>NC_092151.1:77019694-77342194 GCF_045791955.1 Oncorhynchus clarkii lewisi | reverse complement strand
CTAACTACTGTATCATACATCACATCCTGCCTGACTAACTACTGTATCATACATCACATCCTGCCTGACTAACTACTGTATCATACATCACATCCTGCCTGACTAACTACTGTATCATGCATCACATCCTGCCTGACTAACTACTGTATCATGCATCACATCCTGCATGACTAACTACTGTATCATACATCACATCCTGCCTGACTAACTACTGTATCATGCATCACATCCTGCCTGACTAACTACTGTATCATACATCACATCCTGCCTGACTAACTACTGTATCATGCATCACATCCTGCCTGACTAACTACTGTATCATGCATCACATCCTGCATGACTAACTACTGTATCATACATCACATCCTGCCTGACTAACTACTGTATCATACATCACATCCTGCCTGACTAACTACTGTATCATACATCACATCCTGCCTGATTAACTACTGTATCATGCATCACATCCTGCCTGACTAACTACTGTATCATGCATCACATCCCTCATGACTAACTACTGTATCATACATCACATCCTGCCTGACTAACTACTGTATCATACATCACATCCTGCCTGCCTAACTACTGTATCATACATCACATCCCGCCTGACTAACTACTGTATCAGACATCACATCACATCCTGCCTAACTACTGTATCATACATCACATCCCGCCTGACTAACTACTGTATCATACATCACATCCTGCCTGACTAACTACTGTATCATACATCACATCCTGCCTGACTAATGGCCATGCAGTCAACAGTCTCCATGTTAATAACAGGCCTCTCATTAAGACGGATGTCAGAGAGGAAAGCGAAACAAGGTAAAACAGGAGACAGTTTTATATCATCTGACAGGAATTTGTGAGTGTAACATTGGGCATAAAGCTTTGCTTCCACCAACACCACTAAGTATGAAATCCAAAGCAAAACCTTGAAGAGAATAATAAAAGACTACCTGAAAAAGCAGTGATACAGAGGTAAGTCAGACGTTAGCTATTCTAGTTCACTTCAACAGGATTTGAAGAGCATTTTTGCTCATCTTTTAAAGCGAGTCAAGGTCATTACACCAGCCATTTCCAATAGCACAAAGAAGAATGAATTGCTTAGGTCAATAGACCACTTGATTTAGCATTTTACCCACTACAATCCCTTTGATAAAAAAAGACCAGCCACATAAGTGCTTCGATCCCTATACCGACGTTCAAGCCTCTCTTGAATCACAAGACGGCATAAAAGGAGCATTTGGTATCATGTCAGTTGTTTTTAGAGAAGAAGGACCTTGATATTCAGGTGCATTATCGAAACGTTGAGTTTGTAGAAAATACCATTGATTTTAGAACCACCACACAGGCAAACAACATAGGAACCTTAAACACCACTCAGAGCAAGACCATGAGGTATGTTGTCTAACACAGGGACCAGATCACAGTGATTTTTCAGTTCATAATAAGAGGGCCGTTATGTAGAGGTTGACAGGTTCCTGCTCTAGGCCTAAAGGGACTTATACATCACACCCCCAATACAACACATGAGTCTCCCTCCTATAGCCTGTCCTATATCCATCCCTGCACATTAATAACAATCTACTCTAAGCGTGTGTTCCAAATGGCACCCTATTCCCTATATAGTCATAATAAGAGGGCCGTTCTGTGTAAGGAATAGGGTGCCATTTGGGACACACCCTACGTACATTTACAGGGGTCTCTTCTGACATCAAAAGGATATTGTCAAGAGCAGCCACCTGGAACATGGAACACCACAGTTAGAGTGAAATAAACCTGAACTCACAGTGCTTGGATTGGAGGTGTAGGTCTATAGCTTCATTAGAAGCCTATTGCATTGGAAAAACGTATTGGTCTGGTTTAAAAAGGCCTTCTGAAGGGTCATTCGGAACAATCAAAGACATTCTGTTTGGCCAGGGTTGGAAGCTAAGATGAAATACTATGCACATTGTTTTGCTTGGATTTTGTCAATAGCATCAATTAACAGGACAGAATTGTATCGACTGCAATTGTCATTAAGGATTAAGGCGCAAAGCCCAAAGCCCAAGTCTACTCTTTTTGCAAGAATCAGTAGTGAAAAGAATCCAAAAATATCCATTCTGTAAGCAGCAGCAAAGGCCGGCTTCAGAGAGAACGAGAGGAGAGGGAATGAGGAGCACAGCTTTTATAAGCAGAGAAATATATATATATATATATATATATATATATATAGAGAGAGAGAGAGAGAGAGAGAGAGAGAAAGCACAGCTACAGACATTTCAGTCAATGGCATAGCCTAAGACTCTCACAGGAGAATGATTCCAGCTAAACCTTTCTTAAAAAGAAAAAGAAAATCAATTCTGGTTCTGCTGAAAACATTTCAGAGCAGAGGAGCGAGCTGATCTGGATCCCTCCATCCCTCCACCAACATGACCAACATGACTAACATGACCAACATGACTAACATGACCAACATGACCAACATGACTAACATGGCCAACATGACCAACATGACCAACATGACTAACATGACCAACATGACTAACATGACCAACATGACCAACATGACTAACATGACCAACATGACTAACATGACTAACATGACCAACATGACCAACATGACCAACATGACTAACATGACTAACATGACCAACATGACCAACATGACTAACATGACTAACATGACCAACATGACTAACATCGCCAACATGACCAACATGACTAACATGACCAACATGACCAACATGACCAACATGACTAACATGACCAACATGACTAACATGACTAACATGACTAACATGACCAACATGACCAACATGGCCAACATGACCAACATGACTAACATGGCCAACATGACCAACATGACCAACATGACCAACATGACTAACATGACCAACATGACCAACATGACCAACATGACTAACATGACCAACATGACCAACATGACTAACATGACTAACATGACTAACATGACCAACATGACCAACATGACTAACATGACTAACATGACCAACATGACTAACATGGCCAACATGACCAACATGACTAACATGACCAACATGACCAACATGACCAACATGACTAACATGACCAACATGACCAACATGACCAACATGACTAACATGACTAACATGACCAACATGACCAACATGACTAACATGACCAACATGACCAACATGACTAACATGACCAACATGACCAACATGACCAACATGACTAACATGACCAACATGACTAACATGACCAACATGACCAACATGACTAACATGACCAACATGACTAACATGACTAACATGACCAACATGACCAACATGACTAACATGACTAACATGACCAACATGACCAACATGACCAACATGACCAACATGACTAACATGGCCAACATGACCAACATGACTAACATGACCAACATGACTAACATGACCAACATGACCAACATGACTAACATGACTAACATGACCAACATGACCAACATGACTAACATGACCAACATGACCAACATGACTAACATGACTAACATGACTAACATGACCAACATGACCAACATGACTAACATGACCAACATGACTAACATGACCAACATGACTAACATGACTAACATGACCAACATGACCAACATGACCAACATGACTAACATGACTAACATGACCAACATGACCAACATGACTAACATGACTAACATGACTAACATGGCCAACATGACCAACATGACTAACATGACCAACATGACTAACATGACCACCATGACCAACATGCCTAACATGACCAACATGCCTAACATGACCAACATGCCCAACATGCCCAACATGACCAACATGCCCAACATGCCCAACATGACCAACATGCCCAACATGCCCAACATGACCAACATGACTAACATGACCAACATGCCCAACATGACCAACATGCCTGCTCCTCTCTTCTTCCACATTAAACACTCTCCTTGAAAGTTGTTAATGTTAGGGCTTAGTTGTTGTTGGTCACTAACATGACCAACATGACCAACATGACTAACATGACCAACATGACTAACATGACCACCATGACCAACATGCCTAACATGACCAACATGCCTAACATGACCAACATGCCCAACATGCCCAACATGACCAACATGCCCAACATGCCCAACATGACCAACATGCCCAACATGCCCAACATGACCAACATGACTAACATGACCAACATGCCCAACATGACCAACATGCCTGCTCCTCTCTTCTTCCACATTAAACACTCTCCTTGAAAGTTGTTAATGTTAGGGCTTAGTTGTACCCCGTACCAGGTCGGTAGCTGGCTGGTGTGTTCAGTTCCATGTGATGCTCATTGAAGCAGATGGCTGTTGAGCACAGAGGCACTATGGGAAGCCTCAAGCCCCAGCACTCAGCTTTGGTAAAAACATACGTGAGGTTTTGGATTGGCTGCCTGCCTACCCTGCCTGCCTGTGTGTTTTTCTGCGCTGTAAATTGCACCAGGCTCGCAGGCAGTCCTGTATGTGGTGATTAGGGCTGGACGGACATAGGGCTGTGGCAGTCATAACATTTTGTCAGCCAGTGATTGTCAAGCAAACAACTGCTGGTCTCACGGTAATTGACCGTTAATTAACATAAACACATTTAGCATCTCCGGGTTTCCACCCATAGCCTACAAGCCACTGATGCAGACCTTTGGAACATCTACATATTAGACAAAAAGTCTAATAAATAAATGTAATATACACAATAAATCCATTATATTTTTTAGACAGGTCTAAAGAAACATGATATGAAGAAACTGTAGTCTATTTCAGAAGAACAGAATAGCATACTCTGAGTTGTCCTTATGCCATATGGCTGTGGGTACACTAGTTCATTTAGCAGACAAGATTTGATTAGAATTCCATGGAATTATTTTATATTATTTTAAAGTTTTAAAAATAGGCCTACAACTGAACATAGCTGAATAAAACAGAAAGGATATTTACCCCAAACGATTGGAGGGAGTGAGCACGTGGCTCTTCTGTGTTGAGCGGCTAACAAAGAAACAGGTTCTCCTATAGGCTTCATTTGGTTATTTATGCAACATTTGTTGTTATACAAACGTTAGGTTACATATTTAGATTTTTTTTATACATTCTAAGGCTGCATGATGCGACTAATGATGATTTGAAAAAAGTTGAATGAAAGGCATGAGCTCTACTCTATTTCTTCTGCAAGCTGCAAACACTTCATCAGTCTCTCATTCACAATTTGGCAAGCACTTGATAATATTCTCACCCATCAGACTATTCTTAATTGAATCTGTTCTTTACATATAGCCAGCCTACTAATATATATGTGGAATAATTTTATATTTAGAATGGCCCACAAAAAACCATGTAACCCGTAGCCTCGAATAGCAAACGGTTGGTTACGTGCGATTACATTTTTAATATGCAAGTGCAGTTCATAAGGCTAGGGGAAACTTTCCCTAAAGTAAATTGAATTAAATTGCCAAAATAATATAGCCTATCAGCATGATTTGGCCATAGAGGATCATAAGCTTTGCCTAACCTTAAAAAAAGTAGTGGATTGTTTTAAATCACATTGCCTTCAGTCAGAAGGAAAGACAGCGCACGCAATTTTGGCAGCTTATTGTTGGGACTGTCTGTGAAAAGTAGAGAGGCCAGGAATATCACAATGTTTCAAAATACAATCACGGGAAAACATTGTTTGGAAAACAAATAGTTATTGCTGTACAGAGAAGACAATAAAAGCACCAATCTGTCTTTTAGTTATCAAAATGATCAACTATCAACATATTCACTCTTCATCATTGTTGGGTCAGTTCTACAAAAAATCTGGTTTTAGGACAATAATTTCCTCCTCCAGTTTAGGACGTCATATTCTATTTGTCTCCCCTTCTGGTGACGTCATATTCTATTTGTCTCCCCTTCTGGTGACGTCATATTCTATTTGTCTCCCCTTCTGGTGACGTAATATTTATTTGTCTCCCCTTCTGGTGACGTCATATTCTATTTGTCTCCCCTTCTCGTGAGGTCATATTCTATTTGTCTCCCCTTCTGGTGACGTTATATTCTATTTGTCTCCGCTTCTGGTGACGTCATATTCTATTTGTCTCCCCTTCTGGTGACGTCATATTCTATTTGTCTCCCTTTCTGGTGACGTCATATTCTATTTGTCTCCCCTTCTGGTGACGTCATATTCTATTTTTCTCCCCTTCTGGTGAAGTCATATTCTATTTGTCTCCCCTTCTCGTGAGGTCATATTCTATTTGTCTCCCCTTCTGGTGACGTCATATTCTATTTGTCTCCCCTTCTGGTGACGTCATATTCTATTTGTCTCCCCTTCTGGTGACGTCATATTCTATTTGTCTCCCCTTCTCGTGAGGTCATATTCTATTTGTCTCCCCTTCTCCTGAGGTCATATTCTATTTGTCTCCCCTTCTGGTGACGTCATATTCTATTTGTCTCCCCTTCTGGTGACGTCAAATTCTATTTGTCTCCCCTTCTGGTGACGTCATATTCTATTTGTCTCCCCTTCTGGTGACGTCATATTCTATTTGTCTCCCCTTCTGGTGAGGTCATATTCTATTTGTCTCCCCTTCTGGTGACGTCATATTCTATTTGTCTCCCCTTCTGGTGACGTCAAATTCTATTTGTCTCCCCTTCTGGTGACGTCATATTCTATTTGTCTCCCCTTCTGGTGAGGTCATATTCTATTTGTCTCCCCTTCTGGTGACGTCATATTCTATTTGCCTCCCCTTCTGGTGACGTCATATTCTATTTGTCTCCCCTTCTGGTGACGTCATATTCTATTTGCCTCCCCTTCTGGTGACGTCATATTCTATTTGTCTCCCCTTCTGGTGACGTCATATTCTATTTGTCTCCCCTTCTGGTGACGTCATATTCTATTTGTCTCCCCTTCTGGTGACGTCATATTCTATTTGTCTCCCCTTCTGGTGACGTCATATTCTATTTGTCTCCCCTTCTCGTGAGGTCATATTCTATTTGTCTCCCCTTCTGGTGACGTCATATTCTATTTGTCTCCCCTTCTGGTGACGTCATATTCTATTTGTCTCCCCTTCTGGTGACGTCATATTCTATTTGTCTCCCCTTCTGGTGACGTCATATTCTATTTGTCTCCCCTTCTGGTGACGTCATATTCTATTTGTCTCCCCTTCTGGTGACGTCATATTCTATTTGTCTCCCCTTCTGGTGACGTCATATTCTATTTGTCTCCCCTTCTCGTGAGGTCATATTCTATTTGTCTAGAGCCCTGAGTACCAGGCCATTAGGACCTGATGGAGGGACAATAGAGCCCTGAGTACCAGGCCATTAGGACCTGATGGAGGGATAGGAGAGCCCTGAGTACCAGGCCATTAGGACCTGATGGAGGGACAGGAGAGCCCTGAGTACCAGGCCATTAGGACCTGATGGAGGGACAGTAGAACCCTGAGTACCAGGCCATTAGGACCTGATGGAGGGACAGTAGAGCCCTGAGTACCAGGCCATTAGGACCTGATGGAGGGACAGTAGAGCCCTGAGTACCAGGCCATTAGGACCTGATGGAGGGACAGTAGAGCCCTGAGTACCAGGCCATTAGGACCTGATGGAGGGACAATAGAGCCCTGAGTACCAGGCCATTAGGACCTGATGGAGGGACAGTAGAACCCTGAGTACCAGGCTGTTAGCAAGTTTGGTAGGCTACTAATTACCACCAGCGGCATCAGAGTGCAGTTTTGGAGATGCCTAGTTACCATGACTAAACGGTCACGTGGAATTTGAATGCGGTCATGACTTGTGAATACAGTCACGGTAACAGCCCTAGACGAACCCTGGCATCATGATGCTCTGATTGACAGGCAGTTGCCAGGGTAACCCAGCCTACGGTAGCCGACCACAGCAGCCACTGATTTCAATACTGTACAGGCCATTAGAACACTCCACAAGGCAGCAGGTCATCATTTACACCACTGGCAATATACATCAGGACTAAGAATATCTTTTTAGTCTACAGTCTACAATATGTAAATCCAGTATACTGTTTCAGGGCTATTCTCTCGTTTGAAATTAAGATTCAAGGCAGCAGGTCATCATTTTGAACAATCTAAAACTGGAAGGTTGGCCTAAAAGCAAGCTGAAGATGGTAGCTATACAGTCTATACTATTTGTTTGTGTCCAGTACACAATTTCAGCACTATTCTCTATCGTATTACATTGAGATTCAGTGTATATCGGATTCTGCATGGGTGTAATAGCATTGGGGGTCGGTCATGGTGGGACTCCCATGAGACTGAGGATAGGATTCTTTCCACAACGAACAGAAGAGGGTCTCTCCATCCGTCTCTCCACCTCTCTCCCACAATTTTTCTCTCTTCACCTCTCTTTCCTTCCATCTCATCTCTCTCTTTCATCTCGTCTTATTTCTCTCCCCACCTCTCTCTACTTCCCACACTTTTTCTCTCCACCTCTCTCTCTCTCTCGCTCTCTCTCTCTCCACCTCTGTATTCCACCTCTCTCTCTCTACCCCTCTCTCTCTCTCCACCTCTGTATTCCACCTCTCTCTCTCTACACCTCTCGCTCTCTCTCTCCACCTCTGTATTCCACCTCTCTCTCTCTACCCCTCTCTCTCTCTCTCTCTCTCTCTCTCTCTCTCTCCCTCTCTCTCTCTCTCTCTCTCCCTCTCTCTCTCTCTCTCTCTCTCTCTCTCTCTCTCTCTCTCTCTCTCTCTCCACCTCTGTATTCCACCTCTCTCTCTCTACCCCTCTCGCTCTCTCTCTCCACCTCTGTATTCCACATCTCTCTCTCTACCCCTCTCTCTCTCTCTCCCTCTCTCCCTCTCTCTCTCTCTCTCTCTCTCTCTCTCTCTCCACCTCTGAATTCCACCTCTCTCTCTACCCCTCTCTCTCTCACTCTCTCTCTCTCTCTCTCTCTCTCTCTCTACCCCTCTCTCTCTCTCTCTCTCTCTCTCTCTCTCTCTCTCTCTCTCTCTCTCTCTCTCTCTCTCCACCTCTGTATTCCACCTCTCTCTCTACCCCTCTCTCTCTCTCTCTCTCTCTCTCTCTACCCCTCTCTCTCTCTCTCTCTCTCTCTCTCTCTCCACCTCTGTATTCCACCTCTCTCTCTCTCTACCCCTCTCTCTCTCTCTCTCTCTCTCTCTCTCTCTCTCTCTCTCTCTCTCTCTCTATCTCTCTCTCTCTCTCTACCCCTCTCTCTCTCTTTCTCTCCCAGGCACCAACCATATTCATCAGTGGTCCAGTGGGGGGCCACAGTGTGCTCTTCTCCTCTCCCATCCCTCTATCCTCTCCTCTCCTTTGACAGTGGAACAGACTCCAGGCGTTAGTAAATCATCTCCTCGCCCCATACAGGTGAAGGCAGCTTCCGATGGAGGGTGTGATGAGGGACTGCAACTGCCTCCTCTATTCTCTTCCAACCCTCACTCGTCTTGTCTCCTCTCTCCCAACCCTCTCTCTTCTCCTTTCCCTCTCTTACTTCCCTCTCTCCTCTTCTCTCCACTGGCTATCTTCCTCCATTTCCTCCCTCCGCAGCGCTGGCTAAGATTCCCAGCTGCCCTACAGAGATGCTCTCAGCTCAGCTCTCTTGTCTCCTTTGACAATGAGATGAATGCATCTCAGCCCAAATTAAACACAATTCATAAATTACAAACCCAAGATGCTGCTGGATCTGTTCTTCTCCTCTGCCTTCTCTGGGAACAATACCTCAGGCTGAGGTGCATGGATGAGGAGATCAATGAATGTACTCTCTGAGAGATATGAGAGAGATGAAAATCATTCACTGCATTTTGTGATTATATTATTTTGAATGCATGGGTTGATCAATGCCCCGGATGGTTTGAGCTAAAGGAAAGTTGGCTAAAGTGCTAACTGGAACTCTGAACATCCCTATCTGTGTCCATACATAGAGTGCCAGTCAAAAGTTTGGACACACCTACTCATTCAAGGACGGATGGGTTCCTACAGCAATCTTTAAGTCATACCACAGATTTTCAATTGGATTACAGGTTCCCCTCAAGAATTTCCCTGTATTTAGCCCATCCATCATTCCCTCAATTCTGACCAGTTTCCCAGTCCCTGCCGATGAAAAACATCCCCACAGCATGGGGAAGTTCTCGCTGTGATGAGAGGTGTTGGGTTTGTGCCAGACCTAGCATTTTTCTTGATGGCCAAAAAGCTACATTTTAGTCTCATCTGACCAGAGTACCTTCTTACATACAGTGGGGCAAAAAAGTATTTAGTCAGCCACCAATTGTGCAAGTTCTCCCACTTAAAAGATGAGAGGCCTGTAATTTTCATCATAGGTAAACTTCAACTATGACAGACAAAATGAGAAAAAAACATCCAGAAAATCACATTGTAGGATTTTTAATGAATTTATTTGCACATTTTCTACTATGTAGAAAATAGTAAAAATAAAGAAAAACTCTTGAATGAGTAGGTGTGTCCACACTTTTGACTGGTACTGTTTGTGATTTATTGTGCAATATGTAACATTGTGTCACAACCACATTGGTTGTGGTTACAGCACGGCACAGGTGCCTGTGATTTATTCCGCTGAGATGCACACACAAGACTGTATGAGGAAACACGTTGGGCAGTATCCAGACTTTCATATCGTCATACCGTCCTTCTCTCATCCAAAGACCTATGTTACTACCGGCTTAGTACACAAAGGGTCTGCTACACGTAGAGGTTGATAGCTACATATGTTAATAAGCGCAAACGAAGATCAACTAATTGCAAAGACAGGCAATCCAGCTCATAAAATTAAACATATTTAGGTAGATGTCACACCCTGATCTGTTTCACCTGTCTTTGTGATTGTCTCCACCCCCCTCCAGGTGTCGCCCATCTTTCCCATTATCCTCTGTGTACTTATACCTGTGTTCTGTTTGTCTGTTGCCTGTTCGTCTTGTTTGTCAAGCCAACCAGTGGTTTTGTGTTTCAGCTCCTGCTTTTCCCCAGTCTGTCTTTTGCCATCGTCCTGGTTTTTGACCCTTGCCTGTCCTGACCCTGTACCCACCCGCCTGACCACTCTGCCTGCCCCTGACCCTGAGCCTGCCTGCCGTCCTGTACCTTTGCCCCTGTTGCTGTAATAAACACTGTTACTTCAACACGGTCTGCATCTGGGTCTTACTATGATACCTGATAGTAGTAGCTACCGAATATCATTTTTGGTGAGTTTGGACATTTAAAAGCGGATGTGAACGAGAATCATTGTGAAAATGAACAAAGTTTTGACACATGCTTGTCTGAAAGAAGAACAGTACTGGCTCTGGAGCAGCATGTGTTCATGCTGTGTCTGTGTGGCGTCTGGAGTCGCTAGGGCAACAGACCTGCCTGCTCTGCTCAGAGAAGATTTGTTGACTGCAGGTATTTATGTATACCGTATCGAACAACTTAAAACTTAAAATAAATAGTTTCCATGGTATTGACGGTATTGAAAACTATCCCATGGTTATTTCCAAATACCCTGGTATACCGCCCAAGCCTTGAAACACTCAAGCAGAGTAATGTATAATTTGACATGTTGGCATGGGAAAGAGGTTCGCCAGTGTTGCTTCTCAAAAGTGGCATGCAAAACAAATCAATTAGCTCACACATTCTACCATAGTGTGGGAGAGAGAGAGAGAGAGAGAGAGACAGAGAGAGGGAGGGAGGGAGGATTCTGCTCCTGTGCATTCCTTCCTAGAGATATCATGAATAAAGGAGGGAAAGTGCGTAGAGACAGAGCACAGTAAACCATGCTCTGGTCTACAGGCTGTCCGGTCATCTTGATTCGACACAATTAAAATATACAATGCATGTCTTAAGCACTGAGATGGAACCTGTGCCAAATACAATATAAAACTTACTTTCAGGAAAGTCAGAGTATGGGGAGAGAAGAGAGAGATAAGATAGGAAAGGGAGAAAAAGAAAGACTGAGATCGACCGAAAAAGGAAGAGATGGAAAAAACAGAGAAAGAGCGAGAGGAGAAAGCGAGAGAGAGAGGATAGAGAACCAGGGTAGAAAGAGGGATAGAGAGACAAGTAGAGAGAGGATAGAGAGACAGGGTAGAAAGAGGGATAGAAACACAGGGTAGAAAGAGGATAGCGAGACAGGGTAGAGAGAGGATAGAGACACAGGGTAGAAAGAGGATAGAGAGACAGGGTAGAAAGAGGATAGAGAGACAGGGTAGAAAGAGGGATAGAGAGACAAGTAGAGAGAGGATAGAGAGACAGGCTAGAGAGAGGATAGAGAGACAGGGTAGAAAGAGGGATAGAGAGACAAGTAGAGAGAGGATAGAGAGACTGGGTAGAAAGAGGGATAGAGAGACAAGTAGAGAGAGGATAGAGAGACAGGCTAGATAGAGGGATAGAGAGACAAGTAGAGAGAGGATAGAGAGACAGGATAGAAAGAGGGATAGAAACACAGGGTAGAAAGAGGATAGCGAGACAGGGTAGAGAGAGGATAGAGACACAGGGTAGAAAGAGGATAGAGAGACAGGGTAGAAAGAGGATAGAGAGACAGGGTAGAAAGAGGGATAGAGAGACAAGTAGAGAGAGGATAGAGAGACAGGCTAGAGAGAGGATAGAGAGACAGGGTAGAAAGAGGGATAGAGAGACAAGTAGAGAGAGGATAGAGAGACTGGGTAGAAAGAGGGATAGAGAGACAAGTAGAGAGAGGATAGAGAGACAGGCTAGATAGAGGGATAGAGAGACAAGTAGAGAGAGGATAGAGAGACAGGATAGAAAGAGGGATAGAAACACAGGGTAGAAAGAGGATAGAGAGACAGGGTAGAGAGAGGATAGAGACACAGGGTAGAAAGAGGATAGAGAGACAGGGTAGAAAGAGGATAGAGAGACAGGGTAGAAAGAGGGATAGAGAGACAAGTAGAGAGAGGATAGAGAGACAGGCTAGAGAGAGGATAGAGAGACAGGGTAGAAAGAGGGATAGAGAGACAAGTAGAGAGAGGATAGAGAGACAGGGTAGAAAGAGGGATAGAGAGACAAGTAGAGAGACAGGGTAGAAAGAGGGATAGAGAGACAAGTAGAGAGAGGATAGAGAAACAGGGTAGAAAGAGGATAGAGAGACAAGTAGAGAGAGAGATAGAGAGACAGGCTAGATAGAGAGGATAGAGAGACAGTGTAGAAAGAGGGATAGAGAGACAAGTAGAGAGAGAGATAGAGAGACAGGCTAGAGAGAGAGGATAGAGAGACAGGGTAGAAAGAGGGATAGAGAGACAAGTAGAGAGAGGGATAGAGAGACAGGCTAGAGAGAGAGGATAGAGAGACAGGGTAGAAAGAGGGATAGAGAGACAGGCAGAGAGAGGGATATAGAGAGAGGGATAGAGAGACAGAATAGAGAGAGGGGATAGAGAGACAGGATAGAGAGAGAGGGTAGAGATAGGACAGAGAGACAGGGTAGAGAGAGAGAGGATAGATAGACTGGAAAGAGAGAAAGGATAGAGAGAGTGGATAGAGGGAAAGGATAGAGAGAGAGAGAGAGAGAGAGAGAGAGAGAGAGAGAGAGAGAGTGAGAGAAAGAGGGGATAGAGAGACAGGGTAGAGAGAGAGTATAGAGAGAGAGTATAGCGAGACAGGATAGAGAGACAGGATAGAGAGCGGATACAGAGATAGGATAGAGAGCAAGGGAATAGAGAGGAGATAGAGAGGCAGGGTAGAGTGACAGGGTTAGAGAGAAAGGTTAGAGACACAAACAACAAGTACAGAACAAAATAAAAACCCTCCAACCAAAAAAGGCATGTGGTGTTGATGGTGTCCTTAATGAAATGATCAAATATACAGACAACAAATTCCAAATGGCAATACTAAAACTCTTTAACATCATCCTTAGCTCTGGCATCTTCCCCAATATTTGGAACCAAGGACTGATCACCCCAATCCACAAAAGTGGAGACAAATTTGACCCCAATAATTACCGTGGGATATGCATCAACAGTAACCTTGGGAAAATCCTCTGCATTATCATTAACAGCAGACTCGTACATTTCCTCAATGAAAACAATGTACGAATGTCAAATGGGCTTTTTTACCAAAATACCGTACTACAGGCCATGTATTCACCCTGCACATCCCAACTGACAACCAAACAAACCAAAACAAAGGCATGCTTTGTTGATTTAGGTTTGGTTTGTTTGGTTGTCCGTTGGGATGTGCAGGGTGAATACATGGTCTGTAGTATGGTATTTTGTTAAAAAGCCAATGGTTTGTTTGGTTGTCAGTTGGGATGTGCAGGGTGAATACATGGTCTGTAGTACGGTATTTTGGTAAAAAGCCAATTGTTTGTTTGGTTGTCAGTTGGGCTTTGTTGATTTCAAAAAAGCCTTCGACTCAATTTGGCATGAGGGTCTGCTATACAAATTGATGGAAAGTGAGGTTGGGGGTAAAACATACAACATTATAAAATCCATGTACACAAACAACAAGTGTGCGGTTAAAATAGGCAAAAAACACACAAATGTCTTCCACAGGGCCGTGGGGTGAGGCAGGGATGCAGCTTAAGCCCCACCCTCTTCAACATACATATCAACGAATTGGCGAGGGCACTAGAAAAGCCTGCAGCACCCGGTCTCAACCTACTAGAATCTGAAGTCAAATGTCTACTGCTGATGATCTGGTGCTTCTGTCACCAACCAAGGAGGGCCTACAGCAGCACCTAGATCTTCTGCACAGATTCTGCCAGACCTGGGCCCTGACAGTAAATCTCAGTAAGACCAAAATAATGGTGTTCCAAAAAAAGTCCAGTCGCCAGGTCCACAAATACAAATTCCATCTTGACACCATTGCCCTAGAGCACACAAAAAACTATACATACCTTGGCCTAAACATCGGCGCCACAGGTAACTTCCACAAAGCTGTGAACGATCTGAGAGACAAGGCAAGAAGGGCATTCTATGCCATCAAAAGCAACACAAGATTTCAACATACCAATTATGATCTGCCTAAAAATACTTGAATCAGTCATAGAGCCCATTGCCCTTTATGGTTGTGAGGTCTGGGGTCCGCTCACCAACCAAGACTTCACATAATGGGACAAACACCAAATTGAGACTCTGCACGCAGAATTCTGCAAAAATATCCTCCGTGTACAACGTAGAACACCAAATAATGCATGCAGAGCAGAATTAGGACGATACCCACTAATTATCAAAATCCAGAAAAGAGCCGTTAAATTCTACAACCACCTAAAAGGAAGCGATTCTCAAACCTTCCATAACAAAGCCATCACCTACACTGTACTCAGTGAGCATAGCCTTGCTATTGAGAAAGGCCGCCGTAGGCAGACATGGCTCTCAAGAGAAGACAGGCTATGTGCACACTGCCCACAAAATGAGGTGGAAACTGAGCTGCACTTCCTAACCTCCTGCCCAATGTATGACCATATTAGAGAGACATATTTCCCTCAGATTACACAGATCCACAAAGAATTTGAAAACAAACCCAATTTTGACAAACTCCCATATATACTGGGTGAAATCCCACAGTGTGCCATCACAGCAGCAATATTTGTGACCTGTTGCCACAAGAAAAGGGCAACCAGTGAAGAACAAAGACCCCATATCCATATTTATGCGTATTTATTTTTCCCTTGTGTACTTTAACCATTTGTACATTGTTACAACACTGCATATTATATATATATATATATATATATATATATATATATATATATAATATGACATTTGTAATGTCTTTATTGTTTTGAAACTTCTGTATGTGTAATGTTTACTGTTAATTTTGATTTCACTTTTGTATATTATCTACCTCACTTGCTTTGGCAAAGTTAACACATGTTTCCCATGCCTTTAAAGCCCCTTGAATTTAATTTAATTGGATAGAGTGACAGGATAGAGAGAGGGTAGAGAGACAGGGTAGAGAGACAGGGTAGAGAGAGGGGATAGAGATACAGGGTAGAGAGACAGGGCAGAGAGAGAGGATAGAGAGACAGGGTAGAGACAGGGTAGAGAGAGAGGATAGAGAGACAGGGTAGAGAGAGAGGATAGAGAGACAGGGTAGAGAGAGAGGATAGAGAGACAGGGTAGAGAGAGAGGATAGAGAGACAGGGTAGAGAGAGGGGATAGAGAGACAGGGCAGAGAGAGGGGATAGAGAGACAGGATAGAGAGAGAGAGACAGGATAGAGAGAGGGGATAGAGAGACAAGGTAGAGAGAGGGGATAGAGAGACAGGATAGAGACACAGGATAGAGACACAGGATAGAGAGAGGGGATAGAGAGACAGGGTAGAGAGAGGGGATAGAGAGACAGGGTAGAGATTGGGGATAGAGACAGGGTAGAGAGAGGGGATAGAGAGACAGGGTAGAGAGAGGGGATAGAGAGACAGGGTAGAGAGAGGGGATAGAGAGACAGGGTAGAGAGAGGGGATAGAGAGACAGGGCAGAGAGAGGGGATAGAGAGACAGGATAGAGAGAGAGAGACAGGATAGAGAGAGGGGATAGAGAGACAGGGTAGAGAGAGGGGATAGAGAGACAGGATAGAGACACAGGATAGAGACACAGGATAGAGAGAGGGGATAGAGAGACAGGGTAGAGAGAGGGGATAGAGAGACAGGGTAGAGATTGGGGATAGAGACAGGGTAGAGAGAGGGGATAGAGAGACAGGGTAGAGAGAGGGGATAGAGAGACAGGGTAGAGAGAGGGGATAGAGAGACAGGGTAGAGAGAGAGGACAAAGAGACAGGGTAGGGAGAGAGGACAAAGAGACAGGGTAGAGAGAGAGGACAAAGAGACAGGGTAGAGAGAGGGGATAGAGAGACAGGGTAGAGAGAGCGGATAGAGAGACAGGGTAGAGAGAGAGGACAAAGAGACAGGGTAGAGAGAGGGGATAGAGAGACAGGGTAGAGATTGGGGATAGAGAGACAGGGTAGAGATTGAGGATAGAGAGAGAGAGAGAGAGAGAGAGAGAGAGAGAGAGAGAGAGAGAGAGAGAGAGAGAGAGAGAGAGAGAGAGAGTGAGAGAGAGAGAGAGAGAGAGAGAGAGAGAGAGAGAGAGAGAGCGACACAGAGGTAGAGAGAACCAGAAAGAGAGAGAGAGAGACACAGAGATAGAGAGAACCAGAAAGAGAGAGAGAGAGAGAGAGAGAAATGGAGAGGTGAGGACCAGAAGATAGCAGAAATCATTAACCTGTCAACAGGACTTTAAAGGCTCCAGGAGGGAAGAAAACACTGGGTTATTTATGGTCCTTTATCTGGGCTTCCATAAGAAAACTATTTTCTAATTGCACTGAATTAGCCATACCAGAGTTTCATGGGCTCCACGCGTGTTAAATCATTACCAGCTCCAGTGCCAGGCAGCTAGCCTCTGAAATGGGTGTCCCACTGATGCCTGGCCAAGAACGCTAGTCAGGCAGCATACCACCATGATTTGTACCCACTTCCGTTATGCTAATGAGTGTGGAGTGCTGTATCATAATGGGAGCTCTGACCTCAGGCAGGTCAGTGCTGTATCATAATGGGAGCTCTGACCTCAGGCAGGTCAGTGCTGTATCATAATGGGAGCTCTGACCTCAGGCAGGTCAGTGCTGTATCATAATGGGAGCTCTGACCTCAGGCAGGTCAGTGTGTGTGTGAGAGCAAAAAGAGGCTCAAGGAAAAGCTTTGGTCTGGGTTGCTCTACTCTCTGTTAGAAAGAGGAGGTCACTACTTGCAAATTAAATAAATGTATTTCAGCCAAGCCAAGGTCATTGGTTTGTCAACTCCTTGGAAAGAGAAGCTGGACTTGTAAAGTGATATTCCTGCCATGAAAAGGTGTATAATATGTGAGGGTCAAGTCTCAGCAGTAGAGCACAGTAAGTTAGCCAATTGACATGAGAGACAGGGTAGAGAAAAATAAAATAGAAATACCGTACAAAGAATCTAACAGTAGGAAGGTTCAGGCTTCGGGCTCAAACCTAAAAGCATTTCAAGCCCATATTCCATATTGTGTGGTTGCCATTCAATTTCTATGCTTGTGGATTCACATAGAGACTGGGTTGTGGTTCTGTACGTGTGAAGTATTCACTTCTACTGTAGCAATGTACTGCATAATGTATCGCTGCCCTACCAAGCTTAATTCAGACCACAGAACACGTTATCTCACTTTGTCTCACTTTCTCTGTCTCTTTCACCTGCACACATGCAGGCCCCCGCGAACACACACACACACACACAACAGAAATGTACTTGGCAGCTGACATCTATGATTAAGTACAGGCATGTTGAATGTGTGCGTGTGTGTGTGTGTGTGTATGTGTGTGTGGGTCAGTGTGGCAGTTGGCTAGGAGGATGTACTGTATTGTGTGTGCATTATCAGAAACAGGTCGTGTGGTAATGGTCATTAGCACAGTAGTATTATTTCTCTCTCTCTCTTTCCAAATCTCCTCCCTGTGCACAGCTCTGTGTGTCCGTCGGTGCTCTTAGACACGCTCACGCTACCTACGAGAAGAGCAGATTGCTGGTCCACTCGGCCCTGCCAGACACAGTGGGTCACATCCCCTCAGACCCACAGCCTGCACAATGGAGACTGTATACCAGCCTTCCATCTAGGCAGGAGCCAAACAGCTTGCATGAATGGACGTCATATTGCAAACTGACTGTCACAGAAATATAAAACAGTGAAGAAGTTCAAACATGAGTCGAAGTGCAACTAGCAATCAGAAGAGCATTTGAAGGGAATACGCACGACTCTCGCTCAGTCAACAACTCAATGTTTTATTTTAATATTTAAAATGGCCTTATAATATTTCATTTATTATAAGGCCTTTTACTGTTATACGCACAATTCCCACTTGGCAAAAACTGGTTGACTCAACGTTGTTTCCACGTCATTTCCCCGCAAAGAGTCTATGACGACATTGAATCAATGTGGAAAACTGATCGGATATTTTAAAAAAGCCATCAACATAAGGGAATTTAGTCTATCAAAATTATTATTATTATTTTTTACCCCCTTTTTCATGATATCCATTGCTGCAACTTCCCAAAGGACTCGGGAGAGGTCGAAGGTTGAGAGCCATGCGTCCTCCAAAAACATAACCTGCCAAGCCGCACTGCTTCTTGACACACTGCTTGCTTAACCAGCCGCACCAATGTGTTGGAGGAAACACTGTCCAACTGACAACCAAAGTCAGCTTGCAGGCGCCCGGCCTGTCACAATGAGTCGCTAGAGCACGTTGAGCCCAGGAAATCCCCTTGGCCAAACCCTTAACCCGGACGACACTGGGCCAATTGTGCGCCGCCCCGTGGGGCTCATGGTCACGGCCAGCTGTGACACAGCCTGGGATCAAACCCGGGATCCAGCCTGGGATCAAACTGCAATGTAGTCCCCACTCAGGATGGATCTTTCAACTAACTTTTAACCTAAATCCAATGATATGGTAACATTTTTGTTGTTGATTTCACGTTAAATTCACGTTGGCAACTCAACCAAATGTAAACCAAAACTAGACTTTGAAATGATGTCTGTGCCCAGTGGGTTTTGTCCTATTCACATTTATCAATAGTGATTATAGGGGTTGGGTTGCTGCATAGGGAATCGACTGATTTTAAATAGGCCCCACTATAAAAATACCAGATGATCTGTATTCCGAAGCATACGCCAGGAAATGTGAAAATGTGCCAGTGAAACCCTTAGGAAATGAGCAATACCATCTATTTGATGGGGGTGTGAGAGAAGCAATTGTGAATGTAGACAGAAGTTGGTTGGGGTTGCCACTTAAGACGTGCCGCGCAATTAAGTGTGACAGGAACACTCTATGAGCAAGGGCATAAAGAGCTGGTCAGGATCCCAAATGGCAGTCTATTCCCTATTTAGTGCACTACTATATAGGGAATAGGGTGCCATTCGGTATGCAGACATTAACTAGGGGGCTTAAGTGATGTTGCTGTTATCAGGGCCTATCTGGATTTACAGTTCTTCTCACTCATGTACAAGCAATTTTTGGATCTGTGTTGAGCAATGATCAAATGCTCAAATACATTTACAGAACTTCTGATCATTCTCTTGCCTTTGTACCTGACTTGCATATCTTAGACCACCTTTAGCAAAACTTTAGATACAAATGCCATCAGTAATAACAACATTCACTGTTAAGTGTTTTGTACATAGAATATTAACCACATTTTTTCATCACAAGAGAAATGTGTGCAAATGTGTTCACTGTTTCCGGCAATCAGTAAATACTACTGAACGAAATTCAAAATCACCCCACCAGTATCATACCATGTACAATATAGGGGAACATCGAGGCAATGGGTACTGTCCAATTTTGATGATTTCTTACAGTATTGCAGACATGCAGAGATGTAGAACATGAAATTGGGTTACTCTTAGTAATCATCTTTGACATTGTGGATTGAGGCCTATACATTCATATCAGTTGTGTTTCTCCATTGTTTTCACCTTTCCTCATTGGATTGTATTTCTGTGCACCATTAGAAAGTCGGCAAAACCATGAGCAAACCAGCCTATGTATTGAACACATGGAATTGGATTGTGATGATACTGATGAATGAGTCCTGCACACAATGTGCTTATTGTTTTTCTATTTTTTGATTAAGAATCATGTTTGATTTTATGTGTAAGAGATTGTTTGGTGAAATATAAATAACAGGAGAGTAATTGCCCATAATTCTGCACATTTGGATAATCGTCCAATTATGACTATCATGATTTAGTGATTGGAAAGAAAATGTACTGATCTAGTGGAAGATTGTAGACAGTGTTTTCCGCTTGGACTCAAAAGATAAGTACTAAAGGAATTTTATGTGAGGTTCGACAATAACAACACCGTGCCGTGCGTCAGGGCAGCCACTGACCCAGAGGACTGGGGGATCTCACTCTCCGAGGCCAACAGGGGAACACTTGCAAGGCCGCGGGGCCGGACGGTATTCCAGGGGGCTATCTCAGGGCAGGCATATTCACAGTCATTTTACACCTCTCCTTGTCCCAGTCTTGTCCCAGTCTGTAAATCCCACCTGTCTTAAACTCATCACCATCCTTCCTGTTTCCAAGAACTCTAAGGCTTCCTGCCACAATGACTAGTGCCCTGTAGCACTTACATCTGTCTTTGAGAGGCTGTTCTTTGAGAGGCTGGTCTTTGAGAGGCTGGTCATGGCTCACATCATCTCCATCTTCCCTGACACCCTAGACCCACTTCAAGTTGCATACCGCCCAAACAGAACCAAAGACTTTCATTCAACACCATTGTCCCCTCCAAGCTTGTCACCAAGCTTAGGACCCTGGGACTGAACACCTCCCTCTGCAACTGAGACAGCATCTCTTCCCCCTCAGGAGGTTGAAAAGGTTTGGCGTGGGCCCTCACATCCTCCCAAACTTCTACAGCGGCACCATTGAGAGCATCTTGACTGGCTGCATCACTGCTTGGTACAGTATGGCAACAGCAGCACCCTCAATCGCATTGTGCTACAGAGGGTGGTGTGGACAGCCCAGTATATATGGGGTCGAGCTCCCTGCCATCCAGGACCTCTATATCAGGCAGTGTGAAAGGAAGGCCCGGAAAATTGTCTAAGACTCCAGCCACCCAAGGCATAGACTGTTCTTTCTGCTTCCGCACGGCAAGCAGTACCGGTGCATCAAGTCTGACACCAGCTGGCTCATGAACAGCTTTATTCCCAAGCCATAAGACCGCTAAATAGTTAACAGAATAGATACACGGACTACCTGACTTCACCCTTCTATTTTATTTTCTATGCACACCCACAGGACTCTACACACTGAAGCACACTGACACTCCAACACACACTCACTTCATATGCTCACACACATAACATTCACGCACATTAATACTGACTCTACACACACGTACACACACGTACACACATTCACATAAAATAATCATATACATATCTTCCTCTATCACTCCAGTATCCCTGTCACCTTACCTCTATACATATCTACCTCTATCACTCCAGTATCCCTGTCACCTTACCCCCATACATATCTACCTCCATCACTCCAGTATCCCTGTCACCTTACCCCCATACATATCTACCTCCATCACTCCAGTATTCCTGTCACCTTACCCCTATACATATCTACCTCCATCACTCCAGTATCCCTGTCACCTTACCCCCATACATATCTACCTCCATCACTCCAGTATCTCTGTCACCTTACCCCTATACATATCTACCTCCATCACTCCAGTATCTCTGTCACCTTACCCCTATACATATCTACCTCCATCACTCCAGTATCCCTGTCACCTTACCCCTATACATATCTACCTCCATCACTCCAGTATCCCTGTCACCTTACCTCTATACATATCTACCTCTATCACTCCAGTATCCCTGTCACCTTACCCCCATACATATCTACCTCCATCACTCCAGTATCCCTGTCACCTTACCCCTATACATATCTACCTCCATCACTCCAGTATCCCTGTCACCTTACCCCTATACATATCTACCTCCATCACTCCAGTATCTCTGTCACCTTACCTCTATACATATCTACCTCCATCACTCCAGTATCTCTGTCACCTTACCTCTATACATATCTACCTCCATCACTCCAGTATCTCTGTCACCTTACCCCTATACATATCTACCTCCATCACTCCAGTATCCCTGTCACCTTACCTCTATACATATCTACCTCCATCACTCCAGTATCCCTGTCACCTTACCTCTATACATATCTACCTCCATCACTCCAGTATCCCTGTCACCTTACCCCCATACATATCTACCTCCATCACTCCAGTATCTCTGTCACCTTACCCCTATACATATCTACCTCCATCACTCCAGTATCTCTGTCACCTTACCCCTATACATATCTACCTCCATCACTCCAGTATCCCTGTCACCTTACCCCTATACATATCTACCTCCATCACTCCAGTATCCCTGTCACCTTACCTCTATACATATCTACCTCCATCACTCCAGTATCTCTGTCACCTTACCCCTATACATATCTACCTCCATCACTCCAGTATCTCTGTCACCTTACCCCTATACATATCTACCTCCATCACTCCAGTATCCCTCCACATTGTAAATATGGTTTTGATCCTGTATATAGTATGCTTACTTATTTCTCCTGTTCTTGTTATTTCTTATTTTGATTTATTGTGTGTTTTTTTCTACCCTATGTTATTTTTAGTACTGCATTGTTATTGATTACTGCATTTCACTATGTGCACGTGACATTAAAAAGTTGAATCCTGAAGTATGATTGCGTCAATTTTTTTGCAGGCAGTTGTGTTCTTTTGATAAATGTATTTGCAATTTTGATGGTATAATTTAGTTTTGATGAATGGATTTATCTTTTGAGAAGGCAACTACATTTCGAAAACGTATTTATGTTTTGCAAAAGTTCTGTGTCTTTTGGAGAAAACCTGTAATTTTGTGTTTGTGTACAGGTCACGGTTATTATGCAGAGAACACATTCCTTCTCTGGCAATCAGCGGCAGCTTTCACAGCTGATGCCTTCAAACCTTAGTTTAAAAATGTGCCAAGAGATGAGATTACGGCTGTCAGTATAGCAACAGAGGAGAAGAGGTGCTGGTTTCTCAACTTAGTTGTTAATGTATTGATTTAATAAAACAATGAGTGGTGGGTGGGAGTTGCTTGACGGCTCACTGGTCTCTCAATTAAAGACATGAAACCTGTAGAATTTTTAGGGGATTATGATCCGCTTTAGTCCCCAACTTCTATCAACACACACACACACACACACACACACACACACACACACACACACACACACACACACACACACACACACACAAACACACACACACACACACACACACACACACATCTCCCATTGCATGCCTACAGCTAACTAACCACTGTCAACCTGTTTCACACTTTTCAAAGGGGATGATATCTGCCTACTGTGTAATTTCATGCTATCTGAATACTGATGTAGGATCTTAATTTGGTCACCCTGTTGCAGGAGAACTTTCCTGCAATACAGGAAATTTAAAACTTGCAGTGTATTAGAGTTTTAAAAAAGGCTTCTGAAGTTTGGAATTTCCACTTTTAAATGCTATACTTGATCTATCAACCTCTACAAAATGCCCATGAATTATAATCCATATAATAATTTGTATTTATGTTGCTGCAGGATTATTTTCCTGCTGTAGCAAACTGGCTGAAATTAAAATCCTACATCTGTAGGCCGCACCACATACATGGTTTATAAATTGCATACAAAACATACAATATATTACCCCCATAGGTCATCTATCTGGGTTGATAAGAGCATCGTTCCATGAAATGAGTCCCTTTTCCATACTTTGATATTTTAAGTAGAAATTGTGCACCAATATTGCCTTTAAAAAGTCTGTTATATTAAATAAAGTGTCCTTTAATATACACCACATGGAAAATGTACACATCTTTTTATATGAATTAAGGTTTGCTAAAGTGCAAAAATTCTGCATTTTGATGTCCCTCTGTGCTTCCTCTGTGATTTCTAGTAAGATTTTTATCCCACTTAACTTAATGTCTCCAAGTTTTCACAATCACTGTGAAGCCCTAGTTCATTTTTGCTTTGACAAAGTCATTTTTTAAGATTATTATTTATTGAATGTGCTTAGCGATTAATTTTAACAAACAAAAAATGTGAAGGTCAACCCTTATTTTATGAACAACCCTGTAACATGAACTGAACTCCTGTTTTAATATGGTGAAACTATACTTGTTACAGTTCTTCCCAACTGTTTCCACAATAAAACTGAGGCACAATTTTTTATTTTTTTATTTTACCTTTATTTAACTAGGCAAGTCAGTTAAGAACAAATTCTTATTTTCAATGGGTGGGGTTACAGGTGTAGGTGGGGGAAGAGGTGTAGGTGGGGGTGGGGGTAAAGGTGTAGGTGGGGGTAGAAGTGTAGGTGGGGGTAGAGATGGAGATGGGGGTAGGGGTGGAGGTTGAGGTAGAGATGGAGGTTGAGGTAGAGGTGTGGGTAGAGGTGGGGGTAGAGGTGGAGGTGGGGGTGGAGGTGTGGGTGGAGATGGAGGTTGAGGTAGAGGTGGGGGTAGAGGTGGGGGTAGAGGTGGAGGTGGGGGTGGAGGTGTGGGTGGTGATGGAGGTTGAGGTAGAGGTGGGGGTAGAGGTGGAGATGGGGTAGAGTTGGAGGTTTAGATAGAGATGGAGGTTGAGGTAGAGGTGTGGGTAGAGGTGGGGGTAGAGTTGGAGGTTGAGGAAGAGGTGGGGTAGAGGTGGAGGTAGAGGTGTGGATAGAGGTGGAGGTGGGGGTAGAGGTGGTGAGGGTAGAGAGGGAGGTAGAGGTGGGGGTGGGGGTAGATGTTGAGTTTGAGGTAGAGAGGGGGTAGTGGTAGAGGTGGGGGTAGAGGTGGAGGTGGAGGTGAGGGGTTAGAGGTAGAGGTGGGGGTAGAGGTGGAGATGGGGGTAGAGGTGGAGGTGGAGGTGGGGGGTAGAGGTAGAGGTGGGGGTAGAGGTGGAGGTAGTGGGGGTGGAGGTGGAGGTGAGGGGGTAGAGGTAGAGGTGGGGGTAGAGGTAGAGGTGGGGGTAGAGGTGGAGGTGGAGGTGGGGGGGTAGAGGTAGAGGTGGGGGTAGAGGTGGAGGTAGTGGGGGTAGAGGTGGAGGTAGGGGTAGAAGTGGAGGTAGAGGGGGTAGAGGTGGAGGTAGGGGTAGAGGTAGAGGTAGGGGTGAAGCTGTGGGTGGAGGTGGGGGTAGAGGTGAAGCTGCGGGTGGAGGTGTGGGTGGTGATGGAGGTTGAGGTAGAGGTGGGGGTAGAGGTGGAGATGGGGTAGAGTTGGAGGTTTAGATAGAGATGGAGGTTGAGGTAGAGGTGTGGGTAGAGGTGGGGGTAGAGTTGGAGGTTGAGGAAGAGGTGGGGTAGAGGTGGAGGTAGAGGTGTGGATAGAGGTGGAGGTGGGGGTAGAGGTGGTGAGGGTAGAGAGGGAGGTAGAGGTGGGGGTGGGGGTAGATGTTGAGTTTGAGGTAGAGAGGGGGTAGTGGTAGAGGTGGGGGTAGAGGTGGAGGTGGAGGTGAGGGGTTAGAGGTAGAGGTGGGGGTAGAGGTGGAGATGGGGGTAGAGGTGGAGGTGGAGGTGGGGGGTAGAGGTAGAGGTGGGGGTAGAGGTGGAGGTAGTGGGGGTGGAGGTGGAGGTGAGGGGGTAGAGGTAGAGGTGGGGGTAGAGGTAGAGGTGGGGGTAGAGGTGGAGGTGGAGGTGGGGGGGTAGAGGTAGAGGTGGGGGTAGAGGTGGAGGTAGTGGGGGTAGAGGTGGAGGTAGGGGTAGAAGTGGAGGTAGAGGGGGTAGAGGTGGAGGTAGGGGTAGAGGTAGAGGTAGGGGTGAAGCTGTGGGTGGAGGTGGGGGTAGAGGTGAAGCTGCGGGTGGAGGTGGGGGTAGAGGTTGAGGTAGAGGTGAAGCTAAAGGTGAACTTATCAACCACAGCCCACATCCTTAAGTTGAAGCAAATCTACAGAGTCCCATTTTAAAGGAATTCCTAAAGTGAAGGATAAACGGTACGAATATGTACAAGTAAGTATTGTACTAGTATTACACTCTTTAAACATTAGAGACTCATTGAATCATGCAGAGAATCATGCAGTTGGATGCAAGTCCCATCCCCCAGAAAGTCATATTCATAGATGAGGCTGGATTCAATTTAGCGAAGACGAGGAGGAGAGGAAGGAACATCAATGGTCAACACGCCATTGCTGAGGTACCCAGACAGTGCGATGGAAATGCCACCATATGCGCAACTATGAGCCTCAATGGGGTCCTCAACAGCCATGCCACTCTTGGACCATACAACACTGCCCATCTCCTTCATTTCCTGAACACCTTACATGACAATCTTTTTCAGCCAGAGCAGAGAGGGCCAGGTGATCCTGAACAGGAAATGTATAGTCTAATTTGGGACAACGTGAGTTTCTATCGGGCTGCTCAGGTCCGCAACTGGCTCCATGACCATCCCAGGTTTACAATTCATCTCCCACCATATTCCTCATTTCTCAACCCCATTGAGGAGTTGTTTTCAGCATGGCGGTGGAAGGTGTATGATCGCAAACCCCATGAATGTATGGCCCTTCTCCAGGCAATGGAGGAGGCCTGTGGTGACATCCCAGCAGAGTCCAGTGGATGCGTCATGCCTGAAGATATTTCCCTCGCTGTCTGGCCAAGGAGAATATCGCCTGTGATGTTGATGAAAATCTGTGGCCGAACCAATACAAGAGACACGTCTGATTTTGTTTTCGCAATCTAGTATTTGTTTCTTGACTTATGATTTAGATTTCACTGTATTTTGATAGTTTCTTTATCAATTCCGTACAATTGATGGAACATACAGTACAGTGGTACAATTAGGCCTATTGCTCTTCCTTTGCATATGCAAAATATGTTTACTGTATGTTTGCATTTTTACTGTATGCGTGCTTACAGTAGGCTGTTTGACATCATCTTGAAATATAAAACATTCATTTTTGCATTTGTGTTCCTTTACAAACAATATACAGTATAACATCAACATCTTTACACTGAAATAGGTTCTGATAGTGGTGTTTTGAATACTTCACACTGGTGTGATCTCGGTTGTCACTAAGTTAGATTCATTTGATGTGTGTGTGTCTCATTTGTAAGCAGAGTTTCATGTTGAGCAGGGAGTACACGATTTTGATTGCTCTGTTTCATTTTGCAAGATGTCTGTGGGGTTTGGGGAAATTGGCTAAGTGTTGTTTGTTTAGAGTTTTGAATGACTAAGATGTATTTTTAGCAAATGTGTGTTAACAATTGGTAAAAAGCTGGTCCTACTCTTTTTGGCCATTTTCTGGTGTTTTGTGGAAGAAAACTGAGTGGGTCGAGCATAACACATCAACCCTGTTACATACACATAGATACAGGCTAGAAAAGTTTTAACAATTTCAAATTTGAGGGGGATTTATGTCTGATTTATTCCACAAGGAGATTTATGTCTGATTTATTCCACAAGGAGATTTATGTCTGATTTATTCCACAAGGAGATTTATGTCTGATTTATTCCACAAGGAGATTTATGTCTGATTTATTCCACAAGGAGATTTATGTCTGATTTATTCCACAAGGAGATTTATGTCTGATTTATTCCACAAGGAGATTTATGTCTGATTTATTCCACAAGGAGATTTATGTCTGATTTATTCCACAAGGAGATTTATGTCTGATTTAAGATGAAATTGAAACCCTTTTACAGTCAACCATGTTACTTTATTTTAAACGTAATAAGATGGGAGATGGGGAAACGTTTATTATTGTCACGACTTCCGCCGAAGTCGGTGCCTGTCCTTGTTCGGGCGGCGTTCGGCGGTCGACGTCACCGGCTTTCAAGTCTCCACCGATCTACATTTATTTTTCCTTTTGTTTGGTCTTGATTGTACACACCTGGTTTCCATTACGTTATAATTTATTCCCTATTTAACCCTCTGGTTCCATTGTGGTTTTGTTCGTGTTTATTGTTGTCATGTTGTCTCGTTTATGTGCTCTGGAATTTTGTTCTCCTTGATGGAAGATTGTTTATTGAGTAAGGTTACGATTATTACTCATCTCTGTGTCCTGCGCCTGACTCCGCCTCACCCACATCACCTAGACTATTGACAATTATTAAGCTGAACTTGTGCTCTTCATGACAAAATTTTACAATGTTGTGTTGTTGTTTTTTTAAGTTACACCTCCCCAAAGGGACTGATATCTCAAGAGCCAATTCAATCACAGCAGGATGAAAACCCACATGTAATGGCTATGTCTGGAATGGCATCCTATCCCCTATATAGATCATAGGGCTCTGGTCAAAAGTAGTGCACTACGTAGATGCAGCCAGAGACATCAGGGAGAGACAGGGACTCTAAAGTTAATGACTCATGTTTGCTGTTGAAGTTGTTTGAATCTTTAATTGTAAAGGCATAATGCACATACTGTATGTACTGTATAGCACAGTTTACACATTTACTCAGTAGGCTCCACTCTATCAAGGAGAAATATACTGATGATAACAAGAAACAACATTTGACAGTGAACAAATAGACTCAATTCCCTTCCAATGTAAAACACTGAACGTATTAAATGAAAGCCTTTTGGGTTTTAACATCACAAGAGTGATTGATCAAAGGTTTTTAAAGATGATCAAAGTCTGACTCAAATTATTCAAATCAAATCAAATTCCACTTAGGCCTTTCAATATGTAAAACTGGAAAATGCTGACTTTTGTAAGAGATTTTGGTTATTAAAATATGAAGATACTAAACTGACTTTCGTTTGGTGGATATCATATATCACCTTGAATAATAGGATCAATGAACATAGCAGCCAATTCTCATTGGTGATCATCCAGGTAACAAACAGTATACTAGTCCATTCACCATTAAACTCTGCATAGTTCCACCTCTGGGCATTTATTTTTGGCGCACAATGAAGACCCAGCGTTAACATTCCTGGTTGTTTTCATTAACTGGGGTGGCAGTCTCTGTCCATGTGAAATCTCTCTCCTTGATGGTTTGATCCCCATCTCGATGCACTGAGCGAGCAGATGGGGAAACGGTTTAGTGGTTCAGCATGACAGGGCACAAAATGGCAACGGCTCGTCTGAATTAGGCCTTGGAGTGTGGCGGGCTGGGAAGGAGGGAGCCGGGGGGATGACACACAATCATCCGTGCCACACTGCAGATTAATTTGAGCTAAAGACGCTGCCTAGCGAGAGAGAGAGTGAGCAAGCGGTCCCCGGAGGCAACAGTCACCAGAGGAGAGTGTTAATATTCATCACAGGGCAGAGCCAGGGCCCCGGCCCCAGACTGGAGACACCAGGAGAATAGGCTAGCACTTACATCACTACCATCCAGGGTACAAACCACCCAACATCTCCATAGAAGAGCTCTGTCTATAGCCAGACATGCCATCTGGTGTCCCTCGACCAGCTATTTAGACTTCTACAGATGAGTCTTCCAAGGTACAACCACCCAAAATATCTGTTCAAGAAGCACTCTGCCTTTAGACATGCCTTTTTCTTGCCCTCAATAAGCTATGTAAATGACAACTACGGGGTCTCTGTGTACCGGACCTGTAGGTATCCTTTGAAATGATGATCATGCCATCATGCTGAGCCTATCATCATAGCCATATATACGACATTTTCTTGTCTGATATGCATTCAGTATGTATGAATACTCTGCTCATACAGTGATATGAATAAAGATTTTTCGACATCTTTGTGTAGCACAGTAAATCTTTACCCACGCTTCTAGCTTTTCAAGAAAGGAAATCAATAAATGAAGACAATAATTCAACAAATTCCTATTTTCATAATTGAGCTAGTTTCCATTGAAACACACATCAGCCTATGTGAAATGTGAGCTGTTAAAGCCTCTCTACAAACATCACTGCAGCAGCACTCAACTTTAATTGACAACAAATCTGTAACAAGGAAGAAAGATAGACAATGAACACTAGAACACTTCCAAGTGATGTATCCAACGTTTAACGATTCAGATCTGTCTAACAAGCAAGCAGCCTTTGAAAATGCATTCAGTTGTATCCTGAGGAAATATAACCAAAATAAAAGATCTGATGCCGATCGAAACATTGTCAATATTAAAGGTGGTATAAGAAGCATATATAGTGTGCATCCCAAATGGCACTCTATTCCCTACAGTTGAAGTCAGAAGTTTACATACACTGAAGTTGGAGTCATTAAAACTCATTTTTCAACCACTCCACAAATTTCTTGTTAACAAACTATATTTTTGGCAAGTAGGTTAGGACATCTACTTTGTGCATGACACAAGTAATTTTTCAACATTTGTTTACAGGCAGATTATTTCACTTAATTCACTGTATCACAATTCCAGTAGGTCAGAAGTTTACATACACTATGTTGACTGTGCCTTTAAACAGCTTGGAAAATTCCAGAAAATAATGCCATGGCATTAGAAGCTTCTGATAGGCTAATTGACATCATTAGTCAATTGGAGGTGTACCTGTGGATGTATTTCAAGGCCTACCTTCAAACTCAGTGCCTCTTTGCTTGACATCATAGGTAAATCAAAAGAAATCAGCCAAGACCTCAGAAAAAAATTGTAGACCTGAACAAGTCTGATTCATTCTTGGGAGCAATTTCCAAACACCTGAAGGTAGCACGTTCATCTGTACAAACAATAGTACGCAAGTATAAACACCATGGGACCATACCGCTCAGGAAGGAGATCCGTTCTGTTTCCCAGAGATGAATGTACTTTGGTGTGAAAAGTGCAAATCAATCCCAGAATAACAGCAAAGGACCCTGTGAAGATGCTGGAGGAAACAGATACAAAAGTATCTATATCCACAGTAAAACAAGTCCTATATAGACATAATCTGGAAGGCCCCTCAGCAAGGAAGAAGCCACTGCTCCAAGACCGACATAAAAAAGCCAGACTACGTTTTGCAACTGCACATGGGGACAAAGATCGTACTTTGAGAATTGTACTCTGGTCTGATTAAACAAAAATAGAACTGTTTGGCCATAATGACCATCGTTATGTTTGGGGGGAAAAGGGAGAGGCTTGCAAGCAGAAGAACACCATCCCAACTGTGAAGCACGGGGGTGGCTCATGTAGTGGGGGTGCTTTGCTGCAGGAGGGACTGGTGCACTTCACAAAATAGATGGCATCATGAGGTAGGAAAATGATGTGTGTATGTATGAATCAACATCTCAAGAAATCAGTCAGAAAGTTAAAGCTTGGTCGCAAATGGGTCTTCCAAATGGACAAAGACCCCAAGCATACTTCCAAAATAGTGGCAAAATGGCTTAAGGACAACAAAGTAAAGGTATTGGAGTGGCCATCACAAAGCCCTGACCTCAATCCTATATAAAAATCTGTTGGCAGAACTGAAAAAGCGTGCATGAGCAAGGAGGCCTGCAAGCCTGACTCGGTTACACCAGCTTTGTCAGGAGGAATGAGCCAAAATTCACCCAACTTATTGTGGGAAGCTTGTGGAAGGCTACCCAAAATATTTTACCCAAGTTAAACCATTTAAAGGCAATGCTACCACCTGACGGGCCTCCCCCAGGTGGTGAGGGTAGGCAACAACATCTCCACCCCGCTGATCCTCAACACTGGGGCCCCACAAGGGTGCGTTCTGAGCCCTCTCCTGTACTCCCTGTTCACCCACGACTGCGTGGCCACGCACGCCTCCAACTCAATCATCAAGTTTGCGGACGACACAACAGGCTTGATTACCAACAACGATGAGACGGCCTACAGGGAGGAGGTGAGGGCCCTCGGAGTGTGGTGTCAGGAAAATAAACTCACACTCAACGTCAACGTCAACAAAACTAAGGAGATGATTGTGGACTTCAGGAAACAGCAGAGGGAACACCCTCTGAGGGTAGTAAGTTTTAAGGTCCTCGGCGTACAAATCACAGACAAACTGAATTGGTCCACCCACACAGACAGCATCATGAAGAAGGCACAGCAGCACCTCTTCAACCTCAGGAGGCTGAAGAAATTTGGCTTGTCACCAAAAGCACTCACAAACTTCTACAGATGCACAATCGAGAGCATCCTGTCGGGCTGTATCACCGCCTGGTACGGCAACTGCTCCGCCCACAACCGTAAGGCTCTCCAGAGGGTAGTGAGGTCTGCACAACGCATCACCGGGGGCAAACTACTTGCCCTCCAGGACACCTACACCACCCGATGTCACAGGAAGGCCATAAATATCATCAAGGACAACAACCACCCGAGCCACTGCCTGTTCACCCCGCTATCATCCAGAAGGCGAGGTCAGTACAGGTGCATCAAAACTGGGACCGAGAGACTGAAAAACAGCTTCTATCTCAAGGCCATCAGACTGTTAAACAGCCACCACTAACATTGAGTGGCTGCTGCCAACACACTGACTCAACTCCAGCCACTTTAATAATGGGAATTGATGGGAAATGATGTAAAATATATCACTAGCCACTTTAAACAATGCTACCTAATATAATGTTTACATACCCTACATTATTCATCTCATATGTATACATATATACTGTACTCTATATAATCTACTGCATCTTTATGTAATACATGTATCACTAGCCACTTTAACTATGCCACTTTGTTTACATACTCATCTCATATGTATATACTACACTCACCATCTACTGTATCTTGCCTATGCCGCTCTGTACCATCACTCATTCATATATCTTTATGTACATATTCTTTATCCCCTTACACTTGTGTCTATAAGGTAGTAGTTTTGGAATTGTTAGCTAGATTACTTGTTGGTTATTACTGCATTGTCGGAACTAGAAGCACAAGCATTTCGCTACACTCGCATTAACATCTGCTAACCATGTGTATGTGACAAATAAAATTAGATTTGATTTGATTTGTAAACTTCTGATCCACTGGGAATGTGATGAAAGAAATAAAAGCTGAAATAAATCATTGTCTCTACTATTATTCTGACAATTCACATTCTTAAAATAAAGTGGTGATCCCAACTGACCTAAGACAGGGCATTTTCAGAAGTTGTGAAAATCTGAGTTTAAATGTATTTGGCTAAGGTGTACAGTATGTAAACTTCCGACCTCAACTGTATATACCGTAGTTCCCTACTTTTGACTAGAGCCCTACAGGCCATTCTGTCCTTTTCAAATTCAGACAACAGTCAGTCTGTAACGGTTTTCTAGGTGTGAAGGAGAGTCGGACCAAAATGCAGCGTGTCTATTGCAATCCATGTTTAATGAAGAAACACACTAAACACAAACACTACCAAAACAATAAACTTAACGAAAACCGAAACAGCCTATACTTGTGTAACCTAACACAGAAACAATGACATCAGGACACTAAGGACAATCACCCACAAACACACAGTGAAACCCAGGCTACCTAAATATGGTTCCCAATCAGAGACAATGACTAACACCTGCCTCTGATTGAGAACCATATCAGGCCAGACATAGAAATAGACAAACAAGACATCCAACATAGAATGCCCACCCAGTTCACGTCCTGACCAACACTAAAACAAGGAAAACACACACGAACGATGGTCAGAACGTGACAGTACCCCCCCTCCAAGGTGCGGACTCCGGACGCACAACTTAAACCTATAGGGGAGGGTGTGGGTGGGCATCTGTCCGCGGTGGCGGCTCTGGCGCTGGACGTGGACCCCACTCCATAATAGTCTTTGTCCACCTCCTTAGCGTCCCTAGATAGGTGACCCTCCTAAGAGACAGCTCGGGACAGAGGGGAAGCTCGGAACAGAAGGACAGCTCGGGACAGAGGTAGCTCGGGACTGATGGGTAGCTCAGCACTGAGAGGAAGCTCAGCACTGAGAGGAAGCTCAGGCAGGTGGTTGGATCCGGCAGATCCTGGCTGGCTGGCGGTTCTGGAAGATCCTGGCTGACTGGCGGATCTGGAAGATCCTGGCTGACTGGCGGATCCGGAAGAGTCTGGTCGACTGGCGGATCCGGAAGAGTCTGGTCGACTGGCGGATCCGGAAGAGTCTGGTCGACTGGCGGATCTGGAAGAGTCTGGTCGACTGGCGGATCTGGAAGAGTCTGATCGACTGGCGGATCTGGAAGAGTCTGGTCGACTGGCGGATCTGGAAGAGTCTGGTCGACTGGCAGATCTGGAAGAGTCTGGTCGACTGGCAGATCTGGAAGAGTCTGGTCGACTGGCAGATCTGGAAGAGTCTGGTCGACTGGCAGATCTGGAAGAGTCTGGTCGACTGGCAGATCTGGAAGAGTCTGGTCGACTGGCAGATCTGGAAGAGTCTGGTCGACTGGCAGATCTGGAAGAGTCTGGTCGACTGGCTGATCTGGAAGAGTCTGGTCGACTGGCTGATCTGGAAGAGTCTGGTCGACTGGCAGATCTGGAAGAGTCCGGTCGACTGGCAGATCTGGAAGAGTCCGGTCGACTGGCAGCTCTGGCTGCTCCATGCTGACTGGCTGCTCCATGATGACTGGCAGCTCTGGCTGCTCCATGCTGACTGGCTGCTCCATGCTGACTGGCAGCTCTGGCTGCTCCATGCTGACTGGCTGCTCCATGCTGACTGGCAGCTCTGGCTGCTCCATGCTGACTGGCTGCTCTGGCTGCTCCATGCTGACTGGCTGCTCCATGCTGACTGGCTGCTCTGGCTGCTCCATGCTGACTGGCGGCCCTGGCTGCTCCATGCTGACTGGCGGCCCTGGCTGCTCCATGCTGACTGGCGGCCCTGGCTGCTCCATGCTGACTGGCGGCCCTGGCTGCTCCATACTGACTGGCGGCCCTGGCTGCTCCATGCTAACTGGCAGCTCTGGCGGCTCCTTGCAGACTGGCAGCTCTGGCGGCTCCTTGCAGACTGGCAGCTTTGGCGGCTCCTTGCAGACTGGCAGCTTTGGCGGCATCCTGCAGACAGGCAGCTCTGGCGGCTCCTTGCAGACTGGCAGCTCCTTGCAGACTGGCAGCTCTATGCAGACTGGCAGCTCCTTGCAGACTGGCAGCTCCTTGCAGACTGTCAGCTCCTTGCAGACTGGCAGCTCCTTGCAAACTGGCAGCTCTATGCAGACTGGCAGTTCTGAACAGGCGGGAGACTCCGGCAGCGCTGTAGAGAAGGAAGGCTCTAACAGCGCTAAACAGGCGGGAGACTCCGACAGCGCTGGAGAGGAGGAGGGCTCCGACAGCGCTGGACAGGCGAGGCGCACTGTAGGCCTGATGCATGGTGCTGGCACTGGTGGTACTGGGCCGAGGACACGCACAGGAAGCCTGGTGCGGGGAGCTGCTACCGGAGGGCTGGGGTGTGGAGGTGGTACTGGAAAGACCGGACCGTGCAGGCGCACTGGAGCTCTTGAGCACCGAGCCTGCCCAACCTTACCTGGTTGAATGCTCACGGTCGCCCTGCCAGTGCGGCGTGGTGGAATAGCCCGCACTGGGCTATGCAGGCGAACCGGAGACACCGAGCGCAAGGCTGGTGCCATGTAAGCCGGCCCAAGGAGACGCACTGGGGACCAGATGCGTAGAGCCGGCTTCATGGCATTAGGCTCGACGCTCAATCTAGCCCGGCCGACACGCGGAGCTGGAATATACCGCACCGGGCTATGCACCCGCACTGGAGACACCGTGCGCACCACTGCATAACACGGTGCCTGTCCGGTCTCTCTAGCCCCCTGGTAAGCACAGGGAGTCTGCCCAGGTCTCCTACCTGACGTAGCCATACTCCCTGTTAGCCCCCCCCCAATAAATTTTTGGGGCTGCCTCTCAGGCTTCCATCCGCTACGTCGTGCTGCCTCCTCATATCTGCGCCTCTCAGCTTTCGCCGCCTCCAGTTCTTCTTTGGGGCGGCGATATTCTCCTGGCTGAGCCCAGGGTCCTCTTCCTTCTAATTCGTCCTCCCATGTCCATACCTCCTCTTTGGGCTGCTCCTGTTGCCTCTTCTCCTGCTGCACCTTTAGGCGGCTACACTCCCCTGGTTTAGCCCAGGGTCCTCTCCCGTCGAGGATTTCCTCCCATGTCCAGAAATCCTTATTGCGCATCTCCTCGCGCTGCTCCTCCCTGTTGACACGCTGCTTGGTCCTTTTGTGGTGGGTGATTCTGTAACGGTTTTCTAGGTGTGAAGGAGAGTCGGACCAAAATGCAGCGTGTCTATTGCAATCCATGTTTAATGAAGAAACACACTAAACACAAACACTACCAAAACAATAAACTTAACGAAAACCGAAACAGCCTATACTTGTGTAACCTAACACAGAAACAATGACATCAGGACACTAAGGACAATCACCCACAAACACACAGTGAAACCCAGGCTACCTAAATATGGTTCCCAATCAGAGACAATGACTAACACCTGCCTCTGATTGAGAACCATATCAGGCCAGACATAGAAATAGACAAACAAGACATCCAACATAGAATGCCCACCCAGTTCACGTCCTGACCAACACTAAAACAAGGAAAACACACACGAACGATGGTCAGAACGTGACACAGTCATATTGGAAGTGAGATTCATTCCTGCTTGCAAGCTGCTTCTTCTCGCACTGGAAGGCATCTGGGTTTGTATTCATAAAGCAAGTCAGAGTAGGTGTGCTGATCTAGATTCAGGTCCCCCCTGTCCATGTAATCTTATTCCATTATGCTTAGAAAAGTCCAACCTGATCTTAGATCAGCACTCCTACTCTGAGATACATTATGAATATGTGCCCTGTAGTTGTAATCAGTGAGGGTCGCTGAGGCAGTACCTCCTTCAGGAGGAAGACATTTTACCTTAATAATTATGACTTCATCCACTTTGATTTGATTGATCATGCGGCAGTCTTTACAAGACACACAATTAAAAGAGTGTAAGGCGAGAAATGTATATTTAATGGTACGACTGATTTAAACGTAATGACGTATCCAGCACAGATGTAATGACCCAAGTAATCTAAGTGTGATTTAATGATGCACATACCAATTTTAACTAAATTGATACTGGAATATTCCGGCTTGATGATTGTGAGAAACAAATGCAACAGTAATAATGATTATATCAAGGCCATTTTTAATCTTATTCCTTGTCAAATCTAAATCTATCACTGACTACCAAAGGTACAGCATTCTGTATTCAAAGTCCTGGATATTCTCAAATAAATATTCCACCTTTCCTATCTGAATCATCTGTGCACATAAGAGAGCAGAAAACTGAGGATGGAGAGGGAGGAAGTGAAAAATGAAATGAGAAGAGCTTATTCTTTTAAGGCAGAAGCCATGCCGAACTGGATTCCTCATCGAGGAGGAAGGAAGGTGTATTCAAGGGGAGCTGTCACTTTGCTAGAAGTGGGGGAGGGGGGTGCATACTTCACAGCAGCAGAGAGAGCCTGCCTGCCGCTAGTGCTAGTGCTAGTGCTAGTGCTAGTGCTAGTGCTAGTGCCGTCTTGGTCATGCAGACTTGCAGCAACCTTCGTCTTCTTCTTAAAGACAATCCTGTTAATGTACAGTCTCCTGCCTGTCACAGTATCTTTCCTGTCATAGTCTCTTAACTGTCATAGTCTCCTGCCTGTCACAGTATCTTGCCTGTCACAGTCTCCTGCCTGTCACAGTTCTCTATAGGTGTGAGAGAGGGTTTTTTTCACAAAAGGAAAATAGTCAATTGAAGCATTATCTGCCATTACTTATGTAATATAACCAAGTCCCAGCTTGCAGGTTCCAATGGCACGTACTGTATCTTCAATATAAATGGCCTACAATAACAGCTATGGTATATGGAGAAGGAGGTTATGAAAACAGTTTCCACAGGCATCTGTTGAGATTAGCAATGTGCTGAGAAAGTAAAGGGATGCCTCAAGGTCAAAGTTTTGACATGATCTAATTAATCGTAGTATGGACTGTAATATAATGTAAAATCGTTTCACAACACAAGTACTTCAACATTTATCGCCTCACTGCACAAGGTGTGACAGGTAATTAAAGCTTCATTCAGTCGGTAAACAAATCATTTCCCTGTCTAATGTGGAGTAAACGCTTCACCCCTAAGCCCTCCCTCTCTTCTTCCCTTCTACTCCTGCCTCCCTCCCCTCCAGGGATGTTGAGAAGTGAGACAGAAATGTGATCTTGTCCAGCCGACTATGTGGTGACTGGTCGATCCAGACCATTGATTATAATTTCCCTTAATGAGTATGGTGATAGAACACCAGCCAGGACAGTAGAGAGAAACAGCGTCTTGGCGCTCTGCTGACAGGATGCGTCCCAAATGGCACCCTATTCCCTATATAGTGCACAACGTTTGACAAGAGCCCTATACAGCCCTATAAATTAGGTACTCTATGGGTCCTGGTCAAAAGTGGTGCACTAAATAGGGAAAAGGTGCGTTTTGGGATGCAGACTGACAGTCACCCTGAGAACACGTCGCCTGTCCTGCAGGCAGGCCCTGACATGGCCATTGTACTCCTGCCCCCAATATCTGTTCCTGTTTCACTTCACATGAGGTTAATCACTCTCATTAATGTATTGGGGTCAGTTTCCAAGACCTAGATTAAGCCTAGTCCTGAACTAAAAAGCACTTCCAATTAAGAATCTTGCTTTTTAGGAGTAGGCTTAATATGGGTCTGGGAAACCAGTCCTTGGTGTTTCAAACATTTCTACAGCATTCTTTATTGTTTACGTTTACTCAACAAAATCCAATTATCCAATTGAAGTAAACATTTGATGAGGATTCAGTTCTGAATAACTCAACTGTGAAGGCAAACTATGATTGATAAACAAAAACAACCAAATATAATGTTTATGGTAATAATAAGTGTATGAAATAACCCCCATACTTTTCTTTTTGGTATCTGCGTAAGGAAAAATATCTTTATTAATATACTAGTGGGTGGATGGATGGTTGGAGAGATAAGAGAACAAAACAACAGTTCATCTTTGTCCTGAACACATTAAAACACAGGTTCCCTTCCCTCTGGTAGCTGGCAAACATCCACAATGTCATAAATCCCCTTGTTCTTTTTCTTCCACATCTTTTCGAATTTATAACTGAAATAAACTTGAACTGTGGCCAACGAAGTGCGTATATGCCCCAGCAGATCGGAGCCGGGCGGACGGTATCGTCATAGTGGCTAACTATTTGCTAACATAGCGAGCCATAAATCACGCAGAAGGAGAGCCTGTCCCAGAGCCCAGTGGCCGGAGGAGCGAGAGGAACATTTTCAGACCCATTTAACACGGATAATGCCTGCCGTTTCCCTCAGGGCCCTGGGGGCCGCAGCCAGGGCCCGTCATGAATCACCAGCAGGCCCTCTACCTCCTAGCCAGGGCCTGTCTCTGTCTCTGTCTCTCTCTCTCACACACACACAAACCCCTCTCCCTCCCATTCTCTCCTGCCAGCTGGGGCCACGGACTGATGACATTGTTTACCTGAAGGTCAGAACCTTCAGGTGATGAGGAGCGGTAGGAGAGAGGGTGAGGAAGGGGTAAGAGTTTAGGAAGAGGGGAGGATAGAGGAAGGAGGGGCGAGGAGGAGATAGGGATGAGGAGTGGGTTAGAGGTTACCTTTTAGGGTCTGTTATTAATCTATATGAAATGATGCTGTGATCTCTGCTGGTGAGGTGACATCATTTAATAACCCAGTTGACTCATTTAGGTCTCAACACATCCATTATACCCTGATGAAAACCTCTTCTATCCTTCTTCACATTCCTGCCAGAGAGTGTGTGTGTGTGTGTGTGTGTGTGTGTGTGTGTGTGTGTGTGTGTGTGTGTGTGTGTGTGTGTGTGTGTGTGTGTGTGTGTGTGTGTGTGTGTGTGTGTGTGTGAGTGTATGTGTGTGTGTGTGTGTGTGTGTGTGTGTGTGTGTGTGTGTGTGTGTGTAGGGTTGGGGGATGTGCTCTAGAGGTAGGGGGTTAGGGAGGGTACATTAGGTACTCTTAGTGATTTCAACCATTCAACCGGTCATGTATTGAACAATGTAGCTGACACCATACAATCAGGATGGTCATGGTCGTCTATTCCACATTGGTTCTACATCATTTCATTGAAATGACGTGGAAACAACGTTGATCCCACCAGTGTGTGCCAAGTGGATTCTCTCTGTCCCAGGTATCTCAGGTGTTTCTCTCAACAGGATCACTGCAGCAGGGCATGGTATGCATAGGTAGCTTGGCTTCAGACTGTGTTGTAGACAGGCTGACCCAGATGGCCAGAGTGGCATAAGGACAGAGTGGATTCCAACCATCATGGCAACACTGTGACCTTGCTACAGCTACTGCAATCTTGAAGATGGATCCTCATTTTAAATCACATAGATACTCCCTCGCTGGAGCCTAACAGAGTACACAGAGGTGTATTACTACGTGTGCCAACCAGTTGATTAATTCCACATCCATATCTAGTTTTTAAGCATGATTTATTGAACAAAGAAATGACTATTATGAATAGTTCTCTCACAGATTTCAGTACTGCATCAATTAACCTTTTAATGTTGTTGTCCTTTGTAGCTTCACTTTGATCCGGATTTAAATCAGACTTTAAATCGACGTGCTGTTGGACTGCAGGGTCACACCTCGTTTCATCTGTTCCAATCAAAGCGGTTGTCACTCTCAGGCCAAATAGTGGGAAATTGAACCAATCAGAGGATAAGAAAGCATAATTTACCCAAGCGACACTAGGCACATCAGAACTGCTTTAATGGACTTTTGCATAAGGTCATTTCCATGTAAGCACAAACATGTCAACGTGTCAAATGAAAGCTAAGAGTACATTTTTTAAATTGTATTAAGGCATATAGCTACATTTTTCAAACATTTCCATCCCAACATTTTTTTCGAAGCAAAGGCTTTGATTTCTTGTCAAACAGATGGAAAAGGGTTCTCAAAAAACATCTACTATAAAAAGTCTTAAAAGGTATTAGAAATACATCAAAACATGAAATTATATGTTGAAGTAAAGGCCCCTGCAAACTAATATCAACATTTACATTTAGTTTTGGAGACATTTTTCTGCCTTCTTTAAGTTTAATAAACATTACCAAAAACCCACACATCTTTAAGATATTTTCTAATTTCTTTCCCTCAAGAGGAGGGAGGATAATGAGAGTTCACATAACTAACAAGTAAAGGTAGACCTGTCATTTAGTTATAGTGTTTTTCTGATAGCAATTATGTTTATTAATTATTAAGTGATTAAAACTAACATTTTGTTACCAAATCGGTAATGGAATTTCCCCAAAATATGTAATGGGAATCATATTAGTCACAAACCACAGTTGGGTTTACAAGCTAGGACAGCACAGTACAGTACAGCACAGTAAAGAAAAGTAAAGTATAGTAGAGTATAATTCAGCTCAGTACAGTAGAATAGAGTTCAGTACAGTACATGGTAGAGCATATTAGATTTGAGTACACTATGATGTACTGTATCGTGATGTACTGTACTTAACTCTAATGTATTGAACAATACTCTACTCTACCGAACTGTACTGTACTCACATCAAATCAAATCAAATTGTAGTAGTCACATGAGGTGACTACTACAGGTGTAGACCTTACAGTGCAATTCTTACTTACGAGCCCCTAACCAACAATACAGTTTAAAAAAATACGGAAAAGAACAAGAAATAAAAGTAACAAGTAATTAAAGAGCAGCAGTACAATAACAATAGCGAGACTGTACACACGGTGGTACCGGTACAGAGTCAATGTGCGGGGGCACTGGTTAGTTGAGGTAATATGTACATATAGGTAGAGTTATTGAAGTGACTATGCATAGATGACAAAGAGAGTAGCAGTGGTGTAAAGGGGAGGGTGGGCACTGTAAATAGTCTGGGTAGCCATTTTACTAGATGTTCAGGAGTCTTATGGATTGGGGGTAGAAGCTGTTTAGAAGCCTCTTGGACTTAGAATTGGCGCTCAGCTACCGCTTGACGTGCGGAAGATCTGAGGACACATGCCAAATCGTTTCAGTCTCCTAGGTTTTGTCGTGCCCTCTTCACAACTGTCTTGGAGTGCTTGGACCATGTTAGTTTGTTGGTGATGTGGACACCAAGGACCTTGAAGCTCTCAACCTGCTCCCCTGCAGCCCTGTCGACGAGCACGCCCGTAAGGGGTGCGAGCTTGGGCCTATTTTTTCTGTAGTCCACGATCATCTCCTTTGTCTTGATCACGTTGAGAGAGAGGTTGTTGTCCTGGCACCACACGGACAGGTCTCTGACCTCCTTCCTATAGGCCGTCTCATCGTTGTCGGTGATCAGGCCTACCACTGTTATGTCGTCAGCAAACTTAATGATGGTGTTGGAGTCGTGCCTGGCAATGCAGTCATGAGTGAACAGGGAGTACAGGAGGGGACTGAGCATGCATCTCCGAGGGGCCCCTGTGTTGAGGATCAGCGTGGCGGATGTGTTGTTACCTACCCTTACCACCTGGGAGCGGCCTGTCAGGAAGTACAGGATCCAGTTGCAGAGGGGAGTGTTTAGTCCAAGGGTCCTTAGCTTATTGATGATCTTAGAGTGCACTATGGTGTTGAACGCTGAGCTGTAGTCAATGAATAGCATTCTCACATTGGTGTTCCTTTTTTCCAGGTGGGAAAGGGCAGTGTGGAGTGCATTAGAGATTGGATCATCTGTGGATCTGTTGGGGCGGTATGCAAATTGGAGTTGGTCAAGGGTTTCTGGGATAATGATGTTGACATGAGCCATGACCAGCCTTTCAAATCACTTCATGGCTACAGAAGTAAGTGCTACGGGTCGGTAGTCATTTAGACAGGTTACCTTAGTGTTCTTGGGCACAGGGACTATGGTGGTCTGCTTAAAACATGTTGGTATTACAGACTCGGACAGGGAGAGGTTGAAAATGTCAGTGAAGACACTTGCCAGTTGGTCAGCGCATGCTCGCAGTACACGTCCTGGTAATCCGTCTGGCCCTGCGGCCTTATGAATGTTGACCTGTTTAAAGGTCTTACTCACATCAGTTGCAGAGAGCATGATCACACAGTCTTCCGGAACAGCTGGTGCTCTCATGCATGTTTCAGTGTTATTTGCCTCGACACAAGCATAGGAGTAGTTTAACTCGTCTGGTGAGCTTGTGTCACTGGGCAGCTCTAGGCTGTGCTTCCCTTTGTAGTCTGTAATGCTTGCAAGCCCTGCCACATCCGACGAGCATCAGAGCCGGGGTAGTACGATTTGATCTTAGTTCTGTATTGACACTTTGCCTGTTTGATGGTTCGTCAGAGGCTTCTGGTTGGGGTATGTTCGTACGGTCACTGTGGGAACAACGTCATCGATACACTTATTGATAAAGCCAATGACTGATGTGGTGTAACCGGAACATATTTCAGTCTGTGCTAGCAAAACACTCCTGTTGCTTAGCATCTGCTTCATCTGGCTACTTATTTATTGACAGAGTCACTGAGGCTTCCTGCTTTAATTTGTGCTTGTAAGCAGGAATCAGGAGGATAGAATTATGGTCAGATTTGCGAAATGGGGGGAGAGTTTGGTATGCGTCTCTGTGTGTGGTGTAAAGGTGGTTCAGATTTTTTTCCCCTCTGCTTGCACATTGAACATGCTGATAGAAATTTGGTCAAACGGATAGGAGTGCCGCCTCTGGGTGAGCGTTTTCTTGTTTGCTTATGGCGGAATACAGATCATTCAATGCTGTAGTGACAGCCTCAGTCTGTGGTGGTATGTAAACAGCTTCGATAAATACAGATGAAAACTCTCTTGGTAGTGTAGTCTACAGCTTATCATGAGATACTCTACCTCAGGCGAGCAATAGCTTGAGACTTCCTTAGATATCGTTCACCAGCTGTTATTTACATAAATACATAGTCTGCCACCCCTTGTCTTACCAGATGCCGTTGTTCTATCCTGCCGGTTCAGCGTGGATTCTGCCAGTCCATGGTGAGTAATTGCAGTACTCTACTGTACTGTACTGAACTCTACTGTACTGTACTGTACTCTACTGATCTGTACTATGCGATGCTGTGCTGTACTGTGCTGTGCTGTACTGTACTCTACTGTTCTGTACTATGTGATGCTGTGCTGTGCTGTGCTGATCTGTACTATGCAATGCTGTGCTGTGCTGTGCTGATCTGTACTATGCGATGTTGTGCTGTGCTGTGCTGTGCTGTACTGTACTGTTCTGTACTATGTGATGCTGTGCTGTGCTGTGCTGTGCTGTGCTGTGCTGTACTGTTCTGTACTATGTGATGCTGTACTGTGCTGTGCTGTGCTGTGCTGTACTCTACTGTGCTCTACTTTGCTGTAGTTTAGATGTTCAAAATTGTGAAACATAGACTATGATTGGTTCAGATTTAGTCAGGTCCAGGCCAATCAAATTTAGTCTTGTTTGGGGGCAGAGCTAATTAGTGTGTAGAAAAAGATATTACATATTTATATTTTTGTGTACCTATTTAGGATAAATCTCCATGAAGGGAATGACATTTAAATCCATAATTATGCATTTCTGTGTAGTACAGATCAGTGACCCATGATTCAATTCCGTTACCGCAATTCCGTTACTGGTTGTAAATCCACTTCACTTACTGCAGTTTAATAACCAAATTAGATTTTTTCAAAGTCGACGTGTCATGTCATAGCTGACACCCCATTATTTCTGCAGACATCGTTGAATCTTCATTCGTTTTTGGAAAACATGGACACCTAAAAACAACATTTTACCGAAATTCTGTTAGCCAACTTTGCATCTGGACAGTTCTTCCAGTAAATGTGTTCCAGTAAAAAGTAGTCCTTGTACCTATCCAGTGGGGATTCCGGTGGGGTGCCCCCACCCAGGCAGTGGCAGTGCTGGCAACACTAGCTGCAGTAACCCATGGGGAGGGGTAACACTCGGACATTGACAGAGGGGGTATATTATTGTGGCCCTGGTGGCACAAAATCAAAAGTCTGACTGCATGGAGATGATTGGGAATATGGTCAATACGGGGGACCGTGTTGTGGGTGTTTCAGGGAAAAGAGATACATTTGACCTCCATCATCTAGGACGGTTAATAAAATCTCCCATTTCTGCCCATTTTTTTGCACAGTCTTGCAAGCCTTCTGATAAAGCTGCAACTGTATACGCATTTGTAAATCAAGACCTTTCTTGAGTTGGGCTCTGGGATGGTGCAACTGTTGAGAATGTGAGCCTATGGTTGTGTGGGGGTAAGGGTTGAATGTGTATGAGTGTGTGGGGGTATGTGCATATCCCACGACTATTATTATGTTGGGAGATTTTAATACGGTCTTAAATACCTCGATGGACCGTCAAGGAAATCACACTACTAACTATCACCCTCAGGCACTTAAGGAAATCATGAATGTCATGGATATATTGGAATTAGTGGATATATGGAGGCGTAAATACCCTGACCTAGTGAGATATACATGGCGGAGGCTTAATCAAGCTAATCGTCTTGACTACTTTCTTATGCCATTCTCTCTGGCATCAAAAGTTTAAAAAGTGTTGAAAGGGGACAGAATGGGGTCGGATCATCACATAACTGGCATATATATTACTCTTCCAGAATGTATATGTGGGCGAGGATATTGGAAATTTAATCAAAGCCTACTAGATGATAAATTGTTTAGAACTAGGAGAGAAGAATTTCTAACAGACTTTTTCAGACATAACATAGGTACATCAGATCTCCTTACTGTATGGGACACTTTTAAATGTGCCTTTAGAGGCCATTCAATTCAGTACTCATCTATAAAACAAAAGCAATTTAGATCAAAAGAGTCCATATTAACAAAGGAAATTGAAGGACTAACAGTACAGTTAGATAGCAATAAAAACTGTACCATAGAGGCACAGAATAAGTTAGAGGATAAACAAAAAGAAATGGAGGAACTTAATCATGAAAGATCCAGTGTAATATATTATAAAAATAAAGCGAACTGGATGGATATTGGGGAAAAATGCAATTCAATATAGAAATGCAACCAAATTTTTTTTATTGAAACTTGTTACAAATGATGGAGTCACGCATGATTCAACTAATTATATTTTGAAAGAGGAAGGAAAGTACTTTAAGAATATGTTTTCATTTCAGTCTCCTCCATCTCCACTAACTGAAAATAATTGTATGGATTTTTTCACTAATAATAATGTAAAATTAACATCTGTGCAGAAAGACTCATGTGAAGGCCAAATTACAGAGGAGGAATTTCTTGATGCAATTGAAGCCTTTAAGGCTGGGGAAACTCCAGGGCTGGATGGCATACCAGTGGAGGTACACCAAACCTTTTTTGATATACTCAGAGGACCATTATTAGCATGTTTTAACCACTCATATATAAATGGTAGATTTTCGACATGCAACAAGAAGGTCTGATATCATATTTACTGAAACAGGACCCAAGTGGTATATATAAAGATCCAGTCTTTTTTTTAAATTGTTGTGATGCAAAAATCCTAGCAAAATGCTTGCCGCATTGCATTTTAAAAAGTATATTATTCATCCTAATCAGACAGGTTTTTTATATGGACGATACATTTGAGATAATTTAAGACAAGTACTGGAAACAATAGAATACTATGAAATATCCGGGACACCAGGCCTGGTTTTCATAGCTGATTTTGAAAAGGCTTTTGATAAAATACGACTGGTTTATATATAAATGCCTAGAATATTTCAATTTTGGGGAATCTCTTGTAAAATGGGTTAAAGTTATGTATAGTAACCCTAGGTGTAAAATAGTAAATAATGGCTACATCTCAGAAAGTTTAAAACTATCTAAAGGAGTAGAACAAGGTTGTCCACTATTGGCATATCTATTTATTATTGCCATTGAAATGTTAGCTGTTAAAATTAGATCCAACAATAATATTAAGGGATTAGAAATCCGTGGCTTAAAAACTAAGGTGTCATTGTACGCTGACGATTCATGTTTTCTTTTAAAACTACAATTAGAATCTTTCCACAGCCTCATAGAAGTTTGAGATACTTATGATACAAATTATGATAAGTGTAATATATTACATATTGGATCACAAAAAAATGCTAATTTTACATTACCGTCTAGTTGACCAATTAAATGGTCTGAATTTTATTTGAAATGGCAAGCCAGACAAAATCAAAAGGGCCTATTTATATAATGAATATGAATTCGGAGGGCAGAAAATGTTAAATATTAAAGCATTAGACTTCTCAATAAAGGCATCAGTCATACAAAAGTTATACTTAAATCCAAACTGGTTCTCTAGTAAATTGATTGGAATGTCTCATCCTACAGTTGAAGTCGGAAGTTTACATACACTTAGGTTGAAGTCATTAAAACTAATTTTTTAACCACTCCACAAATGTCTTGTAAACAAACGATAGTTTTGGCATGTCGGTTAGGACATCTAATATGTGCATGACACACTTAATTTTTCCAACAATTGTTTACGAACAGATTATTTCACTTATAATTCACTTTATCACAATTCCAGTGGGTCAGAAGTTTACATACACTAAGTTGACTGTGCCTTTAAACAGCTTGGAAAATTCCAGAAATGTATGTCATGGGTTCAGAGGCTTCTGATTGGCTAATTGACATCATTTTGATTTATTTCAAGGCCTACCTTCAAACTCAGTGTCTCTTTGCTTGACATTATGGGAAAATCAAAAGAAATCAGCCAAGACCTCAGAAAAAACATTGTAGACCTCCACAGGTCTGGTTCATCCTTGGGAGCAATTTCCAAATGCCTGAAGGTACCACGTTCATCTGTACAAACAATATTACGCAAGTATAAACACCATGGGACCATGCAGCTGTCATACCGCTCAGGAAGGAGACACATTCTGTCTCCTAGAGATGAACGTACTTTGGTGTGAAAAGTGAAATCTTTCCGCAATATTAATCTGATCCACCCCTAAAATATATATTTTTTTATAAATACAAGATTGTAAAATAAAATGTATAAAAAAAGTAGTCCTTGTGCATAGAGTGGTTGCTTTGTTAAATGTTGAAATCAATAACAAAAACCACTTGTAGTCAGTTGGGTAACCCTGACCTTAACCCGTAACCCTTCTTAACCCTAATCTTAAACCTAACCTAATCCTAGCCCTAACCCTGACCCTTACCCTCATTCTAAACCTAACACTAAACTAACCATAACCTTAGCAAGCAGTTGGTAATCAACATATAGATTGTTGACAGTATGACCATCTATTTGTTATTGTATTAGGATCTCCATTAGTAGATATTTCAGAAGAAGCAGCTACTCTTCCTATCATCTACACTGATTGTACAAAACATTAGGAACACCTGCTCTTTCCATGACATAGACTGACCAGATCACTTGTTAAAGCCATTTCATTCAGTGTAGATGAAGGGGAAGATTTGTAAGCCTTGCGACAATTGAGACATGGATTATGCATGTGTGCCATTCAGATGGTGACTGGGCAAGACAAAATATTTAAATACCTTTGAATGAGTTATGATAGTTGATGCCAGGTGCATCGGTTTGTGTCAAGAACTGCAATGCTGCTGTTTTTTTCACACTCAACAGTTTCCCATGTGTATCAAGAATGCTCCACCATCCAAAGGACTTCCAGCCAACTTGACACAATTGTGGGAAGCATTGAAGTAAACATGGCCAGCAACTCAATATTAGGAAGGTGTTCTTAACGTTTGGTATACTCAGTGTATATGTGACTATCCAACTAAAGTGTGACTGTCAGTTCTGACTGGAAGTGTTTTATGTAATACAGTACAATAATATACTGATGCAGTATACATGTCTGACCAACAAATGAAGTGTTCAGACAATTTATTAGGAGATACACACTTTCTGAAAAGTGTTGTAAATTGCATTTGGTGACCTTGTATTTGATCCAATTCTGTAAAATGCGTTTCCGAAGACACATGACACACAAGAACGCACATGCACGTCTGCACGCGCGCACACACACACACACAAACACCGTGTCAGTTCTAAAAAGCTTCTATAGCGCCACAGGAAGACATGATGGAATATTAGATGAAGCAGCTGTGGTTCTCTGATGTATATAAACTTGAGTTTCAATCTCCTGTTCATGTCAATGTCTGTAATAGACCACTATGTCCTGTCTGTCTCCTATTACTAAGGTTATGTCCCAAATGGCACCCTATTCCCTATATAGTGCACTACTTTTGATCAGGGCCCATAGGGAAGCCCATAGGGCTATAGTCAAAAGTAGTGCACTATATATGGAATAGGATGCCATTTAGGACTAACCCGATTGGTCACACACACAAACACTTATCTAGGTCCTGTCAGATGAGAGCACCATCAAACCCCTCGTATAACAGATAGACCATCACCATCGCTGGGTTTGCCTGTCTGTATCCACAATAGCCCCTTAAACTGCAGGCCACAGGTGGTGGATCTGCCCAGCCAGAACACTGATAAATGACAAATATTAAACTCCCAACCCAATGACATCATAGCGTTTATATGTGGGAGATTGACTGAGAGATGGTCAAGCGATGATTGTGGGCAGACAGGCAGACGTGCTCCAGCTCTGATTATACACATCGCACAGGTTCTGTAGCCAACGTAGCCAAGTCTTCCTCTTTTTCTCAGAGAAAACAGTTTGATTTCTAGCCCTCAGGCTACCATTCAAAAGATACAACCCATAATACTGGCGCTACATTGTTTTCTTTATTGCCTGCTTTTCTAACGTCTACCAACCTTGCCAGCAGGCATGCCAGCTAAGTTAGACTAGCTAGCTAATCTAATTTGATTGATAGCCTGAAATGGCTTCTTGGTAGCTAGGTATGAGGTTGGGAGATTGGGAACCTATCTGGGCTAGCTAAAGCCAACTTCATACAGTTAATAGGTGGCTAGTAGTATTACAGAGAAACAACAACTACAAACATTTATAAAACAAAAAATATACGTATATATATATTTTTTATAAACAGGACAAATCTGAGGGCATGACGCCTGAGGCCACATGGACTTGACTTGTGACTCGACCATTGGTGACAAAAGGGTTTTCTAGCCTTTTAAAATGATCAACTTGGATTAGCTAACACAACGTGCCATTGGAAAACAGGAGTGATGGTTGCTGATAATGGGTCTCTGTACGCCTTTGTAGATATTCCATAAAGAAATCTGCCGTTTCCAGCTACAATAGTCATTTACAACATTAGCAATGTCTACACTGTATTTCTGATCAATTTCATGTTGTTTTAATGGACAAAAAAAATTGCTTTTCTTTCAAAAACAAGGCCATTTCTAGTTGACGCCAAACTTTTGAAAAGTAGTGTACGTTTTACGGACACAGTATATTTGATATTAGTTATCTTGTTGTTATTAGTTGTTTTTATTCCCAACCTTCAGCTCCATTCAACCCCTCCCATCTATCTCTTAATTTTTCTATTTGCCATATATTTTTCAACTGTGCTGTGATGTTTCACAAAAATTCTGAACCTCTCTATTCTCATAATTTCTACAGATTGTAAATTAAAAATAAACATTTCTGCTAAAAGTATTATTATATTATTGATCGATTGACTATGACTTTTCAGATCACCCAGCACTGCTATCTGCAGAGTTAGCTCCAGATAAATGTTGCAATTCTTCAGCCATTCCTGGACCTGTGACCAAAAACAAGCTATGTATGGACAGTACAAAAACAAATGATCTAATGATTCTGTCTCTTCGCAGCAAAATCTGCAGAGCTGGGATGGTTGTATCTCCCATTTAAGAGTGCCAAAATGAACACTGGGTCGGTGCCCTGGAGTAAATTATTGCACTATATAGGGAATAGGGTGCCATTTGAGCCGCAAGCTGAGTGTCCTTGTGGCTAGATTACAGAGAGAGAAGACCTCGCAGACAGACTCTAAACAAATGGGTGAGTCATTAGACTCTCATTAGTGTGTCAGACAATCTAATCAGGACCACGGCTTTCTGGACTGGACCTTCCTGAAGGGAAAACAACATGCTCACAAATGGAATCTAAGTAATGTATCCTAAAATGTTTCTGGCAACATACTAGAATGATGAAATTGTTATATTGTAAGAGGTGAACAGTGGATTAAAGACAAATTGACAAACATTTTCTTTCCATTTTAGATAAATCTTACATTCTATTATTTTCATACTGCAAATCTAAGATAATAGCAGGAGGCATATTTTGATAAATTAGATATTGACATTCCTCTGTCTCTGTTGTGCAGAACAAAACATGTGGGTGATTTATAACTAGCACTGGAGCAGCTACAATAAATGTCTCTGTTAGATCCATGTGGTTGCCACAGCTGCCACGTTCAACTGTCAAAAATATGAGGTGCAGTTCTAACAGTCCCCACTTGTGTGTCTATTAGCATACAGCCAGCTCATTTGGCGTGCTCTGTTTCTGGATTCCGTCCTGTATTGATAGTATGAGGTACCACATGGTAGGTAGCACAAATCTCTGGCAAGGAATAGAAAATGATGCTCACGAAGAAAAAGAAAACATCTATTTGTGCTAAACTGCTAACCCTTCATAGTGGAATCTAAAGGCTGGGTAGTAAATTGGAAGATTGCTTGGCCCTAGTGGCACCCTATTCCCTTTATAGTGCACTAATTTTGACCAAATCCCTATGGAAGGGTACCATTTGGGACACAATCTAAATGGGATGTTGTCGAAGGCAGTGGTGAAGTTCCTCACATCCAAAAGGCCCACTGTAAATGTCGCTACAACATTCACATTCAGTACAATACAATACAGGCCTGAAGCGCAGCTAGCTTTTACTCCGATGCCATTGACACTTTCACATTGGGGTGTTTGTTAGTCCTGTAGATCCATAAGGTACAGATAGAGAGCCCTTGACAGTTGACAGTATTGAAAAATGTCATAATAATCAAAACTAGGGATGTACGATATATCGGTGAACATATTGGAATCGGACGATATTAGCTAAAAATGCCAACATCGGCCCGATGTCTAATTTAACGCCGATGCTAAAAACCGATGTGAAAGCTGCCGTGCATAACTATATAACGTAGGTACATGACGTAATAACGCCACGTAAAATGTTGCGCTACACGTGCAACACAGCATTCCTAACCTAGCCCACAATGTCTGCTGTGTGGATCGAGCAGTCAACAAGTTGAACAGTCATTTGAAAGAGTAAGAACATTTCAGCGAGACAACTCATAGGCAAAATCCATTAAAGCCAAGATAATGGAATTAATTTCCCTTGACAATCAAACGTTCTCTGTTGTGGGTGATGTTGGCTTTCACCGACTGGTCGAGCACCAATACACACTACCAAGTGCGCTTTTTTTCAGATGTTGCCCTACCGGAGTTACACAGTAATAGCGTCACTGCCATTAGCTTCATGACATACATACTATGGAACGCCGTTTGGGTCTTTGAGTGTCACAACAAATACAGTAGCACTGTCAAAGCGTACAAAAAAGTCTGCAAACAACCAAACACCGGCCACGCATTATGTGTTTACAATAACGCGTTGGTAATAAAGGATCACTTGTTCGACGACAACTTCTGGGGTCGTTAGCTTTAGCTTGGTACCTAGGTAGCACCAATACAACCAGCCTGAAAACAATGACCAGTAGAAACGGCAGTCATTTTCATTATTCTTTGCAATGATTTAGGAATCCTTGTGAGTAATTGTTAGCTAGGTTGCCACTTGTTGTTCTCCTATTGAAATTGAACTTCAGTTCATGAAAAGCTAACGTTATAAGCAGCCAGCTAGCTTTATCTGGCTAGTGAGGCTCGACCGGACTGAGTTATGTGTTGTGAAGCTGGCCACAACAAGTATTTGGCACAATAGTGGAATTTGCGGTTTGCCTTCAAAATAAAAGTATGACATTGACAGTGATGCAAATTAATACAAATAGTAGAATTATGACATACTTTTATTTTGAAGGCTAACCGCAAGTCCACTATTGTGGCTAATCCTTATTGTGGCTAGCTTCACATAGATAGGTCCGACCACCATTAATCAAATAAGAACTGTCTTATAAATTAGGGTTATTTTAGATGATGACACCTAGCTATATAGTTAGCTAGCTAACTATAGCTACTGAAACAGATTATGTCGTTTTTCTATGTTTTTGGGGAAGAACATTGTTTGCATTCATGAGTTAGCTAGCTTCTTTTATGACCAGCACTGTAGGTGCGAGAGACAACTTTACCAGCATCATAGCATATGTATCGATGAATCGTTGTGACATATGAAATACGAGTGATTGAGTAATCAATGTGCAATAACTACATAAAGAATGTATGAACGCGTTAAATTATTATGTGACGTGCAGTCATAATCAGATCTTGATTGGTCAACGAGCTTATTTGACACATCAAATAGTGTTATTAGACACATGTCTTTTTTGACATGCAAAGACCCAAACGGCGTTCCATAGAAATCCTGGTTGAGAATGAAACGACTGAAGAAATTAACAACGAAACAACACAGAAAGTAAGTGAGATAAATTGTTTTTGATTAAGCTTTAATAGTAATGGTGACATACGTAAATGCCAACAAAATATTGCTTTGGTCAGTGTGGTGTGGTGTGTGTAACCTTTATTTAACTTGGCAAGTCAGTTAAGAACAAATTCTTATTTACAATGACAGCCTACCCCGGCCAAACCCGTTCGACACTGGGCCAATTGTGCGCCGCCTGATGGGAATCCCAATCACGGCCGGATGTGATAGAACCTGGATTCGAACCTCTTGCACTGAGATGCAGTGCCTTAGACTGCTGTGTCCATGTGTGTGTTAACTATTTAACTGCACTAGAATTCTTAAAAGGCCGCTAACATTTTAAATATTGGTTATAGGTATGGTTTTTTGGGGGGGCAAGGAAAATATTGGATATCGGTATCGGCCAAAAATGTATTATCGGTGCATCACTAAACAAAACCATTGTTGGATGAAGTGTCAAAACATTTAATCCATGTCGCATTGGCACAAGTCAAACCACAAGATATATACTGAGTGTACAAAACATTAGGAACACCTGCTCTTTCCATTACATAGACTGACCAGGTGAATCCAGGTGAAAGCTATGATCCCTTATTGATGTCACCTGTTAAATCCACTTCAATCAGTGTAGATGAAGGGGAGGAGACAGGTTATAGAAGGATTTTTAAGCCTTGAGACAATTGAGACATGGATTGTGTGTGTGCCATTCACATGGCAAATGGGCAAGACAAAAGTTGTAAGTGCCTTTAAACTGGGTATGGTAGTAGGTGCCAGGCGCATTGATTTGAGTGTGTCAAGAACTGCAAACATGCTGGGTCTTTCACGCTGAACAGTTTCCTGTGTGTATCAAGAATGTTCCACAACCCAAAGGACATCCAGCCAACTTGACGCAAATGTTGGAAGCATTGGAGTCAACATGGGCCAGCATCCCAGTAGAACGCTTTTGACACCTTGTAGAGTCCATGCCCCCAACGAATTGAGGCTGTTCTTAGAGCAAAAGGGGTGCAACTCAATATTTTTTGTACACTCAGTTGTATACATGACATTTAGTGGATGCGTTTATACAAAGCCTATGGACACAAGACACCTGCCTTTATTTTTTCCTTCTCATAAAGTGGAGATAAAGTATTTCACTTGATTATTACCAAAGTATATTCTAATGGGAGATGGATAGGACTCTAGATAAGTGCTCTTCTAAATAAACATCAATGTGAAATGAAGCGTTAAATTGCAATTTAGAACAGCAGTATGCTTTTATCTGTTTCCTCTCGGATGTTAATTACACACTGTGGTCTCCCAGGGAAGACAGCGGTTAGTTAGTTCCTCATTTTATCTAACCATTTAAACACATGTTAACCATCTTCAAGTATTGACACAACGAAACGAAACTGACAGTTCTGTATTCACAGATGGAAAAGGATTATGTTGCAATTAAAATCAAATCTCCTTTTTATTTGTCCCATGCTTTGTAAACAATAGGTATAGACTAACAGTGAAACGCTTACTTATGGGCCCTTCCTAATAATGCAGTGAGAATGAAAATAATAATAGAAATAATAGAAAAGAAAAACACGTAATAAAGTAATAATAGATACACAATGAGTAATGATAACTTGGCTATATACAAGAGGTACAGAGTCAATGTGCAGGGGTACGAGGTCATTGAGGTAGATATGTACAAACAACTAGGAATAAAGTGCCAGATAATAAACAGTAGCAGCAGCGTATGTGATGAGTCAAAAAAGTTAGTGCAAAAATGGTCAATGCAGATTGTTCGGGTAGGTATTTGGTTAACTATTTAACAAACTATTTAGTAGTCTTATGACTTAGGGGTAGAAGCTGTTCAGGGTCCTGCTGGTTCCAGACTTGGTACATTGGTACTGCTTTCCATGCAGTAGCAGAGTAGCAGTCTATGACTTTGGTGGCTGGAGTCTTTGACAATTTTTAGGGCTTTCCTCTGACACCGCCTGGTATATTTCTGGTCCTGAATGGTAGGGAGCTCGGCCACAGTGATGTTCTGGGCCGTCCACACTACCCTCTGTAGCACCTTGCAGTCGGATGCCAAGCAGTTACCATACCAAGCAGTGATGTAGTCAGTCAAGATGCTCTCAATGGTGCAGTTGGAGAACTCTTTGAGGATCTGAGGGCCCATGACAAATCTTTTCAGCCTCCCGAGGGGGAAGACACGCTGTTGTGCCCTCTTCACGACTGTGTTGGTGTGTTTGGACCATCATACATCCATAGTGGACACTGAGGAACTTGAAGCTCTCGACCTGCTCCACTACAGCTCTGCCAATGTGAATGGGGGCGTGCTTGGCCCACAATTTCCTCTAGTCCATGATCAGCTCCTTTGTCTTGCTGATGTTGAGTGAGAGGCTGTTGTCCTGGCAACACAAGTCTCTGACCTACTCAATATAGGCTGTCTCATCATCGTCGGTGATCAGGCCTACCACGGTTATGTCGTCTGCAAACTTGATGGTGTTAGAGTCGCGTGTAGTCGTGGGTGAACAGGGAGTACAGGAGGGGACTAAGCACGCGCTCCCGAGGGTGCCTGTTTATGACAAATTTGTTCTTAATGTAAAAAGTTGATGTGTTTTATTGTACATGAACAATTCTAGGCCTACACAAATTATTTGAACAGCTTTCACAGTTGATGATAATTTTATAATTTTACAGTGCTTGTCACGTTCTGCCCTCTATTTCCGTTGTTTTGTATTTATTTAGTATGGTCAGGGCGTGAGTTGGGTGGGCAGTCTACGTTTGTTTTTCTATGTTTTGGGGCATTTCTATGTTTTCGGCCTAGTATGGTTCTCAATCAGAGGCAGGTGTCATTAGTTGTCTCTGATTGAGAATCATACTTAGGTAGCCTGGGTTTCACTGTGTGTTGGTGGGTGATTGTTCCTGTCCCTGTGTTTGTTGTCACAGGATAGGCTGTATAGGTTTTTCACGTTCCGTTTGTTGTTTTGTAGATTTAAGTTATTTCATGTATCGTTCATTTTCCATTAAAGAAACATGAGTAACCACCACGCTGCTTTTTGGTCCGCTTCTCCTTCTACAGACGAACGTCGTTACAGAATCACCCACCACAACAGGACCAAGCGGCGTGGTAACGGGCAACGGCAAGAGGAGCAGCAGGAGAAGCAACAGAGGCAGCAGCAACAGGAGCAGCAGCAGCAGCAGTGGGAGAGGCTGCACTATTTGGAGAAATGGACATGGGAGGAAGATTTGGATGGTAAAGGACCCTGGGCTCAGCCAGGAGAATATCGCCGCCCCAAGGAAGAACGGGAGGCGGCGAAAGCGGAGAGGCGCCGGTATGAGGAAGCAGCGCGGCGTCGTGGATGGAAGCCTGAGAGTCAGCCCCAAAAATTTCTTGGGGGGTGGCACAGGGGGAGTGTGGCAGAGTCAGGAGTCAGACCTGAGCCAACTCCCCCCGTTTATCGTGAGGAGCCAAGGAGGAGCTCAGAACCAGAGCTGGTGTTGGAGGTGAGCGAAGCAGAGACTGTGAAGGAGTTAATGGGGAAATTGGAGGAGAGAGATATGAGGGAATTGCTGGTTTGGTGCATGAGGCACAACATTCGCCCGACGGAGCGTGTCAGGGATTTAATGGCACCTGGGTCAGCTCTCCATACTCATCCTGAGGTGCGTGCGAGGGGTCTGGTGAAGACTGTGCCAGCCTCACGCACCAGGCCTCCTGTGCATCTCCCTTGCACGTCCTGTGCCATCTCAGCACTACAGTGCTCCTAGCAGTGCTAACTGTGGCGGGCGTGGTGCTGGTCAGGCACCGTGTTATGCAGTTGTTCGCACGGTGTCCCCAGTACGCGTGCTTAGCCCGGTGCGCTACATCCCAGCTCCCCACATCTGCCGGGCTAGGGTGAAGATCCAGCCAGGGCGGTTGGTGCCAGCCCTGCTCTCAAGATCTCCAGTACGCCTTCACGGCCCGGTCTATCCGTCACCACCTCCACGCACCAGCCCTCCGGTGGCAGCCCCCCGTACCAGGCTGTCTCTCCGGCCCATCCTTACAGGGGCTCCCTCCTCTCCAGCGCTGTCGGAGTCTCCCGCCTGTTCGGCGCTACGAGAGCTACTCAGTCCAGCGTTGCCGGAGCTTCCCGTCTGCCCAGCGCCATCTGAGCTTCCCGTCTGCCCAGCGCCATCTGAGCTTCCCGTCTGCCCAGCGCCATCTGAGCCTCCCGTCTGCCCAGCGCCGCCAGTGCCGCCCGTCTGCCCAGCGCCGCCAGCGCCGCCCGTCTGCCCAGCGCCATCTGAGCCTCCCGTCTGCCCAGCGCCGCCAGTGCCGCCCGTCTGCCCAGCGCCGCCAGCGCCGCCCGTCTGCCCAGCGCCGCCTGAGCCGCCCGTCTGCCCAGCGCCGTCAGTGCCGCCCGTCTGCCAGGAGCCTCCAGTGCCGCCCGTCTGCCAGGAGCCGCCAGTGCCGCCCGTCAGCCAGGGGCCGCCAGTGCCGCCCGTTAGACAGGGGCCGCCAGTGCCGCCGGTCAGCCAGGGGCCGCCAGTGCCGCCAGTCAGCCAGGGGCCGCCAGTGCCGCCAGTCAGCCAGGGGCCGCCAGTCAGCCAGGGGCCGCCAGTGCCGCCAGTCAGCCAGGGGCCGCCAGTGCCGCCAGTCAGCCAGGGGCCGCCAGTGCCGCCAGTCAATCAGGGGCCGCCAGTGGCGCCAGTCAGCCAGGGGCCGCCAGTAAGCCAGGGGCCGCCAGTGCCGCCAGTCAGCCAGGGGCCGCCAGTAAGCCAGGGGCCGCCAGTGCCGCCAGTCAGCCAGGGGCCGCCAGTAAGCCAGGGGCCGCCAGTGCCGTCAGTCAGCCAGGGGCCGCCCGAGCAGCTGCCCCTCTGTCCAGAGCAGCTGCCACCCCTCTGTCCCGAGCTGCTATCGCCCCTCTGTCCCAAGCCGCTGCCGCCCCTCTGTCCCGAGCAGCTGCCCCTCTGTCCCGAGCAGCTGCCCCTCTGTCCCGAGCAGCTGCCCCTCTGTCCCGAGCAGCTGCTCCTCTGTCCCGAGCAGCTGCCCCTCTGTCCCGAGCAGTTGTCCCTCTGTCCCGAGCAGCTGCTTCACCTCTGTCCCGAGCTGCCCCTCTGTCCCAAGCAGCCCCTCTGTCCAGTGGGGTCATTGAGAGGGGTGGCCATGGTGAGAAAGCCACGGAGGCGGACAATAAGGCGGACTAAGACAATGATGAAGTGGAGTCCGCGTCCCGCGCCAGAGCCGCCACCGCGGACAGACGCCCACCCAGACCCTCCCCTATAGGTCAAGGTTTTGCGACCGGAGTCCGCACCTTTGGGGGGGGGGGGGGGGGGTACTGTCACGTTCTGACCTCTATTTCCGTTGTTTTGTATTTATTTAGTATGGTCAGGGCGTGAGTTGGGTGGGCAGTCTACGTTTGTTTTTCTATGTTTTGGGGCATTTCTATGTTTTCGGCCTAGTATGGTTCTCAATCAGAGGCAGGTGTCATTAGTTGTCTCTGATTGAGAATCATACTTAGGTAGCCTGGGTTTCACTGTGTGTTGGTGGGTGATTGTTCCTGTCCCTGTGTTTGTTGTCACAGGATAGGCTGTATAGGTTTTTCACGTTCCGTTTGTTGTTTTGTAGATTTAAGTTATTTCATGTATCGTTCATTTTCCATTAAAGAAACATGAGTAACCACCACGCTGCTTTTTGGTCCGCTTCTCCTTCTACAGACGAACGTCGTTACAGTGCTGATGAATTACATGTAGGGTTGCAAAGGGTTGGAAACTTTTCAGTAAATTTCCGAAATTTTTCCGGAATTCTTCAATGGCAAGTTAAGGCCGGGAATTTGTAGAATTTTGCTTAAATTCTTCAAAAAAAGTTAGCTTATAACAGTGAACCTTGTTTTTGTAGCATACACATTCTTGGTCTTGTGGCATATTTTAGTTAAACTCTCCCCAATTCAATGGAATTGCAATCCTCTGCATGCACAGTGCATTCTTCCATCACATGTACAGCTGATTCTCAAGATCTTGCACACTAATGAGATGCTACTGAGCCCACACTACTACACTGTCTGAGCCAAGGACTACATGCTTTCTGGTAAGTTTTGATTACAATAATGGGTTGGGTGAATATATTTTATATGGCATACATGATTTTTTGTTAACTAGTAAATAGTGGCCTAGAGCAAAGTGTGTTTAAATCATTTCTAACTTGTTAACAATTTCTGCTAGTTAGTTATTGCTACCATGTGGGTTTTTAGCTTGCTTGAGCTTGGTAACTGAGAAGTGTTAATTTACTTGTTTCAATACATGTTTCTTTTTAAAACATTTATCTTACAAATGAGTTAAATCTAACTGCTTAACTATTTATCTGTACATGGAATTGTATTTTGTTTTTTTAAACTTTTTTTTCTTCTAATCTTTACAGGAAAATGCCACGGGCACTATCTGATGTGTGGGGACATTTCACAGCAGCTAATAAAGAAGGAAAAGCTGTGTACATTTGCAAATACTGTGCCAAATCATACGTGAAGAATGCAACAAAGACGCAGAATCGTCTGGCCAAGTGCATAAAGTTCCCTCAGTGCTCACAACAAGCAAACTTCTATTCGATGTGAAAATGATGAAACAGACACCTTATCGATAGCAACAGCTTATGGTCCTCAAGGAATCATATGTTTTTTTGACTCAATGGACGAACATAGTCAGAGAAATGCGAATTAATGTCTTGCTCGAGCTGCGTATTCAACTGGTTCACCTCTGATGCTCACAGACAATGTGTATTGGAAGAGATATCTGAATGTTCTTTGCCCAGCATACACCCCTCCAACCAGACATACTTTATCTACTAATTTTCTGGATGCAGAGTTCAACAGAGTTCAAGTGAAGGTCAAGCAAATCATAGAGAAAGTAGACTGTACTGCAATCATCTCTGATGGGTGGTCTGATGAGCAGCACACCCATTGTCTGTGCTGCTCATGCATTGAATCTGCTCCTCAAGGACATCATGGCACTGAAAACAATGGATACACTCTACAAGAGAGCCAAGGAAATGGTTAGGTATGTGAAGGGTCATCAAGTTATAGCAGCAATCTACCTGATGGATGATGTATTTTGGGAGAGAGTGGTAAGCAGCCTGAAACTCCTGAAACCTATAGCAGTAGCCATTGCACAGATTGAGGGAGACAATGCCATCCTGTCTGATGTTCAGACTCTGCTTGCAGATGTCAGAGAAGAAATCCGCACTGCCCTGCCCACTTCACTATTGCTCCAAGCAGAGGAAACTGCAGTTCTGAAATACATCAAAAAGCGTGAAGACTTCTGCTTGAAGGCGGGGCCCATGTAGAACCCCAAGTATGCTAGCAAAAGTATCCTGTCTGGTGCAGAGATCAACAAGGCCTATGGTGTCATCACTACCATGTCTCGCCACCTTGGCCTGGATGAGGGTAAGGTTCTTGGCAGTCTGGCGAAGTACACTTCCAAGCAAGGGCTTTGGGATGGAGATGCAATATGGCAGTCGTGCCAACATATCTCATCAGCCACCTGGTGGAAGGGACTTTGTGGATCTGAGGCTATTTCCCCTGTTGCCTCCATCATCCTCTAAATCCCACCAACATCAGCCGCCTCAGAGCGCAACTGGTCCTTGTTTGGGAACACACATAAAAGCACGGAAAAGGCTGACCTATACAAGTGTTGAAAAATTGGTGGCCATCCTGGCAAATTTTAGGCTTTTTGAGCCTGACAACGAGCCATCCTCAACAAGGTTGGAAAGTGACAGTGAAGATGAGGCCTCAGAGTCTGATGTCCAAGAGGTGGACATTGAGGAGGTCCAGGGAGAAGACATGGAAGCCTGAGAGGAAGTCAACCAAAGCTTTAGTTTCTAGACTAACATTTTACAGATGTATGTTGAAAGCGTTCTTGGGAGATGCGATGTATCATTGGGGACCATTCAATATTCCCTTTCTTTTGTTGTTCAGTAAAATCATCCCATGTGAAGAGTCAACTCATTTAATTAAAGTTCAATTCATAAATAAAATGATATTTTATTTCTATTGGAAGAATTTAATCATTTGTAATTATTTCTACTTATGATGAGGTAAAATGTTTATGTTTCTGTCTCCATATGATGTGGTAAATATATCCAATTTAAAAAAACATCTACATTTAAATGGCATTGATATACATTTGCACATATATCCATTAATTCCCATACTGTTTAGCTGTAAGCTATTCTTCATAGGCAATGCTCTTGTTGGAGAATAATACATGTGTTGTTTCTACAAGCAAATAAGGGAGAATAAGTAAGAATAAGTGTACTACCCTGTAAACTGAGGCATTTCTGGCAGTTGGGGCCTGACAGCAGACTGTTTTTTTAGAAAGCCAGTGTTATTAATTGATGATATGCAGTGTGTGTGTGTCTGTCTGTCTGTCTGTCTGTCTGTCTGTCTGTCTGTCTGTCTGTGTGTCTGTGTCTCTCTCTCGCTCTCTCGCTCTCTCTCTCTCTCTCTCTCTGTCTGTCTGTGCTCAATAAGGTGATTCCTGCCTACTTGCAGAAGGACTGACAGGCGGGTGGTAAAACAGAGAATAGAATGACAGACCTGCCTAGTTATAAGGCTTCGCTGCAGCAACTTTTATAAAGTAACATGAGAGGAGGGCAGGAAAATCAACTGAACCAACAACATGTCAACCATCCTACTCTATGCTCTACATCCTAAAACAGCCCTGCAGGTTGAACAATGCATTACCTTTTGACGGCTCGATGATCAAAAGAAATCCCAACATTTCGACAACTCAAAAGCTTCCGCTGTTAAAACATTTAAAATGTCATAACTAAAAGTACAAAGTATAAGAGTCCCCCTCTTCATCCTTCTCCTCCTTCAGCTGACAGTGTTTCACTTCAAAGTGCAGAAATTGTCTTCTCAACAGGTGGGATGAAGTCAGAAAGCAATGCAGCATATGCTGCTATACACACAAAATATAGCCAGTCTGTTTGTGCCATCATGCCAAATTCTCGTCACTCATTTTCATACCAAAGACCGCAGTGGAGTTAAGAGTACAAACAGATGTGTCAACAGGCTACCAAAAAGGTTAAAATAAAATGTAATTAAAATAAATGTGTTGAATTGAATAGAAAACACTATTGGATATTGTTGTGACACAGTGATCCCAATTTATTTAGAATGATTTCCATCTATTACCCACAGGCCTCGCAATCACAAAGCGAACAGTTTTAATGAAGTGTATTCTGTTTAATAACGTTTACATTATTCAAATCTATCCACTAACATCCCATCCTGAGAACACAGACAGAAAACAAAGTGGCAGACCACATACAAAGTGTAGTGTTAGATACAGGGCCAATTGCCTTGGTATCACTGCGGGGGAATCATACCCTTTAGGGATGAGTCCCAAACAGCACCCTATTCCCTATACAGTGCACACCACATAGTAAATACAGTGCCATTTGGGACACAGTTAAGTCTGTGGTTGTGGATGATAGGATCTTGTCCTTAACGTGTGACGAGATGAAACAAAAACATTGACAGCCAGACCCTGAAGCCTATTCCTGGCCGAACAGCAAACAATGGACCGGTGTAATTGAAAACCCAGAGCAACTATGTTGCTGTTCCATTGTGGGGAAATGAAGGATATAGAAACCCTGGACTGTTCTTCAAATAGGTCAATCAGCAGATGGACAATACATTGACAACCCAGTGACACACTGCATGTTCCGGTCCCTTCTTGGGGACAGACACAGAGAGAACAGCAAACACTGCCTGGGCTTGGACACTATAGCTCGTACCCTGTTGTTATTGTTGTTTCAACCATCCATCTCCAGTCCACACAACACAGGGGCTGCTTCCCAAATGGCACCATATTCTCTTTATAGTGCACTACTTTTTACTAGGGCCCATAGACATCTGGTAAAAAAAAAGCAGTGCACTTTGTAGGGAATAGGGCGCTGTTTGGGACGCATAGAGTATAAATGTCTAATTCCAGTTCAGCCATGATAAGCCTGGACAGCTACCAAGCAGAGAACCCGGTCCACTGCGGCTAAGCAAATAATGATTTCGATATGAGGCAGACCGAGTATCAAAATCTATTTTAATATTGACTTGGGGAGTTGCACCATGGAGTGAGTTCTTTAAAGATGCAATATGCCCTCAAGTGAAATATCAATATTAGACTTGCAAAGCGTGGAATTGTAGGTACTATGCATATGGAATGTATGCTGACTATCGTTTTAAATGTCAAAGTAGATCCGTTTCTGTCTATTGAACTTCAAAGCAAAATATTCACACACAGTCAATATCAACATGACTATAGAACCAAGGGAGACTGTGAACCATTGGATGTATCAGTCAAAAAAAGCAACACATTTTGCCATGGGATGTACAAAACATTAAGAACACCTGCTCTTTCCATGACAGACTGACCAGGTGAATCCAGGTGAAAGCTATGATCCTTGATTGATGTCACCTGTTCAATTCACTTCAATCAGTGTAGATGAAGGGGAGGAGACAGATTAAAGAATGATTTTTAAGCCTTGAGGATATTTTATGGTAGTAGATGCCAGACACACCGGTTTGTGTCAAGAACTCCATCACCGCTGAGTTTTTCACACTCAACAATTTCCCATGTGTATCAAGAATGGTGCACCACCCAAAGGACATCCAGCCAACTTGACACAACTGTGTGAAGCAATGAAGTCCAAGTGGTTTTATAATGCAACCACCACTGATACTAACTGGTTGGGGGCCAGCAGCATACCACCCTGCATCCCACTGCTGACTTGCTTCTGAAGCTAAGCAGTGTTGGTCCTGGTAAGTCCCTGGATGGGAGACCAGATGCTGCTGGAAGTGGTGTTGAAGGGCCAGTAGGAGTCACCCTTTACTCTGGTCAACAAAATGATCCCAGTACTGCAATTAGGGACCTTACCCTGTTTTATTTGAACCTTTATTTAACTAGGCAAGTGAGTTAAGAACAAATTCTTATTTTCAATGACACCTTAGGAACAGTGTGTTAACTGCCTTGTTCAGGTGCAGAATGACAGACTTTGACCTTGACAGCTCAGGGATTAGATCTAACAACCTTTTGGTTACTAGTTCAACACTCTAACCACCAAGCTACCTGCCACCCGTGTAGGGTGCCATCTTTCAGATGGGATGTAAAATGGGTGTCCTGAATCTGTGGTCACTAAAGATTCAATGGCACTTATCGTAAGAGTAAGGGTGTTAAAACCTGGTGTCTTGGCTAAATTCACCATCTAACCCTCATACCATCACAGTCACCTAATCATCCCCAGTTTGCAATTGGCTCATTCATCTCCTCTCCCCTGTAACTATTCCCCAGGTCGTTGCTGTAAATGAGAACGTGTTCTCAGTCAACTTACCTGGTAAAATAAAAAAATAAGAATTCTCTGATGATGAGCTAGTTGCTCCACCCCATCAGCATTCTGTAGCTAACTGCTACAGCAACACTACGTCACCGTGCCATGGCTGGTTGTAGCGTGCTGAGAAAGGAGGGACAAAATATACTGGTCCTCCCCACTAATATGTTTACCATAGCACTCATCCCTGAAATGACACACAATTTTTGAATGTAGAAAGCACGAGTGAACATGGGCACAGAGTCAGGGCCCCAAAGAGAGAGAGACAGAGAGGGAGAGGAAGGGAAGGGAGGGTAGAAAAAAAGAGGAATGGAGAGAGAGAGAGAGAGAGAGAGAGAGAGAGAGAGAGAGAGAGAGAGGGAGGGAGGGAGGGAGAGAGCGAAAGAGAGGGAGGGAGAGAGTGAGCTGTGTTTGAAAGGAAGGGAAGGGGGGTCCACTGTGAGAACAACAGATTAGACAGAGATAACTGGAGAGTATGGAGATGGGAGTGGTTACAACAGAGGAATAGAGAGAGAGACTTGAAGAGTGTGTGGAGAGATTGTAGAGATGAGTGGTTACAACAGAGGAATAGAGAGAGAGACTTGAAGAGCGTGTGGAGAGATTGTAGAGATGAGTGGTTACAACAGAGGAATAGAGAGAGAGACTTGAAGAGCGTGTGGAGAGATTGTAGAGATGAGTGGTTACAACAGAGGAATAGAGAGAGAGACTTGAAGAGTGTGTGGAGAGATTGTAGAGATGAGTGGTTACAACAGAGGAATAGAGAGAAAGACTTGAAGAGTGTGTGGAGAGATTGTAGAGATGAGTGGTTACAACAGAGGAATAGAGATCGAGACTTGAAGAGTGTGTAGAGAGATTGTAGAGATGAGTGGTTACAACGCTGGTAATTATGGTCTGTCAGGCAGCAGTATATGCCTTTTGTTTACCAGTGAGGGCTCAGCATCACCAACCGGGCCAGCCACTCATTAGCTGAATGCAGAGGCACAAACAGATGCACTGGCCACATCACTCCACAGCCTAGCTGTCTCTAATAAGACGCACTCTATCACACACACTACATATGGCGCGCCGGTAGGTAGCCAGGTGGTTAGAACGTTGGACTGGCAACCAAAAGGTTGTCAGATCAAATCCCTGAGCTGACAAGGTACAAATCTGTTGTTCTGCCCCTGAACAAGGCAGTTAACCCACTGTTCCTAGGGTGTCATTGGAAATAATAATTTGTTCTTAACTGACTTGCCCAGTTAAATAAGTATTCCATTGCTTGCTCTACCCCCCTTCTCTCTCACACAGAGCAACAGACTCCTCTCAAATACAATATTAGATTCTATAGCCCGCCGCACCTCTCTCGTTCAGAGGGGTTGGGTTAAATGCAGAAGACACATTTCAGTTGTACAACTTGCTAGGTCATCCCCTTTTGCATAGAAGACAGTCAATGCTATTCTAATGTATGCAGTGAAGTCCATCCTCGTGAATCTACATACTACATACAACTCAATAGTCCTTTAAAGGACAAATGCAAATAATTAGTCAGAAATATCCATATCATTGGTGACAAATTATCATGAGAGATTTAACATGAAATGTAATTTATTAAGAGCAAACCATTTTTTGAAGTGCTCCCTTATGAATATACCAAGTAAAGACCGATTTTAAGAAGACTATACATGTATTTAGATTTACATCATTGTTCATTCTAAATGTAAGTGTACTTTGAAATAAAGGGGCACTGGGATTCCTACTTAAGAGCATTGGGAGAAGACACAGCTCCTGAAATGAGATTTTAATTACTCAGTCAATGAAATCCCACTGGGCATAGGCATCAATCAATTCAAGGTCTAATCCGCGTTGGTTCAACGAAATTACGAGGAAACAACGTTGATTCAACCAGTGTGTTACCAGTGGGATAGTAAAAGCCAAATGCCAAAATTCTGGAATTACTAGAAATTCAAATTGGTATTTCGTTTTAAAAAAGTCCTATATTATTATCATTAGTAGTAGTATTTGTATTACTATACGTATTATTATAATTATAATTATAATAATTATAATGCGACAATAATGCAATTGCATTTTTACAACGTTTACAATTAAAAACGTATAAGGCTAAATTAATGCAAAATTATTGATGCACGCTATAGCGAGTCGAACGCATCCTCTTATATTGTAATGGTTCTGCATAAAGGAGTAGTCAGGTGTCCTAAGTCACGCAGACAGCACAGAAACAGAGCGAGGACGAGTTGGATTCAAAGGCGAATGAATAAGGAGAATGAATGCGTCAAACCCAATAGATTATGTTGCACTCTCCTCCTCAACTCCAATCTCTCTCCCTAGAGAGACTTGCTGTGTGTTAGTTCTGCTGTGTGGAACCACTGTCTGTTTTCAATTGATGGGAAAAGTTTATTTGAAAATGATCAAGGCAAAGCATGTACTCTGAACTGCTCTAAAAACCTAGATTTTATTCTACACAAATGATAGCGGGGAAGAGCCAGGCCAATAGACTCCAACATTGATGACATCATGTTGTGGCTATGGAAATAATGCATAATGTGGATTGATGAGAAATAACTGACATTTATTTATTTAGCGCCATTGACACCTGCATCTCCATATTCGCATGTTCCACATATAATGTGATAAATAAAGCAACGACAGTCAGGCTTTCATCCATAGTTTTCAAACAATCTGAAATAGATCGGCGCGTAGCCTAACCATCCGTTTCATCACCAACACCAGTCTGCGCAGACCCTTGTTTCTATTGGTCCATAAACAACTAATTTGCTGACTGTGGACGCCGGATTTGTGGGCTATAATAATGACCTTCACGTAGTCTATGCATTATAGCTTAAGATTTTACAATTATATAAATTAGTATCTTATAGGTAGCCTATCCAACTGCAAGTTCGATACATATGCCAAGTATTGCGCAAACAACTAGGCTAATATAAAACGGAATTGTTCAAATCATTTATATGCCCCATGTTGAGGCAACGTATACAAAGGTTTTAATGCTCGTGCTTGGTTAATTGACCTTCTCTCTCCACATCATGTAATTCACCAAACATGTTTGTCTATGTAACAGGTTCCACGGGTGATCAGAGCAGAGCGCGTCTTGACAGGTGCTCCTGCCTGCGAGGCGTGCATACAGCCGTATTGATCTCGAACAAGCTCTAAATCAATGGACATTTGAATGCATGTCATGAAGTAGCCAGAAAAACAATATCCTGCTCAGACTGACCACATAACTTTTCAACGTGACGAAATTATGCTTTATCAATAACCAGCCTACACCACAAACCAGTGGTCATCATTAGCCTATCAACAAGATGCAGTTTCGCCTCAGCATCAGTTCCATACTACCCGGTCCATGCCACTCCAACAAATCATGTGATAGATCATTTCAAACACCCCAACCAATGTCAGTTGAATATGAAAAGCGAGAACTCACCCTCTAGGTCCCCTGGTCGTTGGCATTTCTGTTTTAGCAAATAGCAACCACTTGCTTCTCCCGACCACTTCAGAAAGAGTACAATTCCTTTCCTTCTCAGCCCAGCCGTCCAGCTCACTCTATTCCGGGTATGCGTCCTCTCCGTAATAAACTATACCAGGAATCATTTCAAGTATAATCCTTGACATGTATAGGACCTTGGTGGACAGTTCTGCTAAATTAGACCATATATTTTACAAGTATAGCAGTAATGTTGTCCAAATGTCTCCTCTCCTCTCAGTAGCTCACCCGCTGTTCCTCGCGCAGTGACTGTAGCGCTCATGAACGCACAATAATCCCCCTCTCTCTTGCTCGCGCGTAGCGTTCTGCTTTGCTCTCACACACAGGTTGTCCGCCGGCATTCTCGGGCTTTGTCGGATATGGTCGGTCATTTACGGCAGGGTTTCCCAAACTCGAACACCTCACATTATATCGGACCTTTTGGTGTAATGGTTAAGGTGTTGTTAAGGTGTCGGCTTGACGGTCACTGGACCTGCGTCCAAGTCCCAGTCGGGGCTACTCCCTGGACTCGCTACATTAGTGTCAGAAGTTGAATGGCGCAAGTGAGGCCATCGGAGAGGCAAGTACAGGTAAGAGACTTGGTGTAGAGAAGCGTGGGGACATGGTCTCAATAAGAAACAGGGTAACGTAGCGACCTTTACCCAACACATAGTGGAGCTAAAAAGTACACTTTTAATAATTTTAGTAATGTCCTGCAATAATTGTTTTTTTTGTCATGGGGCAGAGAGAAAATGTTGCAGTTTTAAAACTAATTTCATACAATTCTACCCATTGTGCAGAAAATGTGTTTCCGTTTTTAAAACTAATTTCCTGCTATTCTACACATTTTTGCCATAGGATGGAGAGAACATTTGTCCGTTTCTAAAGAGGCACTATGCAGAAATCGCTTGCCATTTCCTGGTTGAAATTTGTTTTAGAGTTTGCCTAATTTCAGTGTGACAAAATAATGACAAAATATGTTACAAAACAAACAAGTATAGTGTAGAGAATGATTGTACCAACTAAACTGCTGTGAAATATATTTTCCATAACCAAAAATGTTGTATTTTCAGCTGTTTGAAGCTGGTATACAAAACCGAAAAAAAAAGATGCAAAAACTAAACTTAAAAATGGGAAGTATAGAAATAGCACACATAGAGCAGATGTACTGTTTCTTAGACTTGCTTTCAATGAGAATGACAGATCTATAACTCACATTTCTATCAGAGTTTTGTCAGGTTGCCCAAAAAGGTACATATTGCAGCTTTAAAACTAATTTCATGCAATCCTACAAATTTTTCCATGGGCCGGAGAGAAACATGCAGTTTTAAAGCATATTTTCTGATTTGCCATGACTTGTTCATATGATATCTGAGTGAGAGTGACAAAAACATTGATGGAGGGTCCCCTGAATTTTGCAGGATTTACAAAACATCTTCTCAAAAAATAGTTTTTGGCTGATGTTTTAGGCGGTGTTAGAGGTGTAACCACAGAGTTTCTAAACCTAGAGGCGCAACATCGCAAGACTTCCGGTAACGCCTGCGAAACAGACCAAACAGTCCAGGTCGGGGTTTGAGAAGAAAATTAGTGAAGTAAAAAATTCTTCCTTAGTTGTTTATTTTCTCGAAATCTAAAGACGCAACCTAGATTCGAGAGAATGTCTTAAGTAGTTGAACATTATTATTACTCCAACCTTACATTTTCGAGAAGACCTTTAGACCCAATGAGGTGTTTTTACGCAAGGGCTTAGCTAGCCAACGTTGCCATGACATTGCCTAAAAGTGTGATCAGGGATTTCTATTGGAGAAGTAGTTTCTGCAAGTTGGACTCAGGGGTAGACTCAGGGGTAGACTCAGGGGTAGACTCAGGGGTAGATGGGACACTCCAATTAGTATGATATGTTACGTTACGTTTCGTATGGTATGTATTCATTTGTCGATCCTCATATTATACTGTTTTTGCTTTAACTGCGTTGGAGCTGTCAAATTGATGTGCAGCTACTCTTGATCAATGTCACGAAGCCACACCCATCCCACTCAAGTTAGATGTTCAGAACAAGAAAGTGTAGGCTATATAGATAGATAGTTATATTCAAATTGAAAATCGTGACACAAAATAATTAGGATTTCTATCAGCCTAATTGATTGAACATTGCATCTCACATTCCAGTTTTCAAACTTGTAAATAAGGCTGCATGAGATTTCTCTTAATGTGACTCCGTGCAGCCAATGACAATGTCCGCTTTAGGTATAATGCCAGGAGCTGCTTCTGGATTTGACAGCTCTAACCCAGTTCTACCTCCGACACCACCAAAACAACCGCTAAGCGGATGTTGGCTAAAGTTGACCTGATTGAACAGAGCCCTTAATAAACGACTAGTTTTACAGCATCTCTATGGCATTGAGAGTTTGTGGTTTTGGCTACAGCTTTATTGGCAAATTCAGATTGGTAGGCCAGATAGTAGGCTGACCAACTACATAAAACAGACGTGTTTTCTATAAACACTTATGTGATAACAAGTTTAGCATGTCCTCCAAACCTAATTACCTTATTCAATAAAGTGTTTGAAAAGATGTATCTGCTAATGATATTTGTAATAAGTTTACTAAAGTCAATGTGGTTATAGGAATTTAGCCTACAGCTAGTCTGTTTACTTCCTCAGTCTAAAAATGCCTTGACAGATCACAGACATATCTTTGTGAGCAGTCGGCTAGGCTAGTGCTTTTGCCACAGTCAACCCCTAATTCTACCCTTCCTGCTTTGATGCTCTGATGAAGGTCTTATGACCCAGAACCAGTACTATGAGTGCATCCCAAATGGCACCCTATTCTTTATATAGTACACTACTTTTGACCGGAGCCCTGGTCAAAAGTAGTGCACTACATAGGGAATAATTAAGGTGTAATTTGGAATTCAGACTACATGTATATGATGACCTAATGTGCGAGGCTTTAGGAGGAGTTAAAGGGATAGTTCACCCCAATATCAGACATTTTCATATAATATCTCAGAGGTGGTCTAAAGTCAAGCTGAGGTCAACAACTCTCTCTTTAATGTGAGCTGGCTGACTGGACAATAGAGAAACAAATAAAATCAGAAATGCTTTTATCTCTACGGCCTGAGGTCCAGCTCAGACCACATTCTGACTTGTGAGCTGGCTGACTAGACCATAGAAATCAAATAAATCAAATGTTTTATTGTTTTATCTTGTTGTATGTTTTTACTTCTGGACCGTCTCACTGTGACTGTCACTGTAAGTCATTGTTATTGACCCTCATTAACAATAGCCAGACATACAGTACAGAAGCTATTCAGAAGCTATTCAGATTCAGATGGCCTCTAGGAGAGCAGTTTGGAAGCACTTTAGCTCAAATATACATTTGATGTATGTATGCATTAGATTTATATATTTATAAAAAAAAAACTTTGTTTGATTTTCTATGTGAGCTGAGCTACACTGCATATGCGGTTAAATTTTGAAACCACAAACCGTTGTGGACAGAGATAGCTTTTTAATGCAGACCTTGTCCAATATGAATGATGGTAGAATCTGATCTTATAGTAGGGGGGAAAAAACGACATGAAGGATTTTGTTCACTGAGTGCAGGTCTTATTGAACATCAATCTTTTATCTGCTCAAACGCTCAGAGCACAGGGACCAGATTGATGTGTGTCATAGATATACCTCACCTCAGCCCACTCAGAACCATGGTTGAGTCCCACATCGCATTCTATTCCCTATATAGTGCACTACTTTTGACCAGGGCCCATAGGGTCTGGTCATAGGGAAAAGAGTTAGCATCATATTTACCAGACTGAATACCGCTGCGCTATCAGTGTAGCGAAACAGAATGTAAGCTAGGTCAGAATATGAGGTCAGAATAGGGTGCCATTTCAGACACAACATCCTCTCTTTGTGAGGAATCACATGCCAGAGATCAGTGAACCACTCAACCTGGACCAACATCTCTGTAATGTACAGTATTACCCTACGCACAATAGAAAAGTATACATTTGTCCTTCAAATATACAAAATAATATGTCTACAGCAGTGACATGTGGAATCAGTTTGAGATTTTCAATGATGGATTATCACAGTGAATAAGACAAATGTAGCTTTTTATTCCGAGTTGTGTTGCATACAATTCGACATATATGGCAATTTTACCATCTGATTGAGCTCCTTCAGTATGCTGTCAGAATGTATAACATGTTACATTTACTCTCATTTATTACTAAGGTATATCCAATTTAGCTTTTGATATATCCTTCTACTGTATACTGTAGCTTTGGAATGTTCGTAGTGTGTGTGTGCGTGTGCGTGTTGTATAAGTAGCATTATGATAACAATAACATAACAGTTAATGGGTCACAACATGTGGAATATATAGTATCTCTGACCCATTTCTGCGCTGGGGAATATAATATCATTTACACACTGTGTGGAGTTTTAATAAGCTCCTACTACTCTGAAGTGTGGTGCCAAATTATCCAGCGCTGCTTGGTTTCTTTATTTAGTCAAGCTGGGCTATTTCTAACCCTGCAGTTTTTGAAGGAGAAAAGCTCAGGATAGATAGGATAGGAATGGAGAGGAGGAGAGAGCTTATTACTTTGATGGGGTTTAGCTGGTAGATAAGCACAATAACCCCTCCCCCATGGCTTACATGGTGCTTCCCAGGGATTGTTACAACACCAAGCTTCCACTCTTAGAGCCGAACATTGTCGGTGAAAGTCGTTGAAGAGAAACATGAAAACACAAAGGCAACAACAAAACTCACAATATACTGTAGATGGAAAACAGTACTATACACCAAGAAGCCTATTTCTGGTCTTGTCCTTGTATGTAGTGTTACTATTGTATATAATGTTACAACATTTCTGTTTCTGGATGTTTAGTAATGCACCTATGACTCATCACTGGGTGCTTACATCAGACACCTACACATCAACTGGCACTTCATAGGGATTTCTGCCAAAGCCTTTGAAACACGTGTGTCTCTCTCTCTCTCTGTGTGTGTGTGTGTGTGTGTGTGTGTGTGTGTGTGAGTGTGTGTATGTCTGAGTGTGTGTGTGTGTATATGTATATAGTAGCATGATTGATCTGTGCCTAGTGTAACACTGTAATTAAGTATATAAATCAATGAGTAAAAGCGTTGCTGGTTTCTCCTTTGCCTATCCCTTAGAGACGGGCCAGAATGTGATTCATTTAGTAGTTCAAGAGGTTACACCATCACCATCCTCTATCCTCCCCCAATCACACGCACACAAACGCACACACACACAAATACCCACACACACGCACGCACACACCCACACGCATGCACACACCCACTTGCACGAACGCACACACACAAATACACCCCCCCCACACACACACATACACAGACACACGCACGCACGCACACACCCAACCACCCACCCACACACTCTTACACACACACACACACACACACACACACACACACACACACACACACACACACACACACACACACACACACACACACACACACACACACACACACACACACACACACACACACACACAATTCAGTTGATTAAGCTGGCTGGCCCTGTAATGGCCTTAGAGCAGTGTGCATATGGCACAACAACAATGGAGGAACAGCACCATCCCTACTTTCACCTCCCACAGGGACAATGCCTCTCCTCCCTCTCCAGACCTCCAGATCACAGCATGGCAGATGACCCTTAGTGCCAGCTCCCCAATCACTTAATGCTAATGGAACAAAGGCTGGGTCAATTATGAAATTCAATGACATTTGTTGACACGCCCACTAATCACATCAGACAAGAAAAACCAGTGGTGTCGTTAGTTTAGTGTCCCTCCTGAAATCATATTATTATTGTTGTTGTTAGCCTTCAATACAGACTATCTGGAATTTGGAGTTAGGTTTAAAGGGATAAACTGGGTTTCATGCTCAAACAACTGGAGTCTACCTTAAATACTGAAACAATGCAATGCATTAGAAGGTGATGCACCATGCTCTCCCCATTCTAAAAATAGTTTATTGTAGATCCATATTATAAAGAAATGCTGTGACATTCTGGTCAGAGACCTTCGTCAGACAGAACGAGTTAGAGGGAATGAGAATAATGAAACGTATAGTACGTCACTTACTTTGACTCTAAGTTAACACTTTATTTGGATAGTCATTCTGTAGATGGTCTACCAACCAGTAACATTTTAACTACTAACCCTACTAACCCTAATCCTCACCCTAACCCTTATCCTAGTCTTAAACTTAACCCTTACCCTAACCCTTACCCCAACCCTAGCCTTAAACTTAACCCTAACCCTAATCCTCACCCTAACCCTTATCCTAGCCTTAAATTTAACCCTTACCCTTATCCTAGCCTTAAATTTAACCCTAACCCTAATCCTCACCCTAACCCTTATCCTAGCCTTAAACTTAACCCTTACCCTTATCCTAGCCTTAAATTTAACCCTAAACCTAACTGACCAGTAACATTTTAACTACTAAAACTACTGACCCTTATCCTAGCCTTAAATTTAACCCTTACCCTTACCCTAACCCTAACCCTAACCCTAATCCTAATCCTAATCCTAACCCTAACCCTAACCCTTATCCTAGCCTTAAACTTAACCCTTACCCGGACCCTAATCCTAATCCTAACCCTAACCCTAACCCTTATCCTAGCCTTAAACATAACCCTAACCCTAATCCTAACCCTAACCCCTCAGAGCTCTCGGCCTCTCATGTCCTCCCACTTTCTCCATACCGGTCAGGTGAAATAGACCCGTGCTACCCAAGGTTAGACACCAATGCAAACATAAACCCTCTTAAACCTAACCCTTATCCTAGCCTTAAATTTAACCCTAACCCTATCCCTAACCCTAATCCTAACCATAACCCTTATCCTAGCCTTAAACTTAACCCTAACCTTAACCCTAAACCTAACCCTAACCCTTATCCTAGCCTTAAACTTAACCCTAACCCTAACCGACCAGTAACATTTTAACTACTAACCCTACTAACCCTAATCCTCACCCCAACCCTTATCCTAGCCTTAAACTTAACCCTAACCCTAACCCTAACCGACCAGTAACATTTGAACTACTAACCCTACTAACCCTAATCCTCACCCAACCCTTATCCTAGCCTTAAACAAAGTCTGTTTTTAATTTCATGTCCATTGTGAATGACAACAGCGCTCCCCCTCGATAACCACGAGTCTTTGTAACGGTATTCGTCGTCTGAAGATGAGGAAGAGGAATCATCGGACCAAAGCGCAGCGTGGTAAGTGTTCATGCTTTATTTAAAATGGGACACGATAACAAAAATAACAAAGAGAATAACCGAAACAGTCCTGTAAGGTGCAAAACACTAAACAGAAATTAACTACCCACAAAAACCATGTGGGAAAAAGCTACCTAAGTATGGTTCCCAATCAGGGACAACGATAGACAGCTGTCCCTGATTGAGAACCATACCCGGCCAAAACAAAGAAATACAAAAACATAGAAAAAATAACATAGAATGCCCACCCAAATCACACCCTGACCAAACCAAAATAGAGACATAAAAATCTCTAAGGTCAGGGCGTGACAGTACCCCCCCCCCCAAAAGGTGCGGACCCCGGCCCCAAAACCTGAACCTATAGGGGAGGGTCTGGGTGGGCATTTCTCCGCGGTGGCGGCTCTGGTGAGGGACGTAGACCCCGCTCCACCTCTGGCTTGGCCCACTTAGGTAGCGCCTCTAGAGCGGGGACCCTCGCCACCGACCCCAGACTGGGTACCCTCGTAGCGGGCCCGGACTGGGCACCCTCGTTGCGGGCCCCGGACTGGGCACCCTCGTTGTGGGCCCCGGACTGAAGGGCGCCTCTGGAGGCTCCGGACTGGAGGGCGACACTGGAGGCTCCGGACTGGAGGGCGTCGCTGGAAGCTCCTGACTGGAGGGCGACACTGGAGGCTCCGGACTGGAGGATGTCGCTGGAGGCTCCTGACTGGAGAGCGACACTGGAGGGTCTGGACTGGAGGCTGTCGCTGTAGGCTCCGGACTGGGGGGCGACTCTGGAAGGAGGAGACGCAGAGACAGCCTGGTGCGTGGGGCTGCCACAGGGCCCACCAGGCTGGGGAGACCTACAGGAGGCCTGGTGCGTAGAGGAGGTACCGGATGAACCAGGCTGTGGGGGAGCACTGGAGCTCTGGTGTGCAGCCTTGGCACCACTCCTCCAGGCTGAATGCCCACTTTAGCCCGGCCCCTCCAGAGTGCAGGCACAGGTCGAACCGGGCTGTGGGGGAGCACTGGAAATCTGGTGCTAACACTCGCACCTCTCCATTAGGCTCAATGCCCACTTTCACCCGGCACGGGCGGAGCGCAGGCATAGGACGAACTGAACAGTCCTAGCGCCCCGGAGACACAGTACGCAGTGCGGGCGCAGGATACCCTGGGCCGAAATGGCGCACCGGAGACCAAGTGCGCTGAGCTGGCACAATCCGCCCTGGCTGGATGCCCACTCTCGCATGGCACTTGCCATATCGCGCTCCGGGCTATGAGCTCGCACTGGAGACACCGTGCTCTTTATCGCATAACACGGTGCCTGACCAGTACTAGCTGCCTCCAGTTCTTCTTTCGGGCGGCGATATTCCCCAGCCTGTGTCCAGGGTCCCTGTCCGTCCAATATCTCCTCCCATGTCCAGGAGTCCTGAACCCTCTGCTCCTCCATACCACGCTGCTTGGTCCGCTTGAGGTGGGTAGGTCTGTAACGGTATTCGTCGTCTGAAGATGAGGAAGAGGTATCATCGGACCAAAGCACAGCGTGGTAAGTGTTCATGCTTTATTTAAAATGGAACACGATGACAAAAATAACAAAGAGAATAACCGAAACAGTCCTGTAAGGTGCAAAACACTAAACAGAAATTAACTACCCACAAAAACCATGTGGGAAAAAGCTACCTAAGTATCGTTCCCAATCAGAGACAACGATAGACAGCTGTCCCCGATTGAGAACCATACCCGACCAAAACAAAGAAATACAAAAACATAGAAAAAAGACCATAGAATGCCCACCCAAATCACACCCTGACCAAACCAAAATAGAGACATAAAAAGCTCTAAGGTCAGGGCGTGACAGCCTTGGTGTGAAATAGCAAATTGTCATGCTCTGAGCCCTTACCTCCACACAGTTTTGCAAACAGGCGTGGAACTTCGATGTAGTTTACTGAAGTTACCTGATGCAGTATATCCTAGAGTTCTGCGCTCAGCTCTTTTGCCACCAGCTGCATTGGTGTCTCGGCCTTCACAGCTTACATCCATTTTGAGTGCATAAGCTGAGGAGTTTTTGAGTCGTTCATTCAGTTTCCCCTTGATTGCTAGCAATAGCATCAATTCTTAATTTCATAGAATTATCTGACAAAGGTATTGTTGTGAGATCCTGTGCCTCTGCCTCCCCACACACTGCCTCTGGAATAGTGCGTGGTTTATTGTAAGTATCTAAAAAAATCCTGAAAATTTCTCCATTCTCAACGATAGTACACATTTCCGTTATACCCTGATTAACCCACTGTTCAAATCTTTGATCATAAGTGCCAGGTTTAAATTTGACATCATATGCACACCATCTCATCATCCTAATTGTGTTTTTGGAACAAATCAAACCAAATATCTAACTTGAATGTTGTTATTGGGTCCAATATGTCCTCCAAGGTCTTAAATAGTATCTCCCACCAAGTTTGGATTGGCTTTCCAGTTCTGCTCTTCTCTATATCCTTCCATCTTGCACTGTAACTTTTATCACACCAGTAAACTATGGATCTAAGTTGTGTTGCATAGAGATATTCTCTCAGGTTGGGGAATGCCCTCCCTCATTTATCCTTGGTAAATTGTAATGTGCAATATCTAACCTAGGTCTCTTACCATCCCAAATAAATCTCCCATACTCTAAACTGACTTTGAGGTATTATAATTGGAAGGGATTTGAATAAGTACAGTCTGGGTACAATATTCGTCTTTAGTACTTCTATTCTGGAGATGAAATCCATTGGTAGTATGGCTTATCTCTCAACATCTCTCTTGGTATCTAAATATATATGGTCGTAGTTAGCTTTATATATCTTTGAGGTATTTTTGGTTAAAATCACACCCAAGTATTTAGTTGATTTTGAATTCCAGTTCAAAACAGATTTGGTCTTAATACTATTTCTAGAGAAGGGGAATAGTTAAATGTCAGGATCTACCTTTTAAGCACATTCAATTTATATCCAGAATAATGTCCATATTCCTCTAATAGAGTCATCAGCTTAGGGAAACTTGTCGCTGGTTTATTCAAATACACTACGACATCGTCTGCAAACAGTCCAATGATATGTTCCTCCACAGTGATACCCCCCAGGTTCTCTCTCTAATTGCCTGCGCTAGAGGCTCCATAGATATGGTGAAAAAGGTTGGGGACAAGCAATAACACTGTCGTGTGGCCCTTTTGAGGTTCATCTTGTTTGTCAAATTCCCATTCATCTTTATTCTAGCTGTCAGATTCAGAGAAATGTCTCTGATACATTTGATTGACTCTTCTTTAAATCCAAATCTTTCCAGAACTTGATATAGAAGTGTCTAATTCACACAATCAAAAGCCTTCTCTGCACTTGTCCTGCCTTTTTAAATAGCATTGATAATATGTAAAGTCCTTCTGATATTGTCTTGTGTTTGACGACCCTTAATGAATCCGGTTTGGTCTTCATCAGTCAAATCTGACATGAACTTTTCAAATCTCTTGGATATAATTGAGGTATACAGTTAATTATCTACATTTAAAATTGACACAGAGCGGTAGCTATTACATCATTATTTTTCTTTACCTTCTTTGGGTGTTATCAGCAAAGGGGTCAATTCCACTTTAAAGGTTTTCTACCACTCTGATGGGAAGCCGTCACTGCCTGGAGATTTGTTGTTCTTAAGTCCAGTAACTGCACTCACTGCCTCTTCCTCTGTATTGGGTGCCATGAGGCTGTTTTCTGTGTTTTCCCAATAAATGGCAAATCCAGAGAATTGAGAAACTCCTTCATTATATCCTAATCTACAGTGGGTGGTTGAGTATACAGGCTTTTGTAACAGTCCACAAATATATTCTCTATGTCTATGTGTACGTGTTTTATCTGTCTAGTTTGTGTATCTCTTATCTTAAATATTGTATGGGAGAACCTTCCAGAAGGACAACTATCTATGCAGCACTCCACCAATCAGGCCTTTATGGTAGAGTGGCCAGACGGAAGCCACTCCTCAGTAAAAGGCACATGATAGCCCGCTTAGAGTTTGCCAAAGGGCACCTAAAGGACTCTCAGACCATGAAAAACAAGATTATTTGGTCTGATGATACAAAGATTGCTTTTGGCCTGAATGCCAAGCGTCATGTGTGGAAGAAACCTTGAGGAAAGGATCGAGGGAAAGATGAACAGAACAAAGTACAGAGAGATCCTTGATGAAAATCTGCTCCAGAGTGCTCAGGACCTCAGACTGGGGCGAAGGTTCACCTTCCAACAGGACAACGACCCTAAGCACACAGCCAAGACAACACAGGAGTGGCTTCAGGACAAGTCTCTGAATGTCATTGAGTGGCCCAGCCAGAGCCCACATTTGAACCTGATCGAACATCTCTGGAGAGAACTGAAAATAGCTACCCATTCAACCTGACAAACCTTGAGAGGATCTGCAAAGAACGAAGGGCGTAACTTCCCAAATGAAAGGTGTGCCAAGCTTGTAGCGTCATACCCAAGAAGACTCGAGGCTGTAATCGCTGCCGAAGGTGCTTCAACAAAGTACTAAGTTTAGGGTCTGAGTACTTATGTAAATGTGATATATCAGGTTTTTTTTATACATTTGCAGAAATAAATGTAAAGTTTTATTTTTTGTTTTTGTTTTGTCATTATGGGGTATTGTGTGTAGATTGATGAGGGGAAAAAAACAATTTAATACATTTTAGAATAAGGCTGCTGTAATGTAATTTTTGGGGGGGAAAAAGTCAAGAGGTCTGAATACTTTCTGAATGCACTGTATAGCCAATCTATCTTTCTTCTGGACTGTTGTAAGTGGGATTAGTTTCCCACAAATGGCCACCTTCACTGCATCACATAGAATATTAGGATTCATCTCCTTAATTCCTTTTTAATTTAATCTACCATTTCCATTTCAATTTAATCTACCATTGCCTTGTTGTTCAAAATGCCCACATTCAATCTCCACACAGTATTTATTTTCCTACAGTTTAGATGTATGGCCATACAAATGATACTATGGTCTGATACATCGGAAACCCCAATCCCACATTCCTTCACTCTATACCTATCTCCTCTGTTTCATAAGAAAATAATCTATCCTAGAATAGACTGAGTGAGGGACAGAGTAATGGTTATAATTCCTTTCCAATGGGTGGAGGTCCCTCATGATGAGTCACAGTTCTATCAATGTGGTGTTAATCAACTTTGTAAGGTGCATTTTATTTCTCTTAGTACTGGTTGTGTTCAGATTATAATTTAATTAGATTATAATGTTCAAATTGCCCAAACAAATTAAAATCTGCTCTGCTTCTGATGCAATGGTTTCAAATAAATGTGTGAAAAATAACTTGTCACTCTCTGGAGTGGCATAAACATTAACAAACATTAACAAACATTAACAAACATTAACAAACATTAACAAACATTAACAAACATGACCTCTTTTTTCCCCTTTACCACTGTAAATCTCCTTTTTATTTTTTCAGTTTTTAATTTTCCAATTGTGGTAAATGTGTTTCTTGGTTGAATATCGCCTGTGCTTTCTCCTTTTTCATTTTTTGTAATAACCTTATTTCTCTTTATAGGATTGTTCAAACCATTCACATTTAGGGACACCAATTTACAGTAATGTCATGACTGTCCTGATCAGGTCACGTTACAGGAGACCACAACCCTACAGATTATCTCTCAACCCCAACAGAGGAGGAGAGATCTGGGGGTCTGAAGATGTGGGGGTTTTATGACCCCTCACACCCATGTTACATCTTAGGCCACAGACAACATTCCTGTGCCCTCTCACTATGGAGAACCAACCTCAGAACATTAAACATGCGATAAAGGGACTTTGGAACAATGGTTTCTGTCAGCCAAATCAAAGATAATATTTTGGTAAAGATTAAATGTGAAGTTAGTTGTCTAAAATTGGATTTGAGTAAAATCTAGACCTTGCCTCTTAACTTGGTACGCCCAGAGAATTGCCCTAAAGGTGGTTATGCTCACTTCTGACCCGAGGGTATAAGATATGTGATTGAAGAATTAACGTATCAGACTAAGTGACCCAAGCTGCAGCCGAGGTCTAAAAAGTCAACGAACCCAAAACTCAACCCAAGGTTGAAGACAAATAATTGTTTTGCTACCCATGCTACTGATGAGTAGCTGTTTCTAAGCGGGTGAATTTAAGCTGGACCACCTAACCACTCTCCATCGAATCGTGGTATCTACACTGTTTCATTCCTACGCTGTGAGCCCTGGGCTACAGAGCTGTCTGCCCTCAGAAGAGCCCTTCCAGAGCAAGGGGGAGGAATCAGACCAAAAGGACACTGACATCGTGAGGACGACCAGAGAGTTACGAAGTGCGTCATTGAGAAGCCTAAACGACCCACGCAGAGCTTCCCATCTGAGACCTCCCACACGTAATTACATCATTATATTCGGACCAATAAGAGCGGCAGTTTGGGGCAAGGCTAGGGTTAAAATAAGCATAGCTGACAAATGCACCCAAGTGTATATTTCTCTCATGTACTTTCTCATTTTCTCTCTCTTTTAAATCCCCATTTTGGGTAACACGCGCCATTATACTAAGTTCTAATCAATAACCTAGAATGTGTTTTTGTGTATGTGTATCTTTTATCATCATTTTAGCTTTCTAGTAAAGAAATACTCAACTAAGATTGGTGTGGTACGAACTCATTGGTGAGACCCGGGTCCGTGCAGATTCACGGATTATGCGCCGTTCAGAATGAGACTGTAGAGGAAACTGATTAATTAGGGACTGTTGTAAAATCGATATTCTGATATTCTTTGAGTTAATTTGGGAAATAGAAACTCAATAAAACTAATTTTCCCATTGTTCCCCAGGTTACTGAGTTAATAATTGCTTGATTCAGTTAACTTCTTGATCCTACTTGGGACGCAGACGTCTCAAGTAGGCACCTGGAAATGCAAATGCGCTACGCTAAATGCTAAATGTACTCGTTAAAACTCAAACGTTCATTAAAATACACATGCAGGGTATTGAATTAAAGCTACACTCGTTGTGAATCTAGCCAACAAGTCAGATTTTTAAAATGCTTTTCGGCGAAAGCATGAGAAGCTATTATCTGATAGCATGCAACACCCCAAAATGCCTGAAGGCGACGTAAACAAAATAATTAGCGTAGCCGGCGCTACACAAAAACGCAGAAATAAAATATAAAACATTCATTACCTTTGATGATATTCTTTGTTGGCACTCCTATATGTCCCATAAACATCACAAATTGGTCTTTTTCCCGATTAAATCCGTCCATGAATGCCCAAAATATCCATTTGTATAGCCTGTCTGCTTCAGGAAAAAAGCTCTCTTCCAACACGCAACGTCATTTTAAAAAATTATATAAGTTGCCTATATTCTTTGACAAAACACTTCAACCTACTTTTGTAACCCAACTTTAGGTATTTGTAAACGTTAATAAGCGATCAAATTGATCACTGGGCGATCTGTATTCAATAGCAGCTACTCAAGAAAACAATGTCCATTTTTCAATATTCCAAAATCGATTGAGGTAGGCTGGATGGAATGACGGATCTATTGGTAATGTCTCAAAGGATTTTTGTCAATGAAAATGACGTTTTTGGCGACATCGTGTGGAAGCTGTAGGAATTGCATCCGTGTCCATATTACATTTGGTTTCCTTTAAACAACACATGAAAGGGGCGCATGGATACTTTTTTCAGCTTTTAGTGACTTGTTCTTCTTCGGCTTTTCGATGAAACACACGCTCTGTTATAGTCACAGCCGTGATTTAACCAGTTTTAGAAACTTCAGAGTGTTTTCTATCCACACATACTAATCATATGCATATACTATATTCCTGGCATGAGTAGCAGGACGCTGAAATGTTGCGCGATTTTTTACAGAATGTTCGAAAAAGGAGGATGAAGATTAATCACGCAATTAGAAACCTTTAATCATTCGATGAGCAACAGTCGTCACATTAACTAATACAATGTCACGACAGTAATGTCATTAGTCACATGTTGCATTATTTTTGCACATCAAGATGGTATTGTAACACCGGTTACAAAAAAAACCATTCAAACCATGAACATCAGGGTACAACATGTCAATAAAAAACAAAAGCAGACTTCTTGTGGAAATTCTTACACGGGGACACGAAGTCAGTCTTAAATTAATCATTGTTTATTATCAGCACGCTGGAGAGGTTCCACCAAACTTGATGCACTATATTGAACGTCTGTCAGGAGCTCTAACGGGGTAGTCCCATTAGTTCACTCATATACTGCATGATTTAGCTTATTCATAATTAATCACATTAACGTTTGCTCCATTCATATGAATGCATGTGACATACCATTACATTACCTCATGAGGCTTCTTCTCTCTAAGCTGAAACCTTGAAACTGAGATATCCCTTTCTCTAAACTGTACTGCCAAATTTCTCTAAACTGTACTGCCAAATTGCAGACACTGATAGTGAGGATTCATTCAATCAGTCACTTGCATGAACACAGAAATTAGTTTCTAGAAAAGCGCAACCATAGAACACAGAAATTGGTAAATAGAGAAGCAGCAACATAAATGTTCCATCACATTCCATACTCTTATCACTTGTGTGATAATAATCATTACATTTTAATGTAAGCACTTAGATTTTAGCTTCTATATCAAAATATTCTTTACTCCTTTTAAAGCAAAGGGAAACTTTATAATTTCAAGCCCTTCATTCTGGGTTGTACAATCCATTTTGTATAGTAATACTATAATCATAATAAAGGTTTTACTTCTATTAACGGGAGTGAATTTATAAAAAATACACACACATACACAGCATGTTAAATAACACAATTTAGACAAAATAAGAAAAAAACACGCTGCAGCTCATTTGGCAACTTGGGATCCCCAACTTCCAAACAGGGATTCCAACCAAGTTGCAGGTGTCCACTGGTTGTGGGGAATTATTCTTAGCAACAGCGGCAAAGTATTCATCGAGATCAGTCATATTAGAAGAGTGATCTGGGACAAAAGTACAATATTAATTTCCAATAATTGCACAATTGCCCCCTTGAACTGCCAAAAGATAGTCAAGAGCCTCTCTGTTTTGCAGAGCCACTTTCCACTATTATTTTTTTCCATTTCCAATGTTCTCTACATCTCTGGAGATCTCCCGAATTTGGTCTAGGGCACATGGATATTGACTTTCACAGGAAAGAGAGAGAACACGTTATAACAGTTTCACACCAACCTTGATAAGAATGAGATTGGGGCAAGGTTAGCCCAAGTTACAATCTAGTGGCTCTCCTCACATTTTAGGGGCATTGCTCTGTCTCTAGAAGCCTTTCCAAATCATAATTATAACTGTTGATAAATTATCCAACCCAAATTTAGAATGACAGTCCTTAGTGTTTCACGTTGGTTCTTATCACCCTCAATTTAGCACACACCGATACTGGCAGAATAAACATTCACATTGACATACAGTATATTATTCTTATATTTCCAGCATGAACTTTTCTGACAGATTGGTATTGCAATGCATTCTTAGTCTAAATTATCATACATTTCGCAGTGTGCAGACCTCTACAATCAACCTGATACACGAGTACCGCAGCGGTCTAAGGCACTGCATCTCAGTGCTACAGGCGTCATTACAGACCCTGGTTCTATTCCAGGCTGTATCACAACTGGCCGTGATTTGGAGTCCCATAGGACGGGCAACAATTGGCCCAGGATCGTCCAGGTTAGTATTTGGCCGGGGTAGGCTGTCATTGTAAATAAAAAAATGTTCTTAACCCCTTGGGTTAGGGGGCAGCATTTTCACTTTTGGATAAATAGCGTGCCCAAACTGAACTGACCCTAATATATGCATATTATTATTAGCATTGTATAGTCTGAAGTTTCTAAAACTGTTTGAAGCATGTCTGTGAGTATAACATAACTTATTTAGCAGGCGAAACCCAGAGGACAAACCATTCAGATTTTTCATGGGGAATCCAGAATTCTAATCGACTTCCCTGCATTTCCTACTGCTTCCACTGGATGTCACCAGTTTGTAGAAATTGGTTGAGGTTTTTCCTTTGTGTAATGAAGAAGTACCATAGCTCAGAACGAACGTCACTTCATGTGTACCCTTTGATAGAGGCGTGTAATCAAAAAAGTAGTGTCAGTTTCTTTTGCTCCTGTATTGAACACAGATCATCCCGTCTTCAATTTGATCGATTATATACGTTTAGAAATAATAAGTTGTATTACAAAAGTAGTTTGAAATGTTTTGGCAAAGTTTACAGGTAACTTTTGAGATATTTTATAGCGAACAAAAGGACCATTTGTGATGTTTATGGGACATATTGGAGTGCCAACAAAAGAAACTCGTCAAAGGTAAGGCATGATTTATATTTTATTTCTGCGTTTTGTTTTGCCGAGTTGAAATATGCTACTCTCATTGTTTACTGTTGCAAGAAGGTCCCTTAGAAATCTGGATTCCCAATGAAAAACCATTAAAAAGAGAGTGACCTCAACAACAAAAAATCTGAATGGTTTGTCCCCCGGCGTTTTGCCAGCTAAATAAGTTCTGTTATACTCACAGACATGATTCAAACAGTTTTAGAAACTTCAGAGTGTTTTTTTATCCAAATCTACTAATAATATCTCAGAATATCTTATCTTCTGGGGTTGAGTAGCAGGTCGTTGAATTTGGGCATGCTTTTCATCCAAAATGACGAATGCTGCCCCCTATCTTAGAGAAGTTAAATCACTGGACACTGTTCCACGTAATGTTAACAGATTATTGTTTCAGATGACATTACCTTACTTAAATCCGTGGTGCTCCCAAACTATAGAATTGAGAAATAAATTAAATTATTAATACCTCTGTCCCAAATTTCCCCACTGTCTCTCTTACAGCCTGTTTGAGTTCAGTGTGTGCTGGCAGCTATCTATTGTTCCACAGGAAGCTTATCTTAAATCACAAACAACAGATGACTTAAACACAAGAGCAGAGGACCATGACTTGAAGAGTGAGCAGCCTCTAATTTAATATCAGTCCCAATCTTCAAATTACTAAGATATTGCATTATTAGAATGCTATCTCAAAGCCAATTACCATTCACTTTGTTACTTTCACTAGTCTCCATAATCTGTTTCTTTCAACTAAAACCCTTCTACTTTTTCCAGTAGAAAAAAACCATTCTCAATCACTACTCCTAATACACACGGATCACTCTCAAACAATGTTCTGCTTTTACCCCTATTGCAAGGTTTAAAACAAAACAAACATGATATGAACATCTCCATATTGGAAGGCATTTTTTTCATTTTAGTCTAACCTATCAAATTTACTCTATAAATGTACTTCACATTTCTGTTGGATATTCACTTTCTTAAACACTTATTAAATGTCTATTATTTTAAGAGTCATGTGTAATGTGCCGAATTTATAAAATACATTGGTCAATTCAGAAGAGGAGAGAAAAACATTTATCAAATCAAATCAAATCAAATTTTATTTGTCACATACACATGGTTAGCAGATGTTAATGCGAGTGTAGCGAAATGCTTGTGCTTCTAGTTCCGACAATGCAGTAATAACAAGTAATCTAACTAACAATTCCAAAACTACTGTCTTGTACACAGTGTAAGGGGATAAAGAATATGTACATAAGGATATATGAATGAGTGATGGTACAGAGCAGCATAGGCAAGATACAGTAGATGGTATCGAGTACAGTATGTACAAATGAGATGAGTATGTAAACAAAGTGGCATAGTTTAAAGTGGCTAGTGATACATGTATTACATAAGGATACAGTCGATGATATAGAGTACAGTATATACGTATGCATATGAGATGAATAATGTAGGGTAAGTAACATTATATAAGGTAGCATTGTTTAAAGTGGCTAGTGATATTTTACATCATTTCCCATCAATTCCCATTATTAAAGTGGCTGGAGTTGAGTCAGTGTCAGTGTGTTGGCAGCAGCCACTCAGTGTTAGTGGTGGCTGTTTAACAGTCTGATGGCCTTGAGATAGAAGCTGTTTTTCAGTCTCTCGGTCCCAGCTTTGATGCACCTGTACTGACCTCGCCTTCTGGATGATAGCGGGGTGAACAGGCAGTGGCTCGGGTGGTTGATGTCCTTGATGATCTTTATGGCCTTCCTGTGACATCGGGTGGTGTAGGTGTCCTGGAGGGCAGGTAATTTGCTCCCGGTGATGCGTTGTGCAGACCTCACTACCCTCTGGAGAGCCTTACGGTTGAGGGCGGTGCAGTTGCCATACCAGGCGGTGATACAGCCCGCCAGGATGCTCTCGATTGTGCATCTGTAGAAGTTTGTGAGTGCTTTTGGTGACAAGCCAAATTTCTTCAGCCTCCTGAGGTTGAAGAGGCGCTGCTGCGCCTTCTTCACGATGCTGTCTGTGTGAGTGGACCAATTCAGTTTGTCTGTGATGTGTATGCCGAGGAACTTAAAACTTGCTACCCTCTCCACTACTGTTCCATCGATGTGGATAGGGGGGTGTTCCCTCTGCTGTTTCCTGAAGTCCACAATCATCTCCTTAGTTTTGTTGACGTTGAGTGTGAGGTTATTTTCCTGACACCACACTCCGAGGGCCCTCACCTCCTCCCTCTAGGCCGTCTCGTCGTTGTTGGTAATCAAGCCTACCACTGTTGTGTCGTCCGCAAACTTGATGATTGAGTTGGAGGCGTGCGTGGCCACGCAGTCGTGGGTGAACAGGGAGTACAGGAGAGGGCTCAGAACGCACCCTTGTGGGGCCCCAGTGTTGAGGATCAGCGGGGAGGAGATGTTGTTGCCTACCCTCACCACCTGGGGGCGGCCCGTCAGGAAGTCCAGTACCCAGTTGCACAGGGCGGGGTCGAGACCCAGGGTCTCGAGCTTGATGACGAGCTTGGAGGGTACTATGGTGTTGAATGCCGAGCTGTAGTCGATGAACAGCATTCTCACATAGGTATTCCTCTTGTCCAGATGGGTTAGGGCAGTGTGCAGTGTGGTTGAGATTGCATCGTCTGTGGACCTATTTGGGCGGTAAGCAAATTGGAGTGGGTCTAGGGTGTCAGGTAGGGTGGAGGTGATATGGTCCTTGACTAGTCTCTCAAAGCACTTCATGATGACGGATGTGAGTGCTACGGGGCGGTAGTCGTTTAGCTCAGTTACCTTAGCTTTCTTGGGAACAGGAACAATGGTGGCCCTCTTGAAGCATGTGGGAACAGCAGACTGGTATAGGGATTGATTGAATATGTCCGTAAACACACCGGCCAGCTGGTCTGCGCATGCTCTGAGGGCGCGGCTGGGGATGCCGTCTGGGCCTGCAGCCTTGCGAGGGTTAACACGTTTAAATGTCTTACTCACCTCGGCTGCAGTGAAGGAGAGACCGCATGTTTTCGTTGCAGGCCGTGTCAGTGGCACTGTATTGTCCTCAAAGCGGGCAAAAAAGTTATTTAGTCTGCCTGGGAGCAAGACATCCTGGTCCGTGACTGGGCTGGATTTCTTCCTGTAGTCCGTGATTGACTGTAGACCCTGCCACATGCCTCTTGTGTCTGAGCCGTTGAATTGAGATTCTACTTTGTCTCTGTACTGGCGCTTAGCTTGTTTGATAGCCTTGCGGAAGGAATAGCTGCACTGTTTGTATTCGGTCATGTTACCAGACACCTTGCCCTGATTAAAAGCAGTGGTTCGCGCTTTCAGTTTCACACGAATGCTGCCATCAATCCACGGTTTCTGGTTAGGGAATGTTTTAATCGTTGCTATGGGAACGACATCTTCAACGCACGTTCTAATGAACTCGCACACCGAATCAGCGTATTCGTCAATGCTGTTATCTGACGCAATACGAAACATCTCCCAGTCCACGTGATGGAAGCAGTCTTGGAGTGTGGAGTCAGCTTGGTCGGACCAGCGTTGGACAGACCTCAGCGTGGGAGCCTCTTGTTTTAGTTTCTGTCTGTAGGCAGGGATCAACAAAATGTAGTCGTGGTCAGCTTTTCCGAAAGGGGGGCGGGGCAGGGCCTTATATGCGTCGCGGAAGTTAGAGTAACAATGATCCAAGGTCTTTCCTCCCCTGGTTGCGCAATCGATATGCTGATAAAATTTGGGGAGTCTTGTTTTCAGATTAGCCTTGTTAAAATCCCCAGCTACAATGAATGCAGCCTCCGGATAAATCGTTTCCAGTTTGCAGAGAGTTAAATAAAGTTCGTTCAGAGCCATCGATGTGTCTGCTTGGGGGGGGATATATACGGCTGTGATTATAATCGAAGAGAATTCTCTTGGTAGATAATGCGGTCTACATTTGATTGTGAGGAATTCTAAATCAGGTGAACAGAAGGATTTGAGTTCCTGTATGTTTCTTTCATCACACCATGTCACGTTGGCCATGAGGCATACGCCCCCGCCCCTCTTCTTACCAGAAATATGTTTGTTTCTGTCAGCGCGATGCGTGGAGAAACCCGTTGGCTGCACCGCTTCGGATAGAGTCTCTCCAGTGAGCCATGTTTCAGTGAAGCAAAGGACGTTACAGTCTCTGATGTCCCTCTGGAATGCTACCCTTGCTCGGATTTCATCAACCTTGTTGTCAAGAGACTGGACATTGGCAAGAAGAATGCTAGGGAGTGGTTCGCGCTGTGCCCGTCTCCGGAGTCTGACCAGAAGACCGCCTCGTTTCCCTCTCTTTCTGAGTCGTTTTTTTGGGTCGCTGCATAGGATCCACTCCGTTGTCCTGTTTGTAAGGCAGAACACAGGGTCCGCGTCGCGAAAAACATATTCTTGGTCGTACTGATGGTGAGTTGACGCTGATCTTATATTCAGTAGTTCTTCTCGACTGTATGTAATGAAACCTAAGATGACCTGTGGTACTAATGTAAGAAATAACACGTAAAAAAACAAAAAACTGCATAGTTTCCTAGGAACGCGAAGCGAGGCGGCCATCTCTGTCGGCGCCGGAAGTCACTGGGCTAGCACTGCCCAGTCCACTGACATTAGAATGTTCTATCCTTGAGGTTTCTGGCACCTGAGACAAAATAGAGTGTGAGGCAGTGTCAGATGCCCACTTGTCCTTGGGGGAGTGGTTCAATTTGCCTGCTTACTCATTGGTTTAATATCTCATCGTTTGGGATATCAACGAAAACTCCACCAGGAGTACAATAAATTGTAGACTTAAGTTGAATTAACAGAAAATCATGTTCAACATTTATTGGTTGTAACGATACAGGGCGAGACCCCGATGCAGATACGGGAGGCAGATTGTTTGAGTCTCTGATATTTATTATAAAACAAGAGGCATGCAAGAGACAGGTCGTGGACAGGAAAAATATCATAAACCCGGTCAGAGTTCAGGAGGTACAGAGTGGCATGCGGGCTCGAGGTCAGGGCAGGCTGAATGGTCAGACAGGCGGGCTCAGTGTCAGGGCAGGCAAAGGTCAAAACCGGAAGGACTAGAAAAATAGAGACTTGGAAAAAGCAGGAGCACGGAAAAAACACGCTAGTTGACTTGACAAGACAAGACGAACTGGCAACAGACAAACAGAGAACACAGGAATAAATACCATGGGAATAATGGGGAAAACAGATGACACCTGGAGGTGGGTGGAGACAATCACAAAGACAGGTGAAACAGATCAGGGTGTGACATTGGTTCTATTTATAGTTTTATTGGTTAGGGGTATGTCAAGTCCCGCACAATGCTTTAACCTTATCATACCTCAAATGATCCATAAAGGGACCACTCTTAACATTCATCAGAATACTTTTTACACCACTTACAGTACATGCATCTACGTGTGGGTGTGCAAGTTATATATTAATATTATTATTAGTTTTCTATTGTTACTTCATCAGATCATCATAATAACCTATTATACTCAATATTATGTTACTTTATCTCTAGTAACCATTATACATTTGTGTTACATCACAAATTCCTCATCTAGGCTAGTGTTCTATTCATACAGGGGTTTAGATATTTATACTAGTTGTTCTATTTATCAGAGTATTTGGGAATAATTCTCTTCTATTCTCCTCTTCTCTTCTTTCATATCTCCATACAGAATCCATTTATAACATTATAAATATTTAGCTTTTCACTTCCACAACACAGCAACAATCACAACGCAGCTGCACGAGAGGTACGCATGTCATGTTCCCAAGGAAATCTCAGTGTTCAGGGGCATCTCAGCCCTTACCCATCTCAGCTGTTACCCTCTCAAACTTTTCAACAGCTTCTCCTGTCAGTGCTCACTACCTGTAGATCGATGGGTGGTGGTGGACAGAACCCCTAGATAACGTTACAGATCAAATAACTCTCTCATACAAAACTGGAAAACTCAGCTCGCATTCACACTGGAGCTAGTCCCCTGACAGGTCTCATTCACTCAGGATGTTATAGCACATTTTTATCCTATTATCCAATTTTCAATCTGTTATTTTTTTTCTAATTTCAATGTTGTTATCCAAATTTCAATCAGTTTAATATCATATTTAAATCAAAATGTCAATCTTAACAGTACTAATTTCAATCCATTTATTATCCACATTTCAATAATTCGTGTCATATCTCACAATCACACAACTTTCACATCCAGATTCACTTAGTACTATTCCCAAACACACTCGGTCATCTCCCTTTTTACCTTTGTGCATTATCTTGTCGTTACTTGCTTTGCTGCATATGTATACTGCTATACATATAAATAACACGCCGTATTCAAAAATACCTTGTGTTATTTGTCGTCCACATTGACGTTTCTTATAAATGCCTACAAACAGCTGTCAGCGTGGATTTCCGTGGTAAGGTTACGCCTTCGCTGTAGTCTTCTCATAAAACTTGTGAATAGTCTTCTCTCTATACCTTTTAATACGTTACTCACCTTAATCCTCAAGTGACCCTATCCAAGGCTGGGTTATAACCTATAAACAATAAGAGTATTTAGCCCCAAAACAAATTAGCCAGATTTGTTACATGCTGTTTGGCTAACTATACATTTCTTGGTCAACCCGGCCAAGCAATATGCTAACCAACTAGCCAGCCATAGTTGCTATCCGTCTACCCTTATCCATCTACCCTAGCTAGCTAAACTGCCATCTATAGATGTTATCCATCTCCCCCAGCTAGCTAAACCGCCATCTATAGCCGTTATCCATCTTCGCTAGCTAGCTAAACTGCCATCTATAGATGTTATCCTTCTCCCCCAGCTAGCTAAACCGCCATCTATAGATGTTATCCATCTTCCCTAGCTAGCTAAACTGCCATCTATAGATGTTATCCTTCTCCCCCAGCTAGCTAAACCGCCACCTTCAGATGTTATCCATCTATCCTAGCTAGCTAAACCGCCATCTATAGATGTTATCCATCTACCCTAGCTAGCTAAACCGCCACCTATAGATGTTATCCATCTATCCTAGCTAGCTAAACCGCCATCTATAGATGTTATCCATCTACCCTAGCTAGCTAAACTATCATCTATAGATGTTATCCATCTACTCAAGCTAGCTAAACTATCATCTATAGATGTTATCCATCTACCCTAGCTAGCTAAACTGCCATCTATAGATGTTATCCATCTACCCTAGCTAGCTAAGCCGCCATCTATAGATGTTATTCATCTACCCTACCTCATATCTACCTCATATTTCAGCCTTAGGAAATTCCCCATACCCGTTATTATAAATAATCTATGAATCCTTAGAATTAGGTCGCTTGAATTCCTGTAATCTGTCCCTTGCTTGTTGTACCTTCTCCTCTCCTACGGCTCCGGCTGCATTCTGCTCCCCTCCCACACGCCTCCACGTCAGCACTCGTTGTAGTTGTCCCTCACTGGTGATGCTGTTAGGCCCATCCGCTCCTCTGGCCGGTACCTCGATACTGAATCCCCTCTTCCTCATGTCTTGCGCTGCCTTGACCATACTGCTGTCGACCCCCGGACTCCCAGTGGAATGTCATCTTGTAAATAGGGGATTGAAAGCTTTTCTTTAAGAGTTCTCTTCAGTCCAGCATAGGATTTGCATCTCTGAATCACCTCATGAGCCGAATCGTGTTCCATGTTTAATCTTCTTCTGCCAGACTTTATTCAAAATAATTTCCTTGGTATTATATTTAAGGAAGTTGACAACAATGGATCTAGGGGTAGATCAGAGCTTGGTTTTTGATCAAGTGCTCTGTGTGCTATATAGATCTGAAGATCTGTGTATGTCGGCAGAGAAATTTCATTTTTTGAGTAGACCTATGAGTTGGGGCATATCTCTTCCCTGTACCTGCTCAGCAGTGCTGTACATACGGATATTGTTGCGCCTGGACCTTCCCTCAAGGTCCATCAGCTTCTCCTGTATTCGTCGTTGTTGTTTCAATGACAGGAGAAGAGCTTAACCAATTTACATGTTTTGTTCTTCCAGTGATCCGTGTCTGTGCCCCTTTCAAAGTTGTACTTTGGGTTTGAAGTTCCACTTCAGTTTCCTGGAGCCTCGTGGTAACTTTGTGTTTAAATTCTTCTCTTTCCTTCTTAAATTCGTCCTTGAATGTAGTCAGGTTCCCTCTCATTTTGGTTCACTTTTGTTGTCACCATCTTGCCTTGCTTGTTGAGGGCCGTGTACTGTATATCTTCATCCATTTCAGCTTTATCCATCTCTTTAACTTGTGTTTTAATATTATTCTGACATCTCGTTCTACCTCCCCCACTCATTTATTCTGAAGCTTTATATATATTCGAATTTAGAAAATATTAATTTGGGGTTTAATTATTTACAACATACCGGAACTTAGCCATTCCGTCGCAAGCCAACCAAGAAGTCCCTGTGAGACTGCTTTTAACTTTGCTTACTGTACATCACATATTCATGCTAAAACAAGACACAGCATACAATATAACACAACGTACAGTACATGTGTACATTGCACATTGTTGCAGGGCTACATTAAACGGAATGCTATGCCAAAGTGCTGATAGTCTAAAGTGCTAAGTGCCGTTTGACAGGTATATGCAGAGTATAACATGTTCATATAATCCTTATATTTTTGCCACAATGTGAGCTGTACCTCAGCAACGAGTCCGCTGAACACTCCTTCCCCGCTATGTTGTCACCAAAAATCACAGACCTGCTTAAAGGTATTGACCTTTCCAGTGGATGCTGTCATAGTTACTGCTAGTCAAATGCCATACTACAGCAGCAGCACTATGGAAGAAGACCAATCAACACATAGAGCCTGCATCTCAAATGGCCCCCGATTCCCCATGTAGTGGACTACTTTTGACCAGGGCCCATAAGGCTATGGAAAAAAAGTGTGCACTATAAAAAGGATAGGGTGCCATTTGGGATGTGGACATAGAGAGAAAACCCACCATCACCAATGGAGTCAAGTCTCTTTTATAATCCGGACTCAAGATAGCATTTAACATCTAATGACTGGGTCTGTGTTTGTGATGTAAATCTATAGCATGTTATTACTGTGACCCTGTGCTTTCTAGTCAGGGCCAGTGGTAGACTGATACACAGTCTGTGTCCCAAATGACACCCTATACCCGACATAATGCACTACTTTTGACCAGAGCCCTATGGACTGTATAGGGAATGGGGTGCCACTTGGTACGCAGTCTCTGAGGGATGTGGAGAACAACAATCATAGGGTGCTTCTGAAATGGTATTTAGGTTGCATCCATGAGGCTCAGAAGGAGTGGGTGTAGCATCCATCAGCGGAAACTGTCAACATTATACGATAATTATGTTTGTAGTTGGACTATAACAGGCGGATATAATTTCTCTCTCTACATGAGTTTCACTTCTGCAAGATGTTTCTATTGTTCTCCTCTACTGTTTCTGACCGTAGTTTTTCTGACAGGATCTTGGTAATGGCCAGAGGCAGCTGCCTGTATTTTTTGTTACACAATTCTTATTGTCATGACAAAACCTTTGTAGCCAAAAATGATGAAGAATTAAGACTAAGATATAAAGGTGGACCGTAGGAAGATTAGCGGAGGTTTAATATTAAAGGATGAACCTGTTCTTGGAAAGAGCAAGGTCATTTAGAAGGGCTGATTACATTTCCGTGGGGGCGCGGACATTGACCTTAGAGGTAAGTGAAGATACTGTAGTCACCCCAATGGCCTATCCATACCAGAACATGTCAATAGAATAGAGATACAGTATGTCAGGTTAGACAGACAAAGGCCAGTCAGATGAATGCTCCTGGACATGGGAGACCCTGGATGGAGATAAATAGCACAGCGATGATCAGATGCTGAATAATAACACAGGTCCATGCAGCTGAGCTAACCATAATAATGTAATGAGATTGACAGGGAAGATTGTTAGGAGAGGGAGAGAGGTACAATGCTGTGGCAAACATGTATCAATCTATTATTGTATAGGTTGGGTATCTCACTGTTTATCAGGGCTGCCCATTCAAATTTGAACAAATGCTATTGTGAAAAATAAAATAATGTATAACATTTCTTGAGTTGATGAGATAACGTACTGTGTGGATGGATAATAGATTTGAGTCATTATCGGAATACTGTATATTATAGAGCTTGGTCAAAGGCAGTGCACTACATAGGGAATAGGTTTCCATTTAGAAACAGTCTCTTTCTTTTGTCCATGGTGATGTCATTGGGATGACAACCAAAGGGTTTAATTACGTTCAGTCAAATGGTTATTGTTGTCATTGATTCCTCCTGTGAGATGCTATCAATTGACCAAGGCAATCAAAGCCTCTCAATTGTGTTAGGATTGAAATTGGCTGAGAAGAGAAATAGCCGAAGAAAGAGCAACGAGAGTAATGAAGAATGACTTCAAAAGCCTAGTCTGTTGGATAGAAAGGAGCTGGGATCATTCTGCCTGCCAGTCACCTGCATGTGATGTGTTAGCTTATGTTGATCAGAGAGAAGGAGAGAAAGAAAGAGGGAGAAAAGGAGAGCAAGAGAGAGAGAGAGAGAGAGAGAGAAAACCTGCATTATTTGGTTTTCCTATTAGAAGGAGAACAAGAGCGAGTAGAGCGAGAGAGATAGGGTCTAGAAATCTTGAACAAGAAATTAGACAAGTCTATTCGTCAGAGAGATCCTGTCGTCAAGCTATCCCGGAATCCTCCAGTGGCCCTGGGCTTAGATTCACTAATCCTGAAGACGGTTAGAGTGGCTAGTGCTTCAGAGACAATGCTGCTTCTAGTGCTGCCTCTCTCTATGCCTCTCAATGGGTTTGTCCCAAATGGCACTCTATTCCCTACGTAATGCACTTTTTTTTAGTAGTGAAGTGCACTAATAGGGTGCCATTTGGGACATACACAATGTTGCTGCTCAGGGGAGAATCCTGATTCTCTCTCTTGGAACCATTGACACAGCAAAGTCACATAGTTTAGTACAACCACTGAAATCACAGTCACGTAGTGTATTAGAACCACTGAAATCACAGTCACATAGTTTAGTAGAATCACTGAAAGCACAGTCACATAGTTTAGTAGAACCACTGATATCACAGTCACGTAGTGTATTAGAACCACTGAAATCACAGTCACTTAGTTTAGTAGAACCACTGAAAGCACAGTCACATAGTTTAGTAGAACCACTGATATCACAGTCACGTAGTTTAGTAGAACCACTGAAAGCACAGTCACATAGTTTAGTAGAGCCACTGAAAGCACAGTCACATAGTTTAGTAGAACCACTGAAAGCACAGTCACATAGTTTAGTAGAGCCACTGAAAGCACAGTCACATAGTTTAGGAGAGCCACTGAAAGCACAGTCACATAGTTTAGGAGAGCCACTGAAAGCACAGTCACATAGTTTAGTAGAACCACTGAAAGCACAGTCACATAGTTTAGTAGAGCCACTGAAAGCACAGTCACATAGTTTAGTAGAACCACTGAAAGCACAGTCACATAGTTTAGGAGAGCCACTGAAAGCACAGTCACATAGTTTAGGAGAGCCACTGAAAGCACAGTCACATAGTTTAGTAGAACCACTGAAAGCACAGTCACATAGTTTAGTAGAGCCACTGAAAGCACAGTCACATAGTTTAGTAGAACCACTGAAAGCACAGTCACATAGTTTAGTAGAGCCACTGAAAGCACAGTCACATAGTTTAGGAGAGCCACTGAAAGCACAGTCACATAGTTTAGTATAACCACACTGTTGGTGTTAATAGCCAGAGTTGAGTGTGATTGTATCATCTTTACTCTGTGTAGAGGAAAGCACTCAAACCACAGCCATCACTTTCATATTTCCAAGCATGCTCTATTGCAGGTTGATTTTCAGAATCGTTTGTTTCAATATCTGTGTTTTTGTATGAACATTGATTGGTTGACTAATCTTATGTTACGCAAAGATAAATAAACTGCATTTTTCTAAACTAATCCAATCTGTCAATAGTTGGAACCTTTATTTGACGATGCAAGTCAGTTAAAAACAAATTCTAATTTACAATGATGGCCTACCCCGGCCAAACCCTAACCCGGACAATGCTGGGCCAATCACAGCCGGTTGTGATACAGTCTGGAATCAATCCAGGGTCTGTAGTGATGCCTCTTGCACTGAGATGCAGTGCCTTAGTCTGCTGCGCCACTCAGGAGCCCCCATGTTACTGAGATGTTTGTTTCAGTTTACATTATTTTAGGTAGTCCCATTTATTAATCTTCCCTGTGCCTTGGCAGTCATTCTAAATGCAGGTGATTAAAAGTTCAAATTGTTGGATATCCTCACTCTGGCTGGATTCGAATAGGAATAACTATAATAATAGTTATTTCCCTCCCATAACCCTCAAATAGCTATCCTCTCATGCTGCAATGCATTGTGGATAACTCCCATGTTTCTTTAAACTGATACTGTAGTGGAAACTGCAGAGAAGACAAGTGAGTCAATTGTGAGTCAACAGAATGTTTCACACTGGAAGTTGATTGCCTTTAACATGAGTTGACACTCAACCTTGGAGCAATCAATGAGTAAGCTGGTCAGGATGTAAAACAATGAGGCATCATCTCTGACAGAACAGTTTGCGGAAGACAGACAGATCCGCTTCTCCATAGCCAAGCAGGTTTTGGTATCAGCAAGTCTTACTGTAATGGAATCAGAGAAAGCCTATTGGGGGAGTGAATGGGTATGTTTCAGCCCCTGTCTGGATTGTGCTTACTTTAAAAGATGTGCATTGTGGAACAATTCGATTTGTAGTGAGTTGCCTTTTTATACATTTGTAAAGATGTACAGATCCCACTGGGCAAAAACTGGTTGAATCAACATTCTTTCCATGTAACCTCAACCAAACTATTCAATGTAAGGATGTTGAATCAACGTGGAAAACTGAATGAAATTGCAAAAAGTATTCAAAGCAAGGAAATTTCGTGTTTTTATTTCTCCAACTTTTAACTTAAATCCAATGACACGGTTACATTTTTTGTTGATTTCACGTTGAATTCACCTTAGTTGAAATCTCAACCAAATGTAAATAAAAACTAGACGTTGAAATGACGTCTGTGCTCAGTGGGATAGACATATTTAACAGTGGCTGCTCAGTTGACATGAAGCTAACAGTGTGGTTTGGTCTTAGAACCAGTCTTTTCCTGTTAAATATAACTATTGTTTCCATCCTGCATGCCAGTTAATAACAAACTATTGGCAACTCTTAATTTTTCATAAACAACATTATTTCCCCAAAATGTTCTGTGTGCCCTCAGCAACTATGGATCCGTCTTCAGTCTAACTAGATCTGTTAATAATCATAATTAGTTGCATGCCTTGTTCATTTCCCCTTTCCCTTCTTCCAGACAGTCTTTTTTCTCAGAATATTGAGTTCCTGATGTCATCCCTCTCTTGTCCATCTCATTGCACAGAGGGAATCTTCTTTTCCCGTATTCCCTTCCCTCCTTCCCTCCTTCTTCTAGAGTAGACAGCAAAAAGAGATATCAGGCTGTTTAATTTTTAATTTCTTGAATGCAAAGCCATGTAGTTCTGGGGCGCAGGGCACTGTCCTAATGACCCCCAGATAGGATAGGATATCCCGTGGACGGCTTCTGAGGATAACTGGAGTGATCTCAGGGTCTCCAGTGGGTATCAGTTAGACCGGGGCTCACTGGAAAAACAAGCCATTTAGAGGAGAGGACCACTGTATCGACTGGTTGCCTGTCTGTCTACCCTTCCTGTCTGTCTGTATCTCTGTCTCTATCTCTGTCTTTTGTCCCCTGCTGTCTGACTGCCTGTCTTTTTGCCTGCTTGCCTTCCTGTCTGTCTGTCTGTCTGTATGTATGTCTGTCTGACTGACTGCATTACACAAAGTTTAACAATTTAAAATAAATACTTTCCAACTTTTTCTACTTTTAAATTATTTTGTAATGGGAACATTGAGTACCAGTTAAACAGATTGCAACTCCAGAGGATAGAACCTTTCAACATCTCTAAGATACATTAGGGTATTATTAGTAGGCTTACTGTATCCCAAATTGGCACCCAATTCACTATTTAGGGCTCTGGTCAAAAGTAGTGCACCATATAGGGAATAGGGTGCCATCTATGCCTTCCATTTCTCAAGACACCACAGAGCATAATACTCTGGGATCAGGCTATTACCCTGAGCTCAATGTATTAAACCATTTACCCAAATGCTAATTTGGTCCCCATGGTACATGCACTACAGGGGTAGCTTAGGGACAAGCTCTGGAAATTAGATTTACTCTGCATTTAAACGCATGTATAGAATTCACATGGACTGTCTAGTGGACCACAGCAGAGTATCAAGTTTTCTCTGACCACGATGATTACTTGTATGTAATATATTTCTGAGCATTAAGACACAGAAAATAGAAATGTGTACACTTGATTGTAAATGAGTTGGAGCACTCAACAAAAAAGGCAGAGATTCATTTATTTTAGCTCAATAACAACATGATAACAAAAAATAAAAAGATAAATAACACTTTCAGTACACTAGTATGATATGGTCACGGAGCAGCCACCCTCCCACATTCAGTACAGTATATAATATATATATATATTTTTTTCATCTTTATTTAACCAGGTAAGGCAGTTGAGAACAAGTTCTCATTTACAACTCCGACCTGGCCAAGATAAAGCAAAGCAGTGCAACAAAAACAACAACACGGAGTTACACATAAACAAATAGAAATAGAAAAATCTACGACAGTGTGTGCAAATGTAGAAGAGTAGGGGGTTAATGTAATGAACAGGCCATAAAGGCGAAATAATTACAATTTAGCATTAACACTATGGTGATACATGTGCAGAGGAGGATGTGCAAGTAGAGATACTGGAGTGCAAAAGAGCAAGAGGATAAGTAACAATGTTTATTTTTATTTTTAATTTACCTTTATTTAACTACACAAGTCAGTTAATAACAAATTCTTATTTTCAATGACGGCCTAGGAACAGTGGGGCAGAACGTTCAGGGGCAGAACGACAGATTTGTACCTTGTCAGCTCGGTGGTTTGAACTTGCAACCTTGGGGATCAGAGAGTTGGGTGGGCTATTTACAGATGGGCTATGTACAGGTACAGTGATCAGCTGCTCTGACAGCTGATGCTTAAAGTTATAGAGGGTGATATAAGACTCCAGCTTAATTTATTTTTGCAATTCGTTCCAGTCATTGGCAGCAGAGAACTGGAAGGAAAGGCGGCCAAAGTAAGTGTTGGCTTTGGGGATGACTAGTGAAATATACCTGCTGGAGCGCGTGCTATGGGTGGGTGTTGCTATGGTGACCAGTGAGCTGAGATAAGGCAGGGCTTTACCTAGCAAAGACTTATAGATGACCTGGAGCCAGTGGGTTTGGTAACGAATATCTAGTGAGGGACAGCCAACGAGAGCATACAGGTCGCAATGGTGGGTAGTATATGAGGCTTTGGTGACAAGACAGATGGCACTGTGATAGACTACATCCAGTTTGCTGAGTAGAGTGTTGGAGGCTATTTTGTAAATGACATCGCCGAAGTCAAGGATCGGTAGGTTAGTCAGTTTTACGAGGGTATGTTTGGCAGCATGAGTGAAGGAGGCTTTGTTGCAAAATAGGAAGCCAACTCAAGATTTGATTTTGAATTGGAGATGCTTAATGTGAGTCTGGAAGGAGAGTTTACAGTCTAACCAAACGGTTCTAACCAAGTCAGAACCGTCCAGAGTAGTGATGCTAGTCGGGTGGGCGGGTGGGCAGCAATCGGTTGAAGAGCATGCATTTAGTTTTACTTGCATTTAAAATAATGATAGTTGGAGGCCACGGAAGGAGTGTTGTATGGCATTGACGCTCGTTTGGAGGTTTGTTAGCACAGTGTCCAAAGAAGGTCCAGATGTATACAGAATGGTGTTGTCTGCCTAGAGGTGGATCAGGGGCTTGGGCGAGTTGCTGCGGGGGGTGAGATGTTGGCCTTGGTAGAGGTAGCCAGGTGGAAAGCATGGCCAGCCACAGAAAAATGCTTGTTGAAATTATCGATTATCGTAGATTTATCGGTGGTGACAGTGTTTCCTATCCTCAGTGCAGTGGGCAGCTGGGAGGAGGTGCTTTTATTCTCCATGGTGTCACGAATTCTGCCGAAGTCGTTGCCTCTCCTTGTTCGGGCGGTGCTCGGCGTTCGACGTCACCGGTCTTCTAGCCATCATTGATCCTTTTTTCATTTTCCATTGGTTTTGTCTTGTCTTCCCACACACCTGTTTTCAATCCCATTCATTACCTGTTGTGTATTTAACCCTCTGTTTCCCCTCATGTCTTTGTCAGAGATTGTTTTATTGTCAGTGTAGTGTGATTGTTGTATAGGTGCGCGTCGGGTCCTCGTACCCATGTTTGTGTGTTTATGTACATTTAGTGTTATGGAGCATACTCCGTGGACTTTATTTAAAAAAAATTCACTCCATTTGACTCTCCTGAGCCTGACTTCCCTGCCACCTATTACACCTACGCATGACACATGGACTTTACAGTATCCCAAAACTTTTTGGAATTAGTGCTATACAGGATGCGAATTTCTGTTTAAAAAAGCTAGCCATTGCTTTCCTAACTGACTGAGTATATTGGTTCCTGACTTCCCTGAAAAGTTGCATGTCGCGGGGGCTATTCGATGCTAACGCAGAACAATGATTGGGTAAACCAAGGGCTATATCTGTTCTTAGTTCTACATTTTTTGAACGGGCATGCTTATTTAAGATGGTGAGGAAAGCACTTTTACAGAGCAACCAGGCATCCTCTACTGACGGGAGGAGGTCAATATCCTTCCAGGATACCCGGGCCTGGTCGATTAGAAAGGCCTGCTCGCTGAAGTGTTTTAGGGAGCATTTGACAGTGATGAGGGGTGGTTGTTTGACTGCAGACCCATTGCGCACGCAGGCAATGAGGCAGTGATCGCTGAGATCCTGGTTGAAGACAGCAGAGGTGTATTTAGAGGGCAAGTTGGTCAGGATGATATCTAAGAGGGTGCCCATGGTTATGGATTTAGGCTTGTACCTGGTAGGTTCCTTGATAATTTGTGTGAGATTGAGGGCATCTAGTTTAGATTGTAGGATGGCCGGGGTGTTAAGCATGTCCCAGTTTAGGTCACCTAACAGTACTAACTCTGAAGATAGATGGGGGGCAATGAATTCTTATATGGTGTCCAGGGCACAGCTGGGGGCTGAAGGGGGTCTATAACAAGTGGTAACAGTGGGAGACTTGTATCTGGAAAGGTGGATTTTTAAAAGTAGAAGCTCGAATTGTTTGGGCACAGACCTGAATAGTATGACAGAACTCTGCAGGCCATCTCTGCAGTAGATTGCAACTCCGCCCCCTTTGGCATTTCTGTCTTGTTGGAAAATGTTGTAGTCAGGGATAGAAATGTCAGGATTTTTGGTGGCCTTCTTAAGCCAGGATTCAGAAACAGCTAGGATATCCGGGTTAGCGAAGTGTGCTAAAGCAGTGAATATAACAAACTTAGGGAGGAGGCTTCTAATGTTAACATATATGAAACCAAGGCTTTTACGGTTACTGAAGTCAACAAATGAGAACACCTGGGGAATGGGCGTGGTGCAGGGGGCTACAGGGCCTGGGTTAACCTCTACATCACCAGAGGAAAAGAGGAGGAGTAGGATAAAGGATAAATCTAAAGGCTATAAGAACTGGTCGTCTAGTGCGTTCGGAACAGAGAGTAAAAGGAGCAGATTTCTGGGCGTGAAAGAAAAGATTCCAGGCATAATATACAGACAAGGGTATGGTAGGATGTGAGTACAGTGGAGGTAAACCTAGGCATTGAGTAACGATGAGAGAGGTTTTTTAGCCACCCTCCCACATTCAGTACACTAGTATGATATGGTCACGGAGTAGCCACCCTCCCACATTCAGAACACTAGTATGATATGGTCACGGAGTAGCCACCCTCCCACATTCAGTACACTAGTATGATATGGTCACGGAGTAGCCACCCTCCCACATTCAGTACACTAGTATGATATGGTCAAGGAGTAGCCACCCTCCCACATTCAGTACACTAGTATGATATGGTCACGGAGTAGCCACCCTCCCACATTCAGTACACTAGTATGATATGGTCAAGGAGTAGCCACCCTCCCACATTCAGTACACTAGTATGATATGGTCATGGAGTAGCCACCCTCCCACATTCAGTACACTAGTATGATATGGTCACGGAGTAGCCACCCTCCCACATTCAGTACACTTGTATGATATGGTCATGGAGTAGCCACCCTCCCACATTCAGTACACTAGTATGATATGGTCACGGAGTAGCCACCCTCCCACATTCAGTACACTAGTATGATATGGTCAAGGAGTAGCCACCCTCCCACATTCAGTACACTAGTATGATATGGTCATGGAGAAGCCACCCTCCCACATTCAGTACACTAGTATGATATGGTCACGGAGTAGCCACCCTCCCACATTCAGTACACTAGTATGATATGGTCAAGGAGTAGCCACCCTCCCACATTCAGTACACTTGTATGATATGGTCATGGAGAAGCCACCCTCCCACATTCAGTACACTTGTATGATATGGTCATGGAGAAGCCACCCTCCCACATTCAGTACACTAGTATGATATGGTCAAGGAGTAGCCACCCTCCCACATTCAGTACACTAGTATGATATGGTCATGGAGAAGCCACCCTCCCACATTCAGTACACTTGTATGATATGGTCATGGAGTAGCCACCCTCCCACATTCAGTACACTAGTATGATATGGTCAAGGAGTAGCCACCCTCCCACATTCAGTACACTTGTATGATATGGTCACGGAGTAGCCACCCTCCCACATTCAGTACACTAGTATGATATGGTCAAGGAGTAGCCACCCTCCCACATTCAGTACACTTGTATGATATGGTCATGGAGTAGCCACCCTCCCACATTCAGTACACTAGTATGATATGGTCAAGGAGTAGCCACCCTCCCACATTCAGTACACTTGTATGATATGGTCACGGAGTAGCCACCCTCCCACATTCAGTACACTAGTATGATATGGTCATGGAGAAGCCACCCTCCCACATTCAGTACACTTGTATGATATGGTCATGGAGTAGCCACCCTCCCACATTCAGTACACTAGTATGATATGGTCAAGGAGTAGCCACCCTCCCACATTCAGTACACTTGTATGATATGGTCACGGAGTAGCCACCCTCCCACATTCAGTACACTAGTATGATATGGTCAAGGAGTAGCCACCCTCCCACATTCAGTACACTTGTATGATATGGTCATGGAGTAGCCACCCTCCCACATTCAGTACACTAGTATGATATGGTCAAGGAGTAGCCACCCTCCCACATTCAGTACACTTGTATGATATGGTCACGGAGTAGCCACCCTCCCACATTCAGTACACTAGTATGATATGGTCATGGAGAAGCCACCCTCCCACATTCAGTACACTTGTATGATATGGTCATGGAGTAGCCACCCTCCCACATTCAGTACACTTGTATGATATGGTCATGGAGAAGCCACCCTCCCACATTCAGTACACTTGTATGATATGGTCATGGAGTAGCCACCCTCCCACATTCCAAATCTAGTCAAAGTACAAGTCAATAAAAACATATTAACAAAAATATAAAAGTACATTCAGTGCAGTAGCCAATATGACATGATCAAGTAGCATTGCCTCTCCCTTCGTCCAATACTGAAACTACATAGCCAGATGGTCTTCCTCCAGGACACAGCCTCAAAGGGGATGTGCATTGGTTGGGAGCGGCTAATATTAGATGTATTTGAGCTTCTCTTAAGGTACTTTCACTGACAGATGGCCGAGGCATCTCTGACTCACTACACGAGAGGGGAGCGATGGCGGGCGCTCGCATGTACACACACGCACACACACACGCACACGCACACACACACAGACACACACTCACACTCACACTCACACACACACACACGTGTGATGGCACAAAGCGTGGTCACTGATGTGGATGCAGTCAGAGCATGATGGAACAGTCCATAGAAATCGTGGAGGGAGATGGACAAGATCCAAGATGAGAGGAATGTCAATGGAGCCTGTTGAACAAGAATATGGTTCTTATCATTGTTGTTTTTTGTCCATAGTTTTTGTCCATAATGTTTTCATGGACAGATACTATTATAGTAAATTAAGGCTTTTATTTTAACAGGTTGAGTCAACAGGCTGAGTCACACATGAAAGCCCATTATGGCAATATTATTTGAGCATTAGTGTAATGATATGTTCCATGTTAATCAACCAATCCCATTTCCAAATTGATGAAGCACTTTGGCTAGAGTGCACACAGCCATCAAAATATAATTCTCATCATCACTAGTCGATATTGGCTCATACATGCGTAGATCTACAAAGGCTGACTGATACAGTAATATTGAAGTGAGTAAGAAATCCTCTTTGAATTTTCTAGCCTTCAATTTCTTCACAGTCAGCCTGACAAATGGGTTAATGTCACTTCCAAGTCACAGCTTATGAGGTGGTGGTGACTTCTGATATGCGTCAGTACTCATAGTAGCAGGAGAAAGAAAAAACATAAAAAGAAATTGCATCCATTATGGCTCACTGATGGGTGATATATGGAAGAATTGAACAGCAACCAGGGGTGTGTCCCAAGTAGCCACATTTTCCTTAAATAGAGCACTACTTTTAACCATATACCTATAGGCCCTGGTCAACAGTAGTGCACTAATAAGGGAATAGGGTGCCATTTGGGATGCATTCACATCTTATTGTCTTCTCTCAGCCACCTGCTGGCCTGACCCCCTGGATTAAAATAGACATGTCACCTGCCATTTAACAAAGCAATATGAACTAAATCCTATTTGCTGTTGTGCCACTTGCAATCCAGGATTATTTTATTGAGTCAAGCTGGGGTGGCAGGTAGCCTAGTGCCTAGAGCATTGGACCAGTAACTGAGAGGTTGCAAGATCAAATCCCTGTGCTGACAAGGTAAAAATCTGTTGTTCTGAACGAGGCAGTTAACCCACTGTTCCATGGCCATCATTGTAAAAAATAGTTGCTTCTTAATTAACTGACTTGCTTAGTTAAATAAGTTTTTAAAAATATAATGCTACCAGGCTGTAGCTACCAGGCTGTAGCTACCAGGCCGTAGCTACCAGGCTGTGTCTAGTCTATAACTGAGGTTTGTGTTGTGTAAAAGCTGTTCAATCAAACAGCATCCAAGGCCATCCATCCAGGAGCAACAGACAGAAAGCAAAGCAATCTGGTCTAAAGGTGGTGTTACTGAAGTAGATGTAACAGGTCATATGTTTAGAACCTTGGTCAAAGGTATTGCACTATATAGGGAATAGGGTGCCGTTTAGGATGCACGACAGTCACCAAGACACTGAAGAAGAAGAATCTAGTAGCAGTGTGCCATCCGCCATGGTTAGGGTGGTTTTATGGACAGTGTGCTCATAAAAAAACATAGAAATGGATGACGGCAACAATGTGTTGTCCTGTCTCCTGCCAGTGATAACAATCAGACAACGTATTGTCCTGTCTCCTGCCAGTGATAACAATCAGACAACGTATTGTCCTGCCTCCTGCCAGTGATAACAATCAGACAACGTATTGTCCTGCCTCCTGCCAGTGATAACAATCAGACAACGTATTGTCCTGTCTCCTGCCAGTGATAACAATCAGACAACGTATTGTCCTGCCTCCTGCCAGTGATAACAATCAGACAACGTATTGTCCTGCCTCCTGCCAGTGATAACAATCAGACAACGTATTGTCCTGTCTCCTGCCAGTGATAACAATCAGACAACGTATTGTCCTGCCTCCTGCCAGTGATAACATTTAGACAACGTATTGTCCTGTCTCCTGCCAGGGATAACAATCAGACAACGTGTTGTCCTGTCTCCTGCCAGTGATAACAATCAGACAACGTATTGTCCTGTCTCCTGCCAGGGATAACAATCAGACTACGTGTTGTCCTGCCTCCTGCCAGTGATAACAATCAGACAACGTATTGTCCTGCCTCCTGCCAGTGATAACAATCAGACAACGTATTGTCCTGCCTCCTGCCAGTGATAACAATCAGACAACGTGTTGTCCTGCCTCCTGCCAGTGATAACAATCAGACAACGTATTGTCCTGCCTCCTGCCAGTGATAACAATCAGACAACGTATTGTCCTGCCTCCTGCCAGTGATAACAATCAGACAACGTATTGTCCTGCCTCCTGCCAGCGATAACAATCAGACAACGTATTGTCCTGCCTCCTGCCAGTGATAACAATCAGACAACGTATTGTCCTGCCTCCTGCCAGTGATAACAATCAGACAACGTATTGTCCCTCCTCCTGCCAGTGATAACAATCAGACAACGTATTGTCCTGCCTCCTGCCAGTGATAACAATCAGACAACGTATTGTCCTGCCTCCTGCCAGTGATAACAATCAGACAACGTATTGTCCTGTCTCCTGCCAGTGATAACAATCAGACAACGTATTGTCCTGTCTCCTGCCAGTGATAACAATCAGACAACGTATTGTCCTGCCTCCTGCCAGTGATAACAATCAGACAACGTATTGTCCTGTCTCCTGCCAGTGATAACAATCAGACAACGTATTGTCCTGCCTCCTGCCAGTGATAACAATCAGACAACGTGTTGTCCTGCCTCCTGCCAGTGATAACAATCAGACAACGTATTGTCCTGTCTCCTGCCAGTGATAACAATCAGACAACGTATTGTCCTGTCTCCTGCCAGTGATAACAATCAGACAACGTATTGTCCTGTCTCCTGCCAGTGATAACAATCAGACAACGTATTGTCCTGCCTCCTGCCAGTGATAACAATCAGACAACGTATTGTCCTGCTTCCTGCCAGTGATAACAATAATTTATCAAGCTAAGTGAGAAGGGGAACATGCAGCAAAATAGTCTGACCTTTCCCAGGTAATATGAACATTTCATTAGTCCTAAATCATGTCATAGCAACATGCCGCCGATCGGTCTTGTACCTTCTACTCAAGTCTATTCAAATCCAACAGTAATGTTGATTGTGACATTTTGTAAAATATAATGTCCAATGTTTGAGAAAATGTCATATTTCAGCAAATATTACAAGACCTTTCCTTGTACAGTAAATTTAAAAATGTAGAAGGGAACATTTGTAGTCGTGTAAAGCTTTTAGTGCCAAAAACATAGCTCTTTATGACTGCACTGAGTATAACCAGTTACCACTCAAAAGATAAGCTTTTCCCAGACAAATTGTGAAATGTAATGAAGATGCTTTGGCTGCAGAGAATAAAGGTGGTAGTTAGACAAAGATACTGACTCTGAAAAAAATACAGACTAAAAGAAAGATACTGACTCTGGAATAAATACAGACTAAAAGAAAGATACTGACTCTGGAATAAATACAGACTAAAAGAAAGATACTGACTCTGGAATAAATACAGACTAAAAGAAAGATACTGACTCTGGAATAAATACAGACTAAAAGAAAGATACTGACTCTGGAATAAATACAGACTAAAAGAAAGATACTGACTCTGGAATAAATACAGACTAAAAGAAAGATACTGACTCTGGAATAAATACAGACTAAAAGAAAGATACTATGAACACACTGCCCTAACCACCCACTTAGGGAGACAATGTCTGTTTCCCAAATGGCACCCTATTCTCTGCACCACTTTTGATCAGGGCCCATTTGGTGCACTACATTTTTTTTTTTTAACGAGGCAAGTCAGTTAAGATCAAATTCTTATTTTCAATGACGGCCTAGGAACTTGTTCAGGGGCAGAACAACAGATTTTTACCTTGTCAGCTCAGGGATTCGATCTTACAACCTTTTGGTTACTAGTCAAACGCTCTAACCACTAGGATACCTGCCGCCCTATTCCTATAGTGAATAGGGTGCTTTTTGGGGTGAAGCCTATCTACTGTGTAGACTACTGAAGCCTTTTTTAAATATAACAATTATTGTCTCACTTGTCTAGGTTTTTTAGTCCCAGTAGTCAGATAATCAGGTGTTTGAGTTCCTCCTTGTCTTTGGTGGGAACTGTTACTACTTGTCATTACTCATTAGTATGCTTTCCATTGAGTTGATCCAGCCCTGAAGTGCAGACACCTGTGATTTCTCCTTTTCCTCTGCAACGCATAACTTCTCTCATATCAACAAAGGCTTAGTACACATTACGACAATAAACAATCAAGCTATATGCAAATCTGGCTCATTAAATGAATGTTATATTCCACTGTATGATCTAAAGCAACAGTAGGCAGGGGAGCATGAATTCATTCTCACAGTACATCAAATGAATAATTCACTCTAAACATGAATAATTTGGAAGCTTTTAACAGCAACAGTTTTACTCATTTGTGAACCACCGGCAACCAAGTTGACTGTCCTCTACCCCCGATCCTGACACTGACCACGCAACTACAATACCAAGGGCATGATGCAACTACATAGGGAATCAATGTTGAACATATTGTATGTAATATACCCTACTGAGAGGTAGGCAGCACTGCACAAAGACAGAGCCTACTCATGCAAGCATGACACCCTACAGAGAATGTGTATCCCTGATCCAAATGGAAAAGGCTCTTACTCTGTTCCCTGTTCCACTCTGGAAAAGGCTGTTACTTTTACTCTGCCACCCCTCCCCTGATACCCCTTTAAGGCAGGTTTGCTTGGACTACAATGGGCTCCTTTAAATCACATCTCCACAGGAAAAAAATTAAACATAAAAAGCTTAAAATTGGAAATTGAAGCTTATGGAAAAAGGGAGATAATTGAGCCAATGCAGTCTGTAGTGTGGTGTGTGCAGGTTCTATTCTCACTCCTCTCTCTCTTTAGTGTGGTGTGTGCAGGTCCCATTCTCTGTTTTCTCTCTCTCTCTCTGTCTCTCTCTCTCTCTGTAGTGTGGTGTGTGCAGGTCCCATTCTCTCTCTCTCTCTCTCTCTCTCTCTCTCTCTCTCTCTCTCTCTCTCTCTCTCTCGTATGATATGTGCAGATCCCATTCTCCCACTCTGTGGTATGATATGTGCAGATCCTATTCTCCCTCTGTGGTATGATGTGTGCAGATCCCATTGTCCCTCTCTGTGGTATGATGTATGCAGATCCCATTCTCCCTCTCTGTGGTATGATGTATGCAGATCCCATTCTCCCTCTGTGGTATGATCTATGCAGATCCCATTCTCCCTCTCTGTGGTATTATGTGTGCAGATCCCATTCTCCCTCTGTGGTATGATGTGTGCAGATCCCATTGTCCCTCTCTGTGGTATGATGTATGCAGATCCCATTCTCCCTCTGTGGTATGATGTATGCAGATCCCATTCTCCCTCTCTGTGGTATTATGTGTGCAGGTCCCATTCTCCCTCTCTGTGGTATGATGTATGCAGATCCCATTCTCCCACTCTGTGGTATGATATGTGCAGATCCCATTCTCCCTCTGTGGTATGATGTATGCAGATCCCATTCTCCCTCTCTGTGTTATGATGTATGCAGATCCCATTCTCCCTCTGTGGTATGATGTATGCAGATCCCATTCTCCTTCTCTGTGGTATTATGTGTGCAGGTCCTATTCTCCCTCTCTGTGGTATGATGTGTGCAGATCCCATTCTCCCTCTGTGGTATGATGTATGCAGATCCCATTCTCCCTCCCCTGAAACTGGATCTCTTTATGATTGGTCTCTGGTGGGACTCGCTGCCAAGGAAAGGCCATTGATTTGAAGCTGAATAATCAGACAGAGAGAGAGGGCAATGACTCCAATTTCAGATGTCTGGTGTGTTTGTGTGTGTGTGGACTTGTTTAACTATACTTGTGGGGACCAGAAGTTCCCAGACGAATAGTAAACAAAGAAACATTTGACCACCTGGGGACATTTTGTTTGTCCACACAAGGTCAAATGTTATTATTATTTTTTTAAATTTAGAATTAGTGTTAGTGTCAGGGTTAGAATTAGGTTCATGGTTAGGAGCTAGGGTTAGTTTTAGGGTTAGCGTTAGCGTTAGGAGCAAGGGTTAGGTTTAGGGTTCAGGTTAAGGTTAGGTTTTGGGGTTTACGTTAGGGTTAGGCTTAGGGGTTAGGGAGAATAGGATTTTGGGACTGAATTTTGTGTCCCCGCAAGGTTAACTGTTCTGGTTACAACCCTGCACCATTAATCATCTAAAATCACTGTTTTCTGTCTTGATCAAAAGCCACTTCTTTTTTTTAAATCCCCAAACCTCTGAAAATGAATAAATGTATTTTTGCTTCAGTTTGGAAATTAATGCAGATCTATTTGGGGTAGAACTTCCCCCAATGCCAAACAGATCCTTTTATATTCTACAGGGGACAAGTTCTCTCTGCCAGACAGAATGAGGCAGCCAGAAACAACAATTATCATGAGAGGTTTACTGAGAGGGGTCAAACATTGTATTAAGAGCCCTGTCTGTCTAATGCGTCCCTAATGGCACCCAATTTCCTTTATAGTGCACTACTTTTGACCAGGGCCCATAGCCTATGGAACCTGGTGAAAATTAGCACACCATAAAGGGAATAGAGTGTCATTAGGGATATAGCTTCTGTGTCTCTGACAGAGAAGGTAAAAGGCACTGCAGGTAAAGATCTCTGAACAGAAGTTCAACCTCTGTTGCAAGATTTAGTGGTCCAGGGGTTCAGGGTCAAAACCAAATGTACAGGTATCAAAAGGACAAAAGAGAGACCATTTAGGTAAGGAGATAAGGTCTCTGACATGAAAATTGATGTACAATTGAAGTCGGAAGTTTACATACACTCAATAATTATTTGGTAGCATTGCCTTTAAATTGTTTAACTTGGGTCAAACGTTTCAGGTAGCCTTCCACAAACTTCCCACAATAAGTTGGGTGAATTTTTGCCCATTCCTCCTGACATAGCTAGTGTAACTGAGTCAGGTTTGTAGGCCTCCTTGCACGCACACGCTTTTTCAGTTCTTCCCACAAATTTTCTATGGGATTGAGGTCAGGGCTTTGTGATGGACACTCCAATACCTTGACTTTGTTGTCCTTAAGCCATTTTGCCACTACTTTGGAAGTATGCTTGGGGTCATTGTCCATTTGGAAGACCCATACCAATCTTTAACTTCCTGACTGATGTATTGAGATCTTGCTTTAATGTATCCACATAATTTTCCTACCTCATGATGCCATCTCTTTTGTGAAGTGCATCAGTCCATCCTGCAGCATTGCACCCCCACAACATGATGCTGCCACCCCCGTGTTTCACGGTTGGGATGGTGTTCTTCGGCTTGCAAGCATCCCCCTTTCTCCTCCAAACATAACGATGGTCATTATGGCCTAACAGTTCTATTTTTGTTTCCTCAGACCAGAGGACATTTCTCCAAAAAGTACTATCTTTGTCCCCATGTGCAGTCTGTAGTCTGGCTATTTTATGGAGGATTTGGAGCAGTGGCATCTTCCTTGCTGAGCGGCCTTTCAGGTTATGTCGATATAGGACTCTATTTACAGTGGATATAGATACTTTTGTACCTGTTTCCTCCAGAATCTTCATAAGGTCCTTTGCTGTTGTTCTGGGATTGATTTGCACTTTTTGCACCAAAGTACGTTCATCTCTAGGAGACGCATCTCCTTCCTGAGCGGTATGATGGCTGTGTGGTCCCATGGTGTTTATACCGGCGTACCATTGTTTGTACAGATGAACGTGGTACCTTCAGGCATTTGGAAATTGCTCCCAAGGATGAACCAGAAACGTGGAGGTCTACAAGGTAGGCCTTGAAATACATCCACAGGTACACCTCCAATTGACTCAAAATATGTCAATTGGCCTATCAGAAGCTTCTAAAGCCATGACATCAATTTCTGGAATTTCCCAAGCTGTTTAAAGGCACAGTCAACTTAGTGTATGTAAACTTCTGACCCACTGGAATTGTGATATAGTGAATTATAAGTTAAATAATCTGTCTGTAAACAATTGTCCTAACCGACATGCCAAAACTATAGTTTGTTTACAAGAAATGCGTATAGTTTTAATGTTTTAATGACTCCAACCTAAGTTAATGTAAACTTCCGACTTCAACTGCTGTATATATATATTTAGACTCATAAGTATTGAACCTTGCTGTGTGGGTTGATTACATTTAGGCTCGCTATAAATGTAAGTTTGACAGAGCAAGAGAGCATTCATTTGATGCACACAGCACAGGTGGTACCGTTTTTTACAACTTACAAATCTGTCATTCTGCCCCTGAACAAGGCAGTTAACCCACTGTTCCTAGGCCGTTATTGAAAAGAAGAATTTGTTCTTAACTGACTTGCCGAGTTAAATAAAGGTAAAGTACATTTAAAAAAACACAATCCTCTTTCAATCCTGTAACACCACCGTCACATCATCCTGGACCTCCTCTGTTATTTTTGAAGTGACAAGGGAGAAACAAATTGCCCACCATGTTGTGTTGAGTCATCACAATGCGTTTGATATTGTCTTGAGCAGCTGGATAGCTTCAGTGAGTAGTATCCATCTGATGAGTTTGAGTCTAGCTTGCTGGACTGTGGTGAGCCCTTGTGTCCCAAATCGCACCCTATTCCCTATATAGTGTGTAACAGTATAATTTTAAACAGTCCCCTCGCCCATACCCGGGCGCGAACCAGGGACCCTCTGCACACATCAACAACAGTCACCCACGAAGCATCGTTACCCATCGCTCCACAAAAGCCGCGGCCCTTGCAGAGCAAGGGGAACTACTACTTCAAGGTCTCAGAGCAAGTGACATCACCAATTGAAACGCTATTTAGCGCGCACCGCTAACTAAGCTAGCCGTTTCACATCCGTTACACTCACCCCCCTTTTGACCACCTCCTTTTTCCGCAGTAACCAGTGATCCGCGTCAACAGCATCAATGTAACAGTATAACTTTAGACCGTCCCCTCGCGCATACCCGGGCGCGAACCAGGGACCCTCTGAACACATCAACAACTGACACCCACGAAGCATCGTTACCCATCGCTCCACAAAAGCCGCGGCCCTTGCAAGGGGAACTACTACTTCAAGGTCTCAGAGCAAGTGACATCACCGATTGAAACGCTATTTAGCGCGCACCGCTAACTAAGCTAGCCGTTTCACATCCGTTACAAGTGCATGGGCCATTTGGGCTCTGGTCAAAAGTAGTGCACTATATAGGGAATAGGGTGTCATTTGGGATGTAGCCCATCTCTCTGGAAAAGGTAGCTGTTAGCTCAATCCCCTTTGAGTTCACTATGCCACCATGCTATGGCCCCTGCTTTGCCTAGGAATGGTAATGCTTAGTTCTGGAGCCACGGGATACGTGAGTCACGGGCCAAACTTAATTATACTGCAGCACACCTCCCTGAAGCTGGACTAGATGGACTCTGAGTTACTTAAATGGGATGGAAAAGAGGGAATGGGATATGTTAAAGGAGGTACTGATAAACACACACAGAGAGGATGTTGATGTCATTTTGCCATGAATAAGAACCTGAAACTACAGTTTAAGGTATATGCAGAATTAATGACTCAGTCTCTTCCCTATGAAGGTCTATTTAACCTTATGTTCTTTGCCATGCTTTCTCCAAACAATACATGTTGGTTTATATCCTGAAGACATATAGACAATTGGGTCTTTTTGCTTTTTTCTGTATCATAGTTAAGATATTCATTCATAATCCTGATACCATGCAATTTACAGCAATTTCAGAACATAACAACATTTTAAGAGGTCAAGAGTTTCTAATGACTCTCCTGAAAAACTCCTGAACCTAATCCCATTCAGAGCACTTCCATCCTTCAGACTCAGCCTCTTCCTGTAATTATGGTGACGATGGAGGCTGTCCTGTGGTAGGGGCCTGCCCCGGAACCCCCAGCCAGCTCCTGGTTCCTTGAAGCCTGGCCAGCGACTGCGTCTCAGGGTAGGGGTCAGTGAAAAGGGCTGTCAGGGTAGTCCAGGAGAGGAGACTGTCCAGTCTCTAGGTGGAGACAAACAGACACTCTCTCTGTGGTGGGTGATACAGCCCTAGAGCCTAGCTCAGATCCATCTGTGCCAGAGAGAGAAGGAGGAGCAGACACCATTAAATTGGGCGGACAGAATTTACTGTGGTTTGGTCAGCCTGGTCACTTGTCGGATTTATAACAATAAAACGTTTGGTACTGAAAGGATGGTAAATAGTTGAACATGCTGGATTAATGATTGGCTGATAATAGGCCTATAAGCATTCTCTTAAAAGTATGATCCTGAAAAAATAGATGAATACATCCTATCTTCTTTGAAGAGAGACTCTAGTCCTAAAGAGGCTTGTGCTCACTACCTTTCTTAACTTTGTATTATTCTAATTGGACACGTATGGTAATGGCTGGAATGGAGTGGTATTAAACACATGGAAACCATTACCATGAGTCTTCCTCCACAATTAAGGTGCCTCTAGCCACCTGTGCCCGGTAAAGAATTCTTTAGAGTGATATAATCAAATCAAAGCAAACGTTATTTGTCGCATGCGCCGAATACAATAGGTGTAGACCTTACAGTGAAATGCTTACTTACAAGCCCTTAACCAACAATGCAGTTTTAAGAAAAATATCTGAAAAAAGTAAGAAATAAAAGTAAGAACCAATTATATAGCAGCAGTAAAATAACAATAGCGAGGCTATATACAGGGGGTACTGGTACAGAGTCAATGTGGAGGCTATATACAGGGGGTACTGGTACAGAGTCAATGTGGAGGCTATATACAGGGGGTACTGGTACAGAGTCAATGTGGAGGCTATATATAGGGGGTACTGGTACAGAGTCAATGTGGAGGCTATATACAGGGGGTACCGGTAGAGAGTCAATGTGGAGGCTATATACATGGGGTACTGGTACAGAGTCAATGTGGAGGCTACATACAGGGGTACCGGTACAGAGTCAATGTGGAGGCTATATACAGGGGTTACCGGTAGAGAGTCAATGTGGAGGCTATATACAGGGGGTACTGGTACAGAGTCAATGTGGAGGCTATATACAGGGAGTACCGGTACAGAGTCAATGTGGAGGCTATATACAGGGGGTACTGGTACAGAGTAAATGTGGAGGCTATATACAGGGGGTACTGGTACAGAGTCAATGTGGAGGCTATATACAGGGGGTACTGGTACAGAGTCAATGTGGAGGCTATATACAGGGGGTACCAGTACAGAGTCAATGTGGAGGCTATATACAGGGGGTACTGGTACAGAGTCAATGTGGAGGCTACATACAGGGGGTACTGGTACAGAGTCAATGTGGAGGCTATATACAGGGGGTACTGGTACAGAGTCAATGTGGAGGCTATATACAGGGGGTACTGGTACAGAGTCAATGTGGAGGCTATATACAGGGGGTACTGGTACAGAGTCAATATGGAGGCTACATACAGGGGGTACTGGTACAGAGTCAATGTGGAGGCTATATACAGGGGGTACTGGTACAGAGTCAATGTGGAGGCTATATACAGGGGGTACTGGTACAGAGTCAATGTGGAGGCTATATACAGGGGGTACTGGTACAGAGTCAATGTGGAGGCTATATACAGGGGGTACTGGTACAGAGTCAATGTGCGGGGGCACCGGTTAGTCGAGGTAATTGAGGTAATATTTACATGTAGGGTTATTATATAATATATAATATATAATGCTCCCAGCATAGAGATAACTTCACAACACTATGCAGTGTTGCACTATGCAACATTCTGTTGTGACCAGACCCAGACAGGAAGTGTAACTATATCTGTGTCCCAAAAGGCCTATAGGGCTCTGGTCAAAAGTAGTTGGATGCAACCAAGGTGACCTCTCTCTAAATATAAGCCCTACTGCTGCCAAAACTCCCCAGGAATGTATTTGTCATCTACCTGCTCCCCACCAGCATTCTGTTAGTTACAGGACTCAGTTAATCAGCTCCCCTAGATTTTGGCACAGCTCACACAAAGGCTACGTCCCAAATGGCAGCATATTCCTTATATAGTGCACTACTTTTGACCAATACCCTATGGGCCCTGGTCAAAGGTAGTTCACTAAATAGGGAATAGGGTGCCATTTGGTAAGGCTCACACAAAACACAGATTGGCTGGGCCATGTATCTTACTATCACTCCTGGCAGCCAACAACTCCCGGTGTGCTTTCCTGATGTTCACAGTCCCAGAGCTGTCAGTGTCTGTGTCCCTCTGAGGCACACTCTTGTGATGGGAGCCATAAAGCTGTTTCATAAAAACACTGAATTATACCTCCTCGCTCCTACAGATGTAGAATCTTAATTTGATCACCCTTTTGCAGGGGAACTTTCCTGTAAAGCAGGAAATGTAAAACTTGTAGTGTTTTTGAGGTTTAAAAAGGCTTCTGGAGTTTGTAATTTCCACTTAGAAATTTCAGAAATGTTCCCTTACAAAAAATGTATCAACCTCTATAAAAATGTCCATTAGTATGCCTGTAACACTCACACACACACACACCACAGGTGGTTGGTGGCACCTTAACTGGGGAGGACGGGCACGTGGTATTGGTTGCAATGGAAAAGGTGGAAAGGTATCAACAACATAAATCACATGGTTTCCATGGTTTCCAGGTGTTTGATGCCATTCCATTTGCGCTGTTCCAGGCATTATAGCGATCCTCCCCTCAGCATCCTCCACACACACACACACACACACACACACACACACACACACACACACACACACACACACACACACACACACACACACACACACACACACACACACACACACACACACACACAAATCAATCCAAAACAGCTGCCATATGTTCATATTGTCATAACCTCTATGAATAATCGCTGTGATGTTGGCACACTTTGCTAACAGAGTATTTGAAGTTGGCACATTCTTTAAAAAAATAAAGAGTTAGGGGGTAGATCAGCTTTAATACTGCAGATAGATTGTGGCTTCCATCAATGTAACTGTCTGCATCATTTCCAATCCCCCATTTACATTTTTTGTGTATATACTGTATAAAAACAATTGGCACATTTCTGTAACAGAGAAAAGGGCCGATGATTTGATTGAGGCTGAGTGATCAATCTCAAAATGATCCTCTCCTCCATCGTCCTCTGGTGGTCTGTATTGATTATATGCTTATGAGGGAAGTCTGGGATAACGTCTTAGGTAAAAGGGGTAAGATAAGATTGTTTTTCTACTGAGTGGTAGCCTCACAAGCCTCCTGATCTCGCTAGTTTACATGAATGATAGCACAGCGGTAATCGGTCTGGTAATTATGAGGCTAAGGGGATGGGGGGGATACAGACCACAGCAGTGTCTGGTGCTCTGAATCTCTCTGCTCTCTGCTCATGCAGAGAGAGTCAGTCTACCCAATATCCTCCTCCCTCATCAGCTCCTCCAGGAATACTGGCTTTCATAGGCCTGAAAAATAATCTGTCAAAAGCTACCTCAAATTTGAATTACATATCTCCCCGCCTGTCACCCCACCCCCTGTCCCTTCCTCTTATCCCTTCCACTCTACTCACCCTGACTTCCTCCTCTCCTCTCATTCCCTCCTGTGGTCCTCCAGACCCCACCGGGCAGATACTCTAAACAGGGGGCAACAGAAATCCTACATAACACAGCCACAGACATTTCAGTACCTCCCCTGAACACATCTACTGTATACTAGAGTCTACTCTACACTAACTAAGAACCCTTCTCATTTGGAGTAATTTTAGAATAGAATGGAATAAAATGTTATTTTCCATCTGGGATGGCTTCACCTTACAAGAATAAAAAGGACCACATACTGTACACATCATACACATAGAAACAGTCAGCCTAGCTAGTTCACTGTATGCATGAACATATGGAGAACATGTAAACACATTGACACATTCATTCGTAACTGGCGGCTGCAGAGGGTGTGTAGAGGGTGGGAGGGGTCGTAACTGGCGGCTGCAGAGGGTGTGTCGAGGGTGGGGGGGGGTCGTAACTGGCGGCTGCAGAGGGTGTGTCGAGGGTGGGAGGGGTCGTAACTGGCGGCTGCAGAGGGTGTGTCGAGGGTGGGAGGGTTCGCCACCAAAAGCGAGTGCCGTCCTTTTGGTTGCCTAACTGTTCCTGTGGCCGACGAGTTTATCAGTTCATTTATATTGCCATATTCAAAATCATGAAACAATAATGACTTCTTACAGTATATTATGGAAACAGCTAATTAGCTAAATATTGATTGTCCATGCAGATTGTGCTACATTGGTCAGACCAGAGCTCCATTCAGTCACTGTCGGCACCCTATTCCCTACATTGGGGACTACTTTTGACCAAATCCGTACGGGCCCTGACCAAAAGTACTGCACTAAATAGATAATAGGGTGCCATTTGTGACACATCCACTGTGATCAGAAGGCAAATAAGTCCAGCATGGCTCAGTGGCTTGCACAGTACAGTAAGCTGTGGTGGGTCCAGTAATTGGCATTAGAGGGTGGTGACATAGTGATGATATGAGTCTGGACAGCCAGCAGATCCTCTTCAGGAGATTAGCCTTGGCTTTTAACTATCTGTCTGTCTTTAGTGGATCAACTCCACAGTAAGTCACAGGGCATGTTGGACCTCAGCCAGGGTCGTGTCTGAGTCGGCTAACATCTTTAGGAGGCTTGGGAGAGATCCAATTAAACACAGCCTCATCCTGGTTAACACGTAACATTGACAAAACATTGTCACAATATTGCCACAACTGTGAAACAACATTGCAGTTAGGTTGTAGTTGGGTAGAGGTCACATTAATGTTGGTGGCTACACAAAAACATGGCAACTTTCCAGCTTTTAAATATATATATGTTTGTGCAGGTTGTGATAAAGGAGCTTACTGACTTGGATGACGTTCCTGGCAACATGGCTGCTACAATCCACAAAATGGTCACAACGTTGAAACAATGTGGTTTTGCTTACTGAGATGGGACACCTGTGGGAGCAGAAAAAGTCAACTGACTTTTCTTCTCTCTGATTGCCAATCGTCTCAAAAGTGGTATGATAGCTGATCCTGTGAGTTCACTGTTGTCACTCACATATAAAGTAGGACAGCGAGCTGACATTCTAAACGTGACTGCCAGCTATAGAATGCAATGTGTGTGTTTGTGTGGGTGCAAGGTAAGATGTGAAGCTTTTTAGTTCATTGCTAAAGCTCAGACTATGACACAGACAATAACATGAAAATGGAGCAATGCCAATTTCAGAAAAACAACTTTGCACAGAACACTTATAGGATTGTTCTATAAAAAACTATTGTAATGCCAACCATTTGCAACATTTGCACCTACCTGTTACCCAACCCTAACCTCTAACACTAACCTCTTACCCTAACCTCTTACCCTAACCTATAACCCTAACCCTAACCTTAATTAAATTCAAAATGGTGCTGAAAATGACATTGTTCTCGTTGTTTTCCCCACCAGAAGATTATTAGTGTTAGTAGTATTTGTAGTATTAGCAGATAAACCCATGAAATCTCACAGTGGGCTTCCAGGATTTGACCTTTTATCCCGCTCTTCCCAGCAGTGGAAGACAAAGATAGAGCTTCACTTAGGCTGCAACATCCCAAATGGCGCCATATTAGTCTAGGACCCATAGGGATCTGGTCAAAAGTAGTGCACTATATAAGTGATAGGGTTCCATTTGGGACACATCAAGAGCTTCACCAAGTCTCCCTGCTTAGAGCCTCTCACAGTGCCCGGTGCTACAGATCAAAACGGAGGGACTAGCTTTTGCCCAATTGTTCCAGGGTTTTGTCAACAGAGGCTAAGCTGCCTGCCTTATCCGCCCCATGGCCTCTCCTCTGCCCTGAATGACAATGAGTTCAGGGGAAAGACGCTTTATTCTAGAAGAGAGCCAGGATGGAGGGATAAGTCCTGGGATGTGTCCCAAATGGCACCCTATTCTCTACATAGCGCACTACTTTTGACCAGGACCAAATTCAACAGTAGTGCACTATATAGGGAATAGGGTGCCATTTTGGATGCATTCACATCTTATTGTCTTCTCTTAGCCACCTGCTGGCCTGACCCCCTGGATTAAAATAGACATGTCACCTGCCATTTAACAAAGCAATATGAACTAAATCCTATTTGCTGTTGTGCCACTTGCAATGCAGGATTATTTCCTAGAGTCAAGCTACCAGGCTGTAGCTACCAGGCTGTGTCTAGTCTATAACCGAGGGTTATGTTGTGTAAAAGCTGTTCAATCAAACAGCATCCAAGGCCATCCATCCAGGAACAACAGATAGAAAGCAAAGCCATCTGGTCTAAAGGTGGTGTTACTGAAGTAGATCAAATCAATTCAAATTCTATTTGTCACATGCGCTGAACACAACAGGTGAAATGCTTACTTACAAGCCATTAACCAACAATGCAGTTTTAAGACAAATACCTACAAAAAAATAAGAAATAAAAGTAACAATAGCAGTAAAATAACAATAGCAAGGCTACAGTATATACAGGAGGTACCGGTACAGAGTCAATGTGCGGGAGCACCGGTTAGTCGAGGTAATTGAGGTAATATGTACATGTAGGTAGAGTTATTAAAGTTCATATTCATAGATAATAACAGAGAGTAGCAGCAGATGTAACAGGTCATATGTTATTTTCCCCCTTTTATCTTCTAGTTTCCATGTTGGGTTAATCTAAAAACAGATTGTGATGGCTCGTCTGTCCTTTGTAGTTCAGTCACAAACATGCACATGTTCCACGTATGATCACAAACTACTGATAGTATACTCATAACTCAGCCTTTATCGTTTTCCACAAATCACCTAGACAACTATTTTAGATGTAAGTCTTTCCAGCTCAAAACTCACTAGAGGATGGATTTCGACACCCACCATCTCAGATTGTTCTGATATTGATTCTGTAGTTAGAAACAGATAAGATTAGCATTTTTGAAACATTATTTTGAAAGTTTATGAGTTTCATATAATATTCAATAACTATAGTACTCAATGTCTGATTTTCACACTGATTAAGACATGAGGAACCCAAAATCCCACATCAAACCCATCCCAACAGCCAGTATACAGTATCAGTTCTTTATATTTGACGAGTAGTGTAAGCTACCGGTATATGGAATTGTTTTAAGAAGGTCATTCCAAGGATCATTTTCCAATTTGAGTTTGAATTTTAAGACCCCTTGAAGAATAAAAACAATTATTTGATCATTTTTTTGGCAGTGAAAATGTTTATTTGGCTTTACTGGTATTAATCTCTCAGGGATATGTGGGATGGTAGCGTCCCACCTCGCCAACAGCCAGTGGAAGTGCAGGGCGCCAAATTCAAAACAACAAAAAACTCACAATTAAAATTCAAGCATTAAAGTATTTTACACCATTTTAAATATAACATTCTCATTAATCCAGCCACATTATCTGATTTCAAAAATAATTTACAGCGAAAGCACCACAAATGATTATGTTAGGTCACCACCAACTCACAAAAAAACACAGCCATTTTTCCAGCCAAAGAGAGGAGTCACAAAAAGCACAAATAGAGATATAATTAATCACTAACCATTGATTATCTTCATCAGATGACACTCATAGGAATTCATGTTACACAATACATGTATGTTTTGCTCGATAAAGTGCATATTTATATCAAAAAATCAAATTTTACATTGGCATTCAGTAGTTCTTAAACATGCGGTGATTGTGCAGAGAGCCACATCAATTCACAGAAATACTCATCATAAATGTTGATGAAAATACAAGTGTTATACATGGAATTAGAGATATCCTTCTCCTTAATGCAACCGCTGTGTCAGATTTCAAAAAAACTTTACGGAAAAAGCAAACCATGCAATAATCTGAGTACAGCGTTCAGACAACAAAGCAGCCAAAAAGATATCCGCCATACTGTGTAGTCAACATTAGTCAGAAATAGCATTATAAATATTCACTTACCTTTGATGATCATCAGAATGCACTCCCATGAATCCCAGTTCCACAATAAATGTTTGATTTGTTCGATAATGTCCATCATTTATGTCCAAATAGCTTCTTTTGTTAGGACGTTTGGTAAACAAATCCAAACGCGCGTTCAGGTCCAGCCAAACGTCGGACGAAAAGTTATGTTGACTGTTGACATCTAGTGGAAGCCTCAGGAAGTGCAATATGACCCCATTTACACTGTATATTGGAATGGCAAAGAGTTGAAAAACTACAAACCTCAGATTTCTCACTTCCTGGTTGGATTTTTCTCAGGTTTTTGCCTGCCATATGAGTTCTGTTATACTCACATACATCATTCAAACAGTTTTAGAAACTTCAGAGTTTTTCTATCCAATACTACTAACAATATACATATATTAGCATCTGGCAGAATAGCAGGCAGTTTACTCTGTGCACCTTATTCATCCAAGCTACTCAATACTGCCCCCCTGTCACCAAGAAGTTTTAAACCATACAAACACATTGAAAACAGATTCACAACATGAAACAACAGATAGTCCCCCCAAGAAACACAAGCAGTGGACATTTGACCGGTGGAAATCATTAGACAGGTGGAGTCCAAATTTGAGATTTTTAGTTCCAACCGCCTTGTCTTTGTGAGATGCAGAGTAGGTGAACGGATGATCTCTGCATGTGTTGTTCCCACTGTGAAGCATGGAGGAGGATGTGTGATGGTGCTTGCTGGTGACACTGTCCGTGATTTATTTAAAATTCAAGGCACACTTAATCAGCATGGCTACCACAGCATTCTGAAGTGATACGTCATCCCATCTGGTTTGCGCTTAGTGGGACTCTCATTTGTTTTTCAACAGGACAATGAGCCAACACACCTCCAGGCTGTGTAAGGGCTATTTGACCAAGAAGGAGAGCGATGGAGTGCTGCATCAGATGACCTGGCCTCCACAATCAGCTGACCTCAACCAAATTGAGATGGTTTGGGATGAGTTGGACCGCAGAGTGAAGGAAAAGCAGCCAACAAGTGCTTAGCATATGTGGGACCTCCTTCAAGACTTTTGGAAAAACATACTTTTTTGGCTACTACATGATTCCATATGTGTTATTTCATACTTTTGATGTCTTCGCTATTATTCTACAATGTAGAAAATAGTAAATATAAAGAAAAACCTTTTGTCGAAACTGTTGAAGGGTAATGTAGACTGTATATATATAATTTTAACCCCCTTTTTTAGCACTAAGCGGTTTACTTATATATTTCCATTCATTTTTTAAACTCATACCGGGAACCTTCAGACATGTCTTTTGAGGCCTGTCGGTGTCCTAGAGCAAAATAACCTACATGTCCGTGTTCGTGAGAGTCTCACCTTCCCTATTCGTGTGTAGCCCAAACTGTTCGGACTCTACAGGAAGAAGTTGGCAGATCGGCTGTACTGACTTCAGATGAGTCCCAATACACATATGGGGGTTGTAGAGCAAAACAGAGAACGCCTTCGTGTTCGTGAGAGTCTCATCCTTCCATAGAGGTGTCATAATAGTTTGTAGATGATCTTTTGAGAATAACTATTTTCGGGAAGTCTCATGGTCTGACAAAGACCGCTCTAGCTCTGTCACCTTTCACCGCATATGCGGAAGTGGGACATCGGCGGATCCCATCGATTGAGACACATCCAATGCAAATAAACATATATCTTTAGCTTAAACTGACAGATTTTTATAGGGAGTTTCATATTATGCTAATTAGATTTGTGCGGGGGCGCGGACATCAACTCTAGGGGTTAACCTTCAAATGATAATGATGTTGCTACATCCCAAATTATATTGGCGACCAGTTGCATTGGTAGGTGCCTTATAAATGGTGCAGATGATGCTTGTTTTTGGTACATAACATGTGTCCTCTCTGTTTGGTCAAGCAAATTATCTTGTTGGGTAACTTGGATGCATGAATTTCAACTTTGGTTGGATGCTGTGCATGATAGACGAAACAGACGTAGAGGTGAAATTCATGCATCCAAATTATCCAGAAAGGTAATTATCTTGGCCAAACAAAGAGGATACATGTTATGTACCAAAAACAAGCATCATCTACAGCATTATGGCACAAACCACTGCAACTGGTCGCCAATATCATTTGGGATGTAGCGACATCACTGCAATTGAAGATGCACTGACTGAAATAAAAGAAAGTGAAATAATTAAATGAAGAGTGAGTAGTCCTTTTAGATCTATTTGGACTAATACATTGATCTTACTTTAACTCTTCACTCTACATGTATAAATCATTTTAAGGTTAACTTTTGAATTAACATTAACAGGGTGGATTCTAGAAAAAAAAATCGCCTAATACCTGGAACATCACGATCTATTGAGCAGAACCTGTTAATAACAGGGTGTATGATGGGACATAAACCTAACAACTTAAATTTAAATGACCCACTTCTCAAAATTGACTGACAATACATTACATAGATTGAATAAACAATTCTCCAAACTGCAGCTTCATATTCCTTGTCAAACATAGAGAACTGATACTGTATTCTGGCCTTTGGGGTGGGCTTGGTGTGTGGTCTGTGGAGTCCTTTGGTGGCTTTTGATTGTTTGGATTCCTCACGACTTAATCATTGTTAAGAAGAGGTTTGGTCTAAATCGGATATTGGGTACTATAGTTTTTGAATATTATATGAATCCTATAAATTCAAATGGACAAGTTGGGTGCAATCAATTAGCTTAATTTGTCATTCAATGACATAATGTTGCAGGAATGCTTATCATGTCTGTTTCCAACTACGAAAACCATTTCAGAATAATCAAATCAGTACAAATGTTATTTGTCACATGCGCCAAATACAACCGCACAGTGAAATGTTTACTTACAAGCCCTTATTAACCAGCAATGCAGTTTTAAGAAAAATAAGTGTTAAGAAAGTAAAAAATTGTGCAACAATAAAATAACAGTAGCGAGGCTATATACAGGGGGTACTGGTACAGCGTCAATGTGGAGGCTATTTTCAGGGGGTACTGGTACAGAGTCAATGTGGAGGCTATATACAGGGGGTACCAGTACAGAATCAATGTGGAGGCTATATACAGGGGGTACTGGTACAGAGTCAATGTGGAGGCTATATACAGGGGGTACTGGTACAGAGTCAATGTGGAGGCTATATACAGGGGGTACTGGTACAGAGTCAATGTGGAGGCTATATACAGGGGGTACTGGTACAGAGTCAATGTGGAGGCTATATACAGGGGGTACTGGTACAGAGTCAATGTGGAGGCTATATACAGTGGGTACTGGTACAGAGTCAATGTGGAGGCTATATACAGGGGGTACCTGTACAGAGTCAATGTGGAGGCTATATACAGGGGGTACCGGTACAGAGTCAATGTGGAGGCTATATACAGGGGGTACTGGTACAGAGTCAATGTGGAGGCTATATACAGGGGGTACTGGTACAGAGTCAATGTGGAGGCTATATACAGGGGGTACCAGTACAGAATCAATGTGGAGGCTATATACAGGGGGTACTGGTACAGAGTCAATTTGGAGGCTATATACAGGGGGTACTGATACAGAGTCAATGTGGAGGCTATATACAGGGGGTACCTGTACAGAGTCAATGTGGAGGCTATATACAGGGGGTACCAGTACAGAGTCAAGGTGGAGGCTATATACATGTACATAGTCAATGTGGAGGCTATATACAGGGGGTACCAGTACAGAGTCAATGTGGAGGCTATATACAGGGGTTACTGGTACAGAGTCAATGTGGAGGCTATATACAGGGGGTACCAGTACCAGTCAATGTGCAGGGTCACAGGTTAGTCGAGGTAATTGAGGTAGAGTGACAATGCATAGATAATAAACAGAGAGTAGCAGTAGCTGTGTAAATATGGGGGGGGGGGGGGGGGGGGGTCAATGCAAATAGTCAGGGTAGCCATTTGATTAGCTCTTCAGGAGTCTTATGGCTTGGGGGTAGAAACTGTTAAGAACCCTTTTGGACCTAGACTTGGCTCTTCGGTACCGCTTACCATGCCGTAGCTGAGAGAATAGTTTATGACTAGGGTGGCTGTAGTCTTTTGACATTTTTAGGGCATTCCTCTAACACCGCCTGGTATAGAGGTCCTGGATGGAAGGAAGCTAGGCCCCAGTGATGTACTGGGCTGCACGCACTACCCTCTGTAGTGCCTTGCGATTGGAGGACGAGCAGTTGCCATACCAGGCGGTGATGCAACAAGTCAGGATGCTCTCAATGGTGCAGGTGTATAATTTTTTGAGGATCCAAGGATCCATTCCAAATCTTTTCAGTCTCCTGAGGGGGAATAGGTTTTGTCGTGCCCTCTTCACAACTGTCTTAGTGTGTTTGAACCATGATAGTTCATTGTTGATGTGGACACCAAGGAACTTGAAACTCTCAACCTGCTCCACTACAGCCCCATTGATGAGAATGGGGGTGTGCTCAGCCCTCCTTTTCCTGCAGTCCATGATCATCACCTTTGTTTTGATCACGTTGAGGGAGAGGTTGTTATCTGACCTCCCTATAGGCTGTTTCATCGTTGATGGTGATCAGGCCTACCACCGTTGTGTCATCGGCAAACTTAATGCTGGTATTGGAGACATGCTTGGCCATGCAGTCATGGATGAACAGGGAGTACAGGAGGGGACTGAGCACTTACCCCCGAGGGGCCCCTGTGTTGAAGATCAGCGTGGCAGATGTGTTGTTACCTAACATTACCACTTGGGGGCGACCTGTCAGGAAGTCCAGGATCCAGTTGCAGAGGGAGGTGTTTAGTCCCAGGGTCCTTAGCTTAGTGATGAGCTTTGAGGGCACTATGTTGTTGAACGCTGAGCTATAGTCAATGAATATCATTCTCACGTACTGTAGGTGTTCCTTTTGTCCAGGTGGTGAAAGGGCAATGTGGAGTGCAATAGAGATTGTGTCATCCGTGGATCTGTTGGGGCGGTATGCAAATTGGAGTGGGTCTGGGGTTTCTGGGATAATGGTGTTGATGTGAGCCATGACCAGACTTTCAAGTACACGTCTGGTAATCCAACTTGCCCTGTGAATGTTAGCCTGTTTATACAGTGCCTTGCGAAAGTATTCGGCCCCCTTGAACTTTGCGACCTTTTGCCACATTTCAGGCTTCAAACATAAAGATATAAAACTGTATTTTTTTGTGAAGAATCAACAACAAGTGGGACACAATCATGAAGTGGAACGACATTTATTGGATATTTCAAACTTTTTTAACAAATCAAAAACTGAAAAATTGGGCGTGCAAAATTATTCAGCCCCCTTAAGTTAATACTTTGTAGCGCCACCTTTTGCTGCGATTACAGCTGTAAGTCACTTGGGGTATGTCTCTATCAGTTTTGCACATCGAGAGACTGAAATTTTTTCCCATTCCTCCTTGCAAAACAGCTCGAGCTCAGTGAGGTTGGATGGAGAGCATTTGTGAACAGCAGTTTTCAGTTCTTTCTACAGATTCTCGATTGGATTCAGGTCATTCTAACACCTGGATATGTTTATTTTCTGAACCATTCCATTGTAGATTTTGCTTTATGTTTTGGATCATTGTCTTGTTGGAAGACAAATCTCTGTCCCAGTCTCAGGTCTTTTGCAGACTCCATCAGGTTTTCTTCCAGAATGGTCCTGTATTTGGCTCCATCCATCTTCCCATCAATTTTAACCATCTTCCCTGTCCCTGCTGAAGAAAAGCAGGCCCAAACCATGATGCTGCCGCCACCATGTTTGACAGTGGGGATGGTGTGTTCAGCTGTGTTGCTTTTACGCCAAACATAACGTCTTGCATTGTTGCCAAAAAGTTCAATTTTGGTTTCATCTGACCAGAGCACCTTCTTCCACATGTTTGGTGTGTCTCCCAGGTGGCTTGTGGCAAACTTTAAACAACACTTTTTATGTATATCTTTAAGAAATGGCTTTCTTCTTGCCACTCTTCCATAAAGGCCAGATTTGTGCAATATACAACTGATTGTTGTCCTATGGACAGAGTCTCCCACCTCAGCTGTAGATCTCTGCAGTTCATCCAGAGTGATCATGGGCCTCTTGGCTGCATCTCTGATCAGTCTTCTCCTTGTATGAGCTGAAAGTTTAGAGGGACGGCCAGGTCTTGGTAGATTTGCAGTGGTCTGAAACTCCTTCCATTTCAATATTATCGCTTGCACAGTGCTCCTTGGGATGTTTAAAGCTTGGGAAATCTTTTTGTATCCAAATCCGGCTTTAAACTTCTTCACAACAGTATCTCGGACCTGCCTGGTGTGTTCCTTGTTCTTTATGATGCTCTCTGCGCTTTTAACGGACCTCTGAGACTATCACAGTGCAGGTGCATTTATACGGAGACTTGATTACACACAGGTGGATTGTATTTATCATCATTAGTCATTTAGGTCAACATTGGATCATTCAGAGATCCTCACTGAACTTCTGGAGAGAGTTTGCTGCACTGAAAGTAAAGGGGCTGAATAATTTTGCACGCCCAATTTTTCAGTTTTTGATTTGTTAAAAAGGTTTGAAATATCCAATAAATGTCGTTCATATTCATGATTGTGTCCCACTTGTTGTTGATTCTTCACAAAAAAATACAGTTTTATATCTTTATGTTTGAAGCCTGAAATGTGGCAAAAGGTCGCAAAGTTCAAGGGGGCCGAATACTTTCGCAAGGCACTGTATGTCTTACTTACATTGGCTACGGCGAGTGTGATCACACAGTCGTCCGGAACAGTTGGTGCTCTCAAGCATTCTTCGGTGTTGCTTGCCGTGAAGTGAGCATAGAAGTCATTTAGCTCATCTGTCAGGCTCATGTCTCTGGGCAGCTCGCGGCTGTGCTTCCCTTTGTAGTCCATAATAGTTTGCAAGCCCTGCCACATCCGCCGAGCGTCGGAGCCGGGTGTAGTACGATTCAATCTTAGTCCTTTATGGACTCTTTGCCTGTTTGATGGTTCGTTGGAGGGCATAGCGGGATTTCTTATTAGCGTCTGGGTAAAAGTCCCGCTCCTTGAAAGTGGCAGCTCTACCCTTTAGATCAGTGTGGATGTTGCTTGTAATCCATGGTTTCTGGTTGGGTATGTACGTACAGTCACTGTGGTGATGACGTCATCGATGCACTTATTGATGAAGCCAGTGACTGATGTGGTGTACTCCTCAATGCCATCGGAAGAATCACAGAACATTTTCCAGTCTGTGCTAGCAAAACAGTCCAGTACCTTAGCATCTGGGTGATCTGACCACTTCCGTATTGAGCGAGTCACTGGTACTTCCTGCTTTAGTTTTAGGTTGTAAGCAGGAATCAGGATGATAGAGTTATGGTCAGATTTCCCAAATAGAGGGCGAGGGAGAGCTTTGTACCTGTCTCTGTGTGTGGAGTAAAGGGGGTCTAGAGTTTCACATGTAACATGGTGGTAGAAATTAGGTAAAATGGATTTAAGTTTCCCTGCATTAAAGTCCCCGGCCACTAGGAGCGCTACCTCTGGATGAGCATTTTCTTGTTTGTTAATGACCTTAAACAGCTCGTTGAGTGCAGTCCTAGTGAAGGCATCGGTTTGTGGTGGTAAATAGACAGCTACAAAAAATGTAGATTAAAAACTCTCTTGGTAGTGTGGTCTACAGTTTATCATGAGATACCCCGAGACTTCCTTAGTATTAGATTTCGTGCACGAGCTGTTATTTTCAAATAGACACAAATCGCCAGCCCTTGTCTTACCAGAGGCAGCTGTTCTATCTTGCCGATGCATTGAAAACTCAGCCAGCTCTATGTTATCCATGTCCTCGTTCAGCCACGACTCTGTGAAACATAAGATATTACAGTTTTTAATGTCCCGTAGGTTTGTCTTGATTTTATCCAATGATTACATGTTGGCCAATATGATTGATGGTAGAAGCGGATTACCCACTCGATGTCGGATCCTTACAAGGCACCCCGACCTACGTCCCAGATATCTCTGTCTATTCTTCATGTGACTGACAGGGATTTGGGCCTTGTCCGGTGTCTGATGTAAATTCTTTGTGTCCGACTCGTTAAAGAACGAGGTGAGAAATCGTTGTCCTGATATCCAGAAGTTATTTTCGTCCATAAGAGACGGTGGCAGAAACATTATGTACAAAGTCAGTTACAAATAATGAGGAAAAACACACACAATAGCACAATTCGGGGTGGCAGGGTAGCCTAGTGGTTAGAGTGTTGGACTAGCAACCGGAAGGTTGCAAGTTCAAACCCCTGAGCTGACAAAGTACAAATCTGTCGTTCTGCCCCTGGACAGGCAGTTAACCCACTGTTCCTAGGCCGTCATTGAAAATAAGAATTTGTTCTTAACTGACTTGCCTAGTTCAATAAAGGTAAAAATAAAAAAATAGTTAGGAGCCTGTAAAACAGCTGCCATTGTCAGAGATGGTGTTTGTCATGTATTGCTGAAATTAAATGGAACGACCCATATACAGAAGATAATGTTGTCCTTAGAGTGTACCTTAAAACCATGTGACATTTGCTCTCCTCCTTTTGGAACTCTCCAGTTGTTCTTGATGCAGAACTTCACATTAGGAATCGATTCCTTTCTTGGCTATAATTACTCAACACACTTTACAGTAAGCATCGACTGTCTGCCTACAGAACAACTGTCTGGCTGGCTCTGTAATGTCACCAGAGTGCACTTAACTTCTGTGGCTCTCCACTGCTGTGTAACTTTGAGCCCCAGTGCTCTGAGTCATTATATTTCCACAACCCACCCACTGTGCTCTGAGACCCTCTGTTCTTTCAGCCCAACCTGCTGTGGCATGGAAATAACACCGCATTCAAACAAACTTCTCCATCATTACTGCAGTAATTTATGTAAAGTAAAACAGTGGGGAGAATGTGTATAATCACATGGGGCCTCGCGTTCAAGGTGTGTGTGTCTGTGTGTCTGTGTGTGTGTAAATAATTTTCAGCTGATCACCCTCCGTATTGTGTAAAAGCTCACCCACAGTATGCCTTTTATCTCTCTTTCCAATTATGCAATGTGCTTTTATGAACCAAAAATATTCATGCACTAACAGGCTCTGTGAAAACAAACCCTTATTCACTTGCAGATGTTTTTCTCAGGAAATGTGAGAACAGCATAAAAAGTGTGCAATTCTTGTGTTTGTCATATGCATCTAATTATGTTTTTACCTAATACCGTTTAAAACCAAGTCTTTGATTTAGACAGATACATGTCTTTCGGAGTTGATGCATTACTTTGACTTTGAAGTTTTTCACCATAAATAGTAAATGTCATGTTATATATAGGCTCATATGTCCCTATAGCACAGATTAATCTTGTTTGAATTCATGTTTAATAACATTAATTTCATTACAATGTTTCTAGACCAGCCAGAAGCTTACCCACAGTAACCTGTAAAAATTAACTTAAAGATGCACTCCAGGATTTTAAGCAAAACACATTTGTAACATATAGTACGAATTGGATTCGTAAAGAAGAGGGACGACTTTTGGCTGTTGAGCACCACTTTCAATGCTATTGACTGAAATTATACAAAAGTTTGAGATTGTATCTTTAATGTGTGTACATTTTCATCTGTTGAAACTTGAGTTACAAAATAAAACTCATCAAAATAATCATATTCTCTAGGATGTAATAGGCTACTAAAAAAAACGTATTGTTTGGATTAGAAAAGACAAGCAATAGCTTTCTAGGACGTGCTGATCTAGTCTGGCTAAGATCTAACTCTCAAACTCTCTGACTTCAGAGTCTGGAATGGCTCTTTGACGTTGTCAACACAATGTGTTGATATTGAAGGGGGCTTTGCTTTTACTGGTTATCTCTCCTCTTTCTCACTCAAACACACACACAGCCAAACACAGACTCAGAGCGCTGCCCCCTTCCCTTATAATGGTTTAATTCTCTAATCCAAACAACGAGAAGTCTCAACCCCAGATAAAGAAAAATGCAGTGTGGTCCAATGGCGATTTTAGCATATTTTTTTTTAATGCATGCCAGCAAAGCCACTACACCACACAACACTAAACAATACATTAATTGCACTATAACGGTGACAAGCGGTGCCCACAAACTGTTAGGGCCTACATAAAGCTGTACCAACAGCAGAGCTTTCTTTTCAGCACCTTGGAGTGAATCCTTACCACCGCTGCACATGGCTTTCAGCGGAGCCTTGTCTGGCAGCGAAACAATTAATTCAGCCTCGTTTACTGCCCTTTTAAAAAACATAGCTGGTACGGCTGACTTATTTAAACAAATGTAGTTTCTACTGACAATTGAAATGTACAAACTATGACATAAGGGAACGATGAGCGCATAAGTGGCACTCCATAATTTTGATTAAGACATTAATGAGCGAGATAATACGGAGTCAATGTGTTGAGCACTTTTGAAATGTACAGCGACAGAATGCAGAACATGGGCTGCTCCGACAGTATTTTCCCTGTACACCAAGTCAGAACCGTAGGATAAATAAAGGGGGCATATAAGCAGACAATGAAAGCTCTTACAATATTAGATGATGGAATTTCTCAAAAACAGGTTATAGGCTACATGTGCACCACCGAGACAGAACAGTATCGTTAGGCGAAATTAAGAGGGGAAAATAGACCAAATTATTAGGGTGAGGCACCTGGGCTACTAACAGCTTACTGCACAACATACACTTAGTATTACTTTCTTAGCGACAGTATACAGTCGAGGCCAAAAGTTTTAAGAATGACACAAATATTAATTTCCCCAAAGTCTGCTGCCTCAGTTTGTAGGAGGTCAATTTGCATATATTCCAGAATGCTATGAAGAGTGATCAGATGAATTGCAATTAATTGCAAAGTCCCTCTTTGCCATGCAAATGAACTGAATCCCCCCCAAAACATTTCCACTTTATTTCATCCCTGCCACAAAAGGACCAGCTGACATCATGTCAGTGATTCTCTTGTTAACACAGGTGTTAATGTTGACGAGGACAAGGCTGGGGTTTCACTATGTCATGCTGATTGAGTTCGAATAACAGACTGGAAGCTTGGGATCATTGTTCTTCCTCTGTCAACCATGGGTACTGCAAGGAAACACGTGCCTAAGGTGTATGTAAACTTCTGACTTCAACTGTTTCTCTCTGGCATATTACATAATTAATGCAGCAGCATTTAAGACATTTTTGGACTCATCTTGTTGTGATGTGCTCACTTGAACAGGAAGGTGGTGCAGCGGTCCTTTGTGGGCAAATTGTGTCATCAAAGAAAGAGAAAGTGAAAGATTTACAATTCTGAGTTGGATGACCGTTCAAAATATATTTTCCCAGTCTGAACCCGTTTATTCCCAACTTTCCATTTGCAATGCTTGCGCTTAGCCACTGTCAGTGATTCCTTCCGAACCACTCAATGTTGAATTTGCGATTTCCAACTTGCTGTGTAATGTTTATGTCCAATAGCCGATGAGCACCGATATGTTTTATCTATAACTTCTCTTTATTATTTTTTATCTTCATATGACGAGGATTAAAAAGGATTTGCCAAAGATTTAGAAAGTAAGATGTTGACATGATCAGTCCAATCAAAGCTACATATAACGTGATTTGATGTAATTTTATCTGTGGCCAATTGCCTTTAGCCTTCATGGAAGGGCACTACTAATGTAACTATGGCTGTGTTTCAAAGTCATTACAGACACACTCTCGTCCACTTACCCTCGCCTTATGACCTTGGGAGAATCCTCACGGCCATATTTGTCATCGGTCCAAATGATTAGCCAAGCAAGGGAAGTTTACAACGTAAGCCCCTCAGCCCTCGTTTTTAATGGAGTTTTCGAGTGTACAATTATGTTCACTTTGGGGCCTGAAACGCCTCATGATTAAATTCACGATGTTTGTACATCTGCTTAGAAAAGTCAGCCAAAACTTAAAACCTCAACATCAATATGAAGTCAACATACAAGTGTAAGTAAAAACAAATGTAAATAAGTTATAAATTGTGCTACTAATGCACATAACGGCACAAACACGTCTCGTGAAAATAATGATGTTTTTGTTTGGTCAGCTTTTGGAAAATATAGAAATAAAACATGTTCCTTCATTAGAAGTTCCAGCTAGGCAGGTTGTTATTTGACTAATTCATTTGCTAGCTATCATACAGTAGGAATATATTAATAATTCTATATTTAATGTATGTAGACACGCAATTGACTGTATCACATATAAAGCACCCACAAGCTACCGGTGGCTGAAAACACAATCACCACGGGATGAACGATTGACAATTTTCCAGGGAAGGGCGGACCATTTAAAAATCCTTTCTTTCTTCCTTCCTTCCTCCCCCTTGCCCTGCAAGTGTATACTTGTCAGACGTCATGATACATCATCAGAAGTGTCCACTTAATTTGAGGGCTGAGGGGAGAGGGTGTGTTTGTTAAGTGTTTGAAATGTAGCCTATATGGCAAGACCCAGAGCATTTTTGATGTCTACCCTTACTAAGGACTGGTGACGTATTTTCCCCATGAGTGACAGAACACACGGCGCAACACTCCTATTTTCTGCTGTCTTGCCCCACCACCCCAGAAAGCACTGAGCTAGGCTGAAACACCTGCATTTTGGAGCTGCCATACTCAAGAAAACAAAAGAGACCATGTTTCATTAACTCAATGATATATATAGATATTTTTTAGATTGTTTGCAAACTGATATGTGACTCGTATTAATGCCAAAATAACATACAATACAGGCAAGCTCCCCCCCCCCCCAAAAAATAAATATGTTTTTGTATTTATTTATCTTTTCTAAAAATATGGGTCTCAACCTGCCCTGAATGAGGGTCGCCACTGGTGTGGTCACAGCTCTTCCTGCACTGTGAGTCACGTGGGTCACATAAGCCAGGCTAGTGCTGATCTTCCCCCAACAAGAGAGCATTAATATGCTGTTTATAAAAACGGAGCTGTCTCTTATTATTCTGCAGGGTTGCTTCTTAAAGAGGCTTCTGTCGCCAGTAGGGCTGTTTCAAAGAGCACAGGAACTGCACACTGCAATCGTGATATGTCGGTTGGGTTGGTTTCTATAGCTACAGACCCTTACTTTCCCTAACAAAGCTGTCGCGTTTTTTGAATTCACCTGACGTTATGAGGCGGATCAACCAATGAAAAGGGTTAAGTTATGTGACCAAGCCAATGTCTGGAAATCCAAAAGTTTTAATGGCAGTTGCTCCCATGCTCTATTTCTGTTGTACTGAAGACAAGATGTTAGTTGAGCTGAAAGCCATTGAGAAGTATGCATATTATATATTAGGCAATCCTTATGTTGTTTCACCTATCTTTCACCACACTCCAGGTGTCGCTCATCTTCCACATTATCCTCCATGTATTTCTGATCTCTGTTCATCTGTTGCCAGTTCGTCTTGATTGTCAAGCCAACCAGTGTTTTTATGTTTCAGCTCCTGGTTTTCCCCAGCCTCTCTTTTCTCATCCTCCTGGTTTTTGACCCTTGCCTGTCCTGGCCTTGTACCCACCCGCCTGACCACTCTGCCTGCCCCTGACCCTGAGCCTGCCTGCCGTCCTGTACCTTTGCCCCACCTCTGGATTACCGACCTCTGCCTGACCCTGCGCCTGCCTGTTGTCCTGATCCTTTGCCCCTGTTGCTGTAATAAACATTGTTACTTCGACACGGTCTGCATCCGGGCCTTACCTTCATACCTGATAGTACGAACTGGCCATGACTGACTCAGCAGACCCGGGCCAGCTAAGCAACACCATATCCACCCAGAGAGCCGCTATTGGTATGCACGAGGAATTGCTTCATGGCCTTGTGGAGGGGGTCCAAACGTTGGCTGAACGCCATGACCGGGTGTTGAACAGTTTGCTGAAGAAATTCCACGGGTTGTCTCGGCGGCCGCCTACCACGGTGGTAACCCCACAGCTCCTCGGCGACTCAGCTGATAGCAGTGCCGTCTCATCCGTCACTCCACCTTCTCCAAAGACCCATTTACCTCCTCCGGAATGCTTCAATGGAGAGCCGAGCACCTGTCGGGCATTCCTAGCTCAGTGCGCCCTCTTTTTCGAGCTTCAGCCCTCCTCCTTCCCCTTGGATTGCTCCAAGATATCCTACCTCATAAATCTGATGTCTGGGAGGGTTCTCACCTGGGCTACTGCCATGTGGGAGCAACAGACTAGCAATATGCGCTAGTCTGGAGGGTTTCGTGGTAGAAGTGAGGAAGGTCTTTGATGCCCTGTTCACCGGGTGAGAGGCTAATTCAGCTATGGCAGGATTCCGGCTGTGTAGCTGATTATGCAGTGGATTACCGCACGTTAGCAGCGGAGAGTGCTTGGAATCAAGAGGCACTGTTCGATATGTTCCTGCATGGCGTCTCGGAGGAGGTCAAGGACGAGCTTGCAGCCTGGGAGTCACCTACAGAGCTCGATTCCCTCATCGCATTGACCATCCATATCGATGGGAGAATACGGGAACAACGAAGGGAGAGGAATTTTGATTTTGCTCGTACGCCCGAGGATCCCACCTTGCCTCCGAGTTATCCCGGAAGCTCCCGAAAGTCTTGTTGCCGAGAGGATCCGAAGCTTCCCGTCCTGCCCCGAAGGCTGCCGAAGAGGGCCAAGTCACTAATCCTGAGCCTATGCAACCAGGCAGAGCTGGGCTGTTGCCAGCGGAATGGCAATACAGGATTGACACGAAGAGTTGTCTGTATTGCGGGTATCTTGGTCATTTCGTGTCCTTTTGTCCTTTAAAGAAGCTAGGGTCACCGGTAGGAGCAAGTACTCTGGTGGGCCATTTGGAGAATGTTCCTGATTCCCCAGCTTCCCCCCCTTTCATGCCATTCTGCTGTGGGGAGACAAGTGCAAATCTCTACAGATTCTCAATGACTCTGGGGCTGATGAGAGCTTCTTGGACGCTACACTGGCATCCAAGCTAAACATCCTCACTCTTCCCCTTTCCATTCCCATGGATGTTGGAGCGCTGGAAGGGTGCTCTATAGGCTGATTCAACACAACACCACTCCCATCAACCTACAGGTGTCTGGGAATCACAGCGAGGCTATCCAGTTCCTGCTCATCAAGTCACCTCTGATTCCTGTGGTATTGGGATTATCCTGGCTCCAACAACATAATCCCCACATAAACAGGTCTACTGGTGCCATCATGGGCTGGAACCCATTCTGCCATGCCCATTGCCTGAAGTCAGCACAACCCACCCCGGGACGTCTTCCTGAGAGCTCGGACGGTGCCCTGGACCTCTCCGTCATTCCCGCGAAGTACCAGGGCCCAGCAAGGCACGGGCCATGTCACTTCCACTGCATCGACCCTATGACTGCGGGGCTGACCTTCTCCCTAGTGTAACAGTTTAACTTTCGTCCGTCCCCTCGCCCCGACCCCTGGCTCGAACCAGGGACCCTCTGCACACACAGACAACTGACACCCACTAAGCATCGTTACCCATCTCTCTTCCTCTCTCGCCGGCTCAGGGTTCTCTTCATAGAGAAAAAGGACAAGACCTTGCACCAGTGCATTGACTACCGGGGACTCAATGACATTAGAGTTAAGATCCGTTACCCGCTACCACTCATCTCCTCAGCCTTCGAGACACTCCAGGGGGCCACTCTGTTTTCCAAGTTGGATTTACAAACACCTACCACCTGGTGCGGATACGAGAGGGGGATGGGTGGAAGACCGCCTTCAACACAGCCAGTGGCCACTACGAGAATCTGTTCATTCCTCATCAACGCCCCTGCTGTGTTCCACCTTCCCTGGTCTCACATCTCCCTGGACTTTGTCACGGGTCTTCCACCGTCTGATGGCAACACCGCCGTCCTGACTGTGGTGGGTTGGTTTTCCAAAGCCGCCTACTTAATTCCTCTCCCCCAAACTACACTCTGCCAAAGAGACAGCCCAGCTCTTGGTGCAGCACGTCTTCCGGATCCATGGACTGCCCATGGACATGGTCTCCAACCGGGGTCCTCAGTTCTCGTCCCAGTTCTGGAAGGCATTCTGCACTGTCATTGGGTTGTTGGCCAGTCTGTCCTCCGGGTTCCACCCCCAGTTCAATGGCCAGTTGGAGCGATCCAACCAGGACCTCGAAACTACCCTGCTCTGCCTGGACTTCGCCAAACCCACCACCTGGAGCCAGCCCCTTGTGTGGGTCGAATGTGCCCACAACACCCATCTCCCTTTAAGTGTTCCCTGGGGTATCAGCCCCCGCTCCTCCCTGAGCAGGAAGAGGAGGTCGGCATTCCATCTGCCCAGATGTTTGTCCGCTGCTGTCGTCGTGCCTGGAGGAGATCCCGGTCGGCCCTCCTCAAGACCACCTCCAGGTATCGACGACAAGTGGATCACCAACGGACCCCAGCTCCCCAGTATCGTCTCGGGTAGAAGGTATGGCTGTCCACCCGGGATCTGCCCCTCTGGGTGGAGTCTCGCAGACTGTCCTCCTAGTTTATTGGCCCTTTCCCCATCTCCAAGATCATTAGCCCATCTGCTATCCGCCTTCTGTTGCCCCGTATCCTTGGAGGGTTATGGCCCAGAGAAGAGGTGCTGGGTCCCTGCTAGAGACATCCTGGACCCAGCCCTCATCTCTGATTTCCACCACCGGCACCCCAGTCAACCAGGTAGGACGCCAGGTGGCGCCCCAAGAGGAGGGGTACTGTCACACCCTGATCTGTTTCACCTGTCTTTGTGATTGTCTCCACCCCCTCCAGGTGTCACCCATCTTCCATATTATCCCCTGTGTATTTATACCTGCGTTCTCTGTTTGTCTGTTGCCGTTGTTCGTCTTGTTTGTCAGGCCAACAAGCATTTTTGTGTTTCAGCTCCTGCTTTTCCCCAGTCTCTCTTTTCTCGTCCTCCTGGTTTTTGACCCTTGCCTGTCCAGACCCTGTACCCACCCGCCTGACCACTCTGCCTGCCCCTGACCCTAAGCCTGCCTGCCATCCTGTACCTTTGCTCCACCTCTGGATTACCAACCTCTGCCTGACCTGACCCTGACCCTGAGCCTGCCTGCCATCCTGTTCCTGTGCCCCTGTTGCTGTTGCTGTAATAAACATTGTTACTTCGACACGGTCTGCATCTGGGTCTTAACTTCATACCTGATATATGTAATCTTTATAAGCTTTAGCCTTTGAGGTGATATTGCTTACAAAACTAATGGACAATATACTGTAATGGTCAATAATTGTCCACCCAGCAATGAAGTTACTGGCAATAACTTGGTAACGGCAAATTACCTCTAGCTTAAAAAGTCCTTCCACCATCTGTCATTCCAGTACAGTTTGAGCAGAGTGTCTTACAGCAGTTTAGGAAATATAAAAACCAGTACAAAAAAATAAACATCAGCACAAAACCAATCAGAGTTTGCAAAGTGTAATTGTATTCAAAACATTTCAAATGTAAGTCGGTTCACCAACAGTCAACTTTAATAATGATGATGTACAGGATAAAGATGGATGCATAGATGGCACCCTATTCCCCAAGCATACTAATTTTGTGTCTCAAATGGCATCCTATTCCCCAAGCATACTCATACTGTGTCCCAAATGGCACCCTATTTCCCCATAGGACCCAGGTCAAAAGTAGTGCACTACATTGGCAATAGGGTTCCATTTAGGATGCAACCACTGTCGTTGTCCCATTCCCCAGGCAAGGAGTCAGATCAGGGGGTATAATTTCTATAGTAAAGTACGGGAACACCTCAACACCGCTGACTGACTGACTGCCTGTGGACCAATTGCCCCCAAGTGATCCTAATACATAGCTAAAGCTATTTGCTGGGGTGGTGTAATTGAGTGTGTTGGGCTCAGGCCAGGGTCAGGGTGGTGTTTTGAGAGAGAAGGACAGCTCCACTAATGTATTCTGCCACAGGTAGGTCAGACCTTGGCGTGCAGCACATCAGATATGAACTACATGGGCGATCAGGGCTGCATACCAAATGGCACCCTATTACAACATAGTGGAGCCATTTGGGACGAAACCCAGGACCTATTCCATCAACACATGAGTTGAATTAGTAATGTAAAATTACTTAAAAGGGTCTAAAAAGTTCAGGGAGATACCCCTTGATGAGTCTAGTATACCACTTGCACTATTTGGGACGAAACCATACATGTCATTTACAAAACGTCATTGACAGGGATTGTATCTGAGACTACAACACTGATATAGTCTTGTCCGCAGGCTAGCCTGCTGTGTAGCTCATCACAAGTGGACTTGTTCAATCAACACATAAGTTCAATCAGTTCAAATTGTGAGGCAAAATCATGGTATAGGTTTACATTGAGTCATGCATGGTTGATGTTATGTTAGGTGATTGTTCTTCATGGACAACTCACACCTCAAAGCTCCACCTACTGTGTGTGTGACAGAGGAAGGTGTGGGGCTGCATATCTGTCTGTGGATCTCATGGCCTCAGGCTAGCCTGCTATGTGTGTGGAAGCTATGATCACTTTACTAACCTCTTCTAAGAGGAAAATGTTGAACCACCTACAACTGTGAATCATAACAGGATGACATTTATCACCTTTAGTCAATTGAACTGAGTGGTCCTAGAACTTTTTGTGTAAAGCCAACTTCAATGACCATATGATTTGCCAAAACGGCACAAACAGATCTGGGACCAAGCTAGATTGAGACCATGCAGGTCCGTAATCTGTCTCCATAACTATCTGTATAAGAAATTACATCACGAGACATCTTGATATCTTTACACTGAAGCCATCTTCAGACATCTGGATACAAGGGTCCTAAGAGACAGGGTGACAAATAAAAAATGTCCTCTTCACTGAGACACATTCAATCGCTGTTTGGGATAATTACAGTGTTCAGTGCTCAGTATGATGTCATATTATTATGCATTTCTGGACCTGCTCCAGTGGTGAACAATAGGATCAGTGTTAGGAGGTTTACTGTTGTGTGTTCTCTATGGACACAACATTTCCAGGCATGTTTCCCATTCCTGTTCCATCGGCAGTATAGAAGACATCAGCTTTCATTAAGACTGAATTCACTGGTGACCCGGCTAGTCATTACAGCCAATTGTTTCCAAACAATCTTTTTTCACTTGAAGGATAAGTGGAGGCTGCACTCTGAATCTTAATGTGTTAGAGAGATAGAGAGGGCCAGATGAGGAGGGAGGGAGGTGGATAAGTGGGAGCGAAGGGGAAAGAGAGAGACAGTGACAAAGAGAGAGAGACATTCAATTAGAATACAATACGCATTTTTCCCTGTAAATGTCAACCTATATTAACTAGCCTTAACTAGAAAGACTCTCTCTCTCTCCTTCCTTTGATCCCCTCCCTGACCATTCTCTAGTTTCCCTCCCTGGGCAAAGCATTCATATCTCATAGAGCAAACATTAGCCAACCATTACCCAACCATCTCATCACCCCGGTTTAGATACACAGTGATGATAAGAGCCTGGAGGATCTTAATGTTTTTGGTCCTTCTTATGCAAATACTCTCTTGACCAAAGCTGCAATCAATTTCAATACTTAACATAATACATCCTTATTAATCAATCACTTGCAATCATGTGGGTGTATCTGTTATTAGCATAAACCTCCCAGAGTCTGCCTAATGGCCTTTTGGACTAGAGTTTTGATGATATGTTGATATGTTCCGTTTGTGATCCAGAGGGGTATATGGGAGGGGGGAAGGTAAGGGACCTTGCTGTGCTTCAAGATCGTCCTCTGCAGGCTCTTATAAGCAGATTAAGCCATAATATATTGGGTTTGGCTGACTGTAATGATTTATCACTCTGAATGCATTCCAAATGGCACCCTATTCCCAATATAGTGCACTACTTTTGACCAGGGCATAAGAGCCTCCAATCTATTAACGGAACCATTCTCTTTCCTAATAAGGCCCCAGAAATATTATTACAAGTGACGGAAATATCAAAGAGCGGCAGAAATAATCTGCTCGGTATCTCACCGTAATTAGACTTTATCTGCAACCTGAGAAAATAAATAGCTTCTAATTAAAAACCTGCTACTAGCAACTTTAAACACATAAACAGTTTAATATCAGCTATACACTGAGTCTACAAAACATTAAGAACACCTTCCTAATGCTGAGTTGCAGTACCCCCCCCCCCCCCCCCCCCCCCCCCCTTTGCCCTCAGAACAGCGTCAATTTATAGGGGCATAGACTCAACAAGGTGTCGAAAGCGTTCCACAGGGATGTTGGCCCATGTTGATTCCAATGCTTCCCAATGTGTCAAATTGGCTGGATGCCCCCTAGGTGGTGGACAATACTTGAAACAAACGGGAAACTGTTGAGCGTGAAAAACCCAGCAGTGTTGCAGTTCTTGACAAAAACCGGTGCACCTGGAACCTACAGTTCTACCATACTATCTTGCCCATTCACCCTCTGAATGGCACACATACACAATCCATGTCTCAATTGTCTCAAAGCTTAAAAATCCTTCTTTAACCTGTCTCCTCCAGTTCATCTACACTGCTTGAAGTGGATTTAACAAGTGACAGCAGTAAGGGATCATAGCTTTCACCTGGATTCACCTGGTCAGTCTGTACACTCAGTGTACTGCTACAGTATGAATATCTAGCGTGTGTATGTGAAAAAGGAAGTGATTGTATTCATTATTTCTCTGTGATCTGCTAAATGTCACCTCAGGAATGTTTACCATTCAGTAGTTATTTCATACTGGGCTGAATAGCTCCATTGTAGCCTAAAGAAAAACTATACGACATACTGTATATATTGACATGTAGAATATTAACATACAGACTTCGTCTCGGGCCAAACAACATCCATGCCAATATACTGTATCCTCCAAACACCGGCTTCTCTGGCATTATCAATTACGTAGACCAGTAGCCCTGGAAGTTCTGGGGCTACTGGGGGTCCTTATGTTTCCATTTTTCCTCTGTAGAAGGAATACTGCATCACACAGCCAGTAAAAGCAACATGAAGTGGTCCACTGAACAACACCGATGCTCACTCTGTCATTTCCTCTTCCTCTGAGAGTTGTCTTTTTTAACATTACTTAATTATCAATCCAAAACTATGGGAGCCAGTAAACTTTGCATATCCAACCACATTAGATAGGGGTTTTACATTTCAGGATATTTAAACACTTCCCTCACTCTGAAACATATAGGTGTTACCCATGAACTTGTCACAGGCTAAAGGTAGTCACAGGATGGCATCATCAAGTTCAATAGCTTGTGATTTTCACCAACACAACGGTTACCATGGTCACACACTAATTAGCAAGAAGCTTTTTGTGTGCTTGCTAAATTACCCTTCTCAGGATGACACTTCATTTTAAGAAAACAGCAGCAAATATTCAGTCATACTTTTCGATATGGCCTGATATACAGTTGAAGTCGGATGTTTACATACACTTAGGTTGGAGTCATTAAAACCAGTTTTTCAACCACTCCACACATTTTTTGTTAACAAACTGTAGTTCTGGCAAGTCGGTTAGGACATCTACTTTGTGCTTGACGCAAGTAAATTTTACAACAATTGTTTACAGACAGATTATTTCACTTATAATTCACTGTATCACTATTCCAGTGGGTCAGAAGTTTACATACACTAAGTTGACTGTGCCTTTAAACAGCTTGGAAAATTCCAGAAAATGATGATAGGCTAATTGACATCATTTGTGTCAATTGGAAGTGTACCTGTGGATGTATTTCAAGGCTTACCTTCAAACTCAGTGCCTCTTTGCTTGACATCATAGGAAAATCCAAAGAAATCAGCCAAGACCTCAGAAAAAAATTGTAGACCTCCACGAGTCTGGTTCATCCTAGGAAGCCATTTCCAAACACCTGAAGGTACCACGTTCATCTGTACAAACAATAGTACGCAAGTATAAACACCATGGGACCACGCAGCCGTCATACCGCTCAGGAAGGAGACGCGTTCTGTCTCCTAAAGATGAACGTACTTTGGTGCGAAATGCGCAAATCAATCCCAGAACAACAGCAAAGGACCTTGTGAAGATGCTGGAGGAAATATTCACAGAAGTATCTATATCCTCAGTAAAACAAGTCCTATATCGACCGCTCAGCAAGGAAGAAGCCACTGCTCCAAAAACACCATTAAAAAGTCAGTCTACGGTTTGCAACTTCACATGGGGACAAAGATCGTACTTTCTGGAGAAATGTCCTCTGGTCTGATGAAACAAAAAAATAACTGTTTGGCCATAATGACCATCGTTATGTTTGGAGGAAAAAGGGGGAGGCTTGCAGGCCGAAGATCACCATCCCAACCATGAAGCATGGGGATGGCAGCATCATGTTGTGGGGTTTCTTTGCTGCAGGAGGGACTGGTACATTTCACAAAATAGATGGCGTGAGGAGAGGATGAAAAATTATGTGGATATATTGAAGCAACATCTCAAGACATCAGTCAGGAAGTTAAAGCTTGGTCGCAAATGGGTTTTCCAAATGGACAATGACCCCAAGCATACTTCGAAAGTTGTGGCAAAATGGCTTAAGGACAACAAAGTCAAGGTATTGGAGTGGCCATCACAAAGCCCTGACCTCAATCCTATAGAAAATTTGTGGGCAGAACTGAAAAATAATGTGTATGCAAGGAGGCTTACAAACCTGACTCAGTTACACCAGCCCTGTCAGGAGGAATGGGCCAACATTTACCCAATTTATTGTGGGAAGTTTGTGGAAGGCTACCTGAAACGTTTGACCTAAATTACACCATTTAAAGGCAATGCTACCAAATACTAATTGAGTGTATGTAAACTTCTGACCCACTGGGAATGTGATGAAAGAAATAAAAGCTGAAATAAATAATTCTCTCTACTATTATTCTGACATTTCACATTCGTAAAATAAAGTGGTGATCCTAACTGCCCTAAGACAGGGAATTTTGAAAAACTGAGTTTAAATGTATTTTGCTAAGGTGTATGTAAACTTCTGACTTCAACTGTACATCGTAAGTAATGCACCTCACTCTCTCTGATTTGGATCCTGAAGCTTCTGTAAGAATTTGTCTAGCCTGAGAACATCCATTCCGCTTCGTAGCTACCGTACCTTTCTCAGAAATGCATTGTATTGTTTTCTAGATCTATGAACATGGACTGAGACACACAGACAGACATGTGGGGCATCAGAGACCATTTCCATCTTGTCTGTCCAGATTATGATTACGCTCCTGTCCCCTCTACCATCTACCTGGCTGGTTTCTATAAAACTGACAGTAATAGCCATGACTGTGACAGTAAGTGTGTGTGTGTGTGTGTGTGTTTCGTCACTGTTGCTACCTGAGACTGACTACAGGGCTTTGCTTCCAGAGTCACTGTCAGTGACCATAGTGCCTTCACTCCCGGAGTTTAGTGGGGTATGTTTTTCTCCCTTAGTCTGATAGCATGTTGTTATGACATGCAGCTTTTAGTCTGCAGCATTGGAGACTGATTCTTACTGATCGTAGCCTGAGTACCAATCTCTTCAGCTAACGTTCCACTCCTTGCCACTCCTTGACATTTCCAAAGAGACTGTACTTCTGGCAATCTTCAAAGACGAACATTCTATCGTTAATGAACTCAAGGAGATCAGAGGATTTGACCCTGATTCGATAACGCTCACAGCTATACTCCAATCACAATGTTTATGCAAATTAGACTGATAGGAAAACGTTAACTTAATTCATACACTTTATTTGAAACATTGGTTGTTCTGATGTAAAACATTTCATTGTTAACATAAACATTGGGCAAGTGACAACAGAGGATTCCTGCATTTTTTACCACCAGCCAATGTGATCAGATCATACCAGAGAAGCTCTTACAAATCAAACTTCCCCGCCAGTTCATTGTGAACGCTGTAGCCTATTTTATATCCAGCAACCAAGAGCATGGTGCTTCTTTCCCGAATACAAATATTTTTTAAATGTTCAAAATAAGTGACCAAAACATATTGCTACTTCGGGGACAACCAAAAGCATGCTTTTCAACCATTCGGTGTCCTCACCCGCCAAACTAGCATCACTACCCTCGACGGTTCTGACCTAGAATATGTGGACAACTACAAATACCTAGGTGTCTGGCTAGACTGTAAACTCTCCTTCCAGACTCATATCAAACATCTCCAATCCAAAATCAAATCTAGAATCGGCTTTCTATTTCGCAACAAAGCCTCCTTCACTCACGTCGCCAAACTTACCCTAGTAAAACTGACTATCCTACCGATCCTCGACTTCCGCGATGTCATCTACAAAATAGCTTCCAATACTCTACTCAGCAAACTGGATGCAGTCTATCACAGTGCTATCCGTTTTGTTACCAAACCCCCTTATACCACCCACCACTGCGACCTCTATGCTCTAGTCGGCTGGCCCTCGCTTCATATTCGTCGCCAAACCCACTGGCTCCAGGTCATCTATAAATCTATGCTAGGTAAAACTCCGCCTTATCTCAGCTCACTGGTCACAATAACAATACCCACCTGTAGTACGCGCTCCAGCAGGTTTATCTCACTGGTCATCCCCAAAGCCAACACCTCCTTTGGCCGCTGCCAGTGACTGGAACAAATTGCAAAAATCGCTGAAGCTGGAGACTTATATATCCCTCACCAACTTTAAACATCAGCTTTCTGAGCAGCTAACCGATTGCTGCAGCTGTATGTAGTCCATCTGTAAATAGCCCACCCAATCTACCTACCTCATCCCCATATTGTTTTTATTTACTTTTCTGCTCTTTTGCACACCAGTATCTCTACTTGCACATTATCATCTGCTCATTTATCACTCCAGTGTTAATCTGCTAAATTGTAATTACCTCGCTAGTATGGCCTATTTATTGCCCTACCTCCTCACACCATTTGCACACACTGTATATAGACTCTTTTTTTCTATTGTATTGTTGACTGTACGCTTGTTTATTCCATGTAACTCTGTGTTGTTGTTTGTGTCGCATTGCTTTGTTTTATCTTGGCCAGGTCGCAGTTGTAAATGAGAACTTGTTCTCAACTGGCCTACCTGGTTAAATAAAGGTGAAATATATTTATATATATATATATATATATATATATATATATTTAAAAAAAAACATTTTCAAAAGCATTGGGTGTGGCTACTGGTTCAACGGCTATAAGAGGAATAGAGAGGGGATGGAAGAGAGAGGCCAGTGGAGATGCCAGCAGAGAAGCATGAATTGCACTAGAAGGGAACAGTGTAAACAGAGATGTGTTCATTTGAAGTTAATTCATTGGCTGGGCTATTAATTCACCAATCTTATGCTAACCTACCGTATATTAGGCCTAGCCGACTACAGTGAATTTGAGCAACCACCACCTGTGCTATGCAAGCCAAATACAAATTATGTTTTGGTCTGACGCATGTTTTGTGCCAATTAATTGAACTTGAACATCGCGAAATGCGTCCTTTTAATTAAATGTGCAATAAAGAAAATACAGTGACTGATATTGAACGGTGAGATTGCTGAAAGGCCAGTCTCTTTGGGAATGAAAAGGAATGTCAAGGAATTGAAGTTAGCTAAAGATACTGGTACTCAGACTGTACTGATGGTTCTTGGGGAGGGTGAGTTGTGAGTGTGCGTGCCTGCGTGAGTGTGTGCCTCCATGCGTACCTGTGCGTGTGTGTTACTGATGCTACCTAACTGGGATAAAGTGGTGAAGCCGGCGTCATGTAACCTATTCTCAGTATGGCTGAGGCTGCGACATAGTAGAGGTACTTCTCACTTGGCATGCTTCCAGCTATTGTAAAGAGGATTTGAGTGTGGCTGTCGGCCCACAAATAGAGTCTGATGACAGCCCATCTGAGGCTTGCTGCTTTAGAGGAGTCAAGAGGAGGTGAGGAATTGGGGTCCTCGGCTGTACAGTCTGTAGACTTACATTTAGTGTGACAGCCCTGTGAGGAAACTGACTGGAAAACAAAACAGCAGAAGAAGAGCAGATGTAGACAGAAACATGATCTTAGAGTCCAGGTTCACCATTTTAAAATCCCAGCACTTGTGACAGTCAGATATGTGGCAGTCAATGTCAAGAAGTGACAAGAAGTATATGACTCAGTCAGGGATTGAGATAGTATTAAACCTCTCTTAGACAGTGTACTTCTTACTTAAATCTCTTACCAAGCGCATCCTAAGCATATGAAGTATAAAGTGCATTCGGAAAGTATTCAAACCCCTTCCCTTTTTCCACATATTGTTACGTTACAGCCTTTTTCTAAAATGGATTCAATAAAAACAATCTACACACAATACCCCATAAATGACAAAGTGAAAACAGATTTTTAGAAATGTTAGCAAATTTATATTTTTTTTTAACAAAAATACCTTATTTACGTAATTGCTATGAGACTCGAAAACCTGCAAAACTCGAAATTTAGCTCAGGTGCATCCTGTTTCCATCATCCTTGAGAGGTTTCTACAACTTGATTGGAGTCCACCTGTGGTAAATTCAATTGATTGGACATGATTTGGAAAGGCAAACACCTGCCTATATAAGGTCCCACAGTTGACAGTACAAGTCAGAGCAAAAACCAGGAATTGTCCGTAGAGCTCTGAGACAGGATTGTGTCGAGAGACAGATCTGGGGAAGGGTACCAAAAAATTTCAGCAGCATTAAAAGTCCCCAGGAACACAGTGGCCTCCATCATTCTTAAATGGAACAAGTTTGGAACCAGCAAGACTCTTCCAAGAGCTGTCCCCCCGGACAAAATGAGCAATCGGGGGAGATGTGCCTTGGTCAGGGAGGTGACCAAGAACCCAATGGTCACTCTGACATAGCTCCAGAGTTCCTCTGTGGAGATGGGAGAACCTTCCAGAATGACAACCATCTCTGCAGCACTCCACCAATCAGGCCTTTATGGTTGAGTGGCCAGACGGAAGCCAATAGGGCTGTGGCTGTCACGAAATTTGATTGTCAAGCCAGTAACTGTCGGCCTCATGGTAATTTACCGTTAATTAACATAAACACATGTAGCATCTCCTGGCTTCCACACATAACCTGCATGCCACTGATGCAGACCTTTGGAACATCTAAATTTTTAAAAAGTATAGTAAATCCACGTAATATAGCCTACACCTTCACAATAATTGCATCCAAAATGGGTCTGCGGTCAAACGACCACCCGTCATCACTGTCAAACGCTCCCTAAACCACTTCAACGAGCAGGCCTTTCTAATCGTCTTGGCCCGGGTATCCTGGAAGGATATTGACCTCATTCCGTCAGTAGAAGATGCCTGCTTATTCTTAAAAGTGCTTTCCTCACCATCTTAAATAAGCATTCCCCATTCAAAAAATGTAGAACTAAGAACAGACTTTACAGTGTCTCAGAATTTTGGGGAGTTTGGTTTGGTTCACTCCAGACTTGACTGCCCTTGACCAGCACAAAAACATCCTGTGTCATACTGCATTAGAATTAAATAGGCCCCGCAATATGCAACTTTTCAGGGAATTTAGGAACCAATATACACAGGCAGTTAGGAAAGCAAAGGTTAGCTTTTTCAAACAGAAATGTGCATCCTGCACCACAAACTCCCCAAAATTCTGAGACACTGTAAAGTCCATGGAGAATAAGAGCACCTCCCCCCAGCTGCCCACTGCACTGAGGCTAGGAAACACTGTCACCACTGATAAATCCACGATAATTGAGAATTTCAATAAGCATTTTTCTACCGCTGGCCATGCTTTCTACCTGGACACCCCTACCCTGGTCAACAGCCCTGCACCCCCAACAGCAACTTGCCCAAGCCTCCCCCATTTATCCTTCACCCAAATGAACCATAGATTGATTACAAATTACGTCATAAAGGAAAGTAGTAGTGGACAGAACTGATATGACAGCTGGTTACACAAAGAAAGTGGGTTGGGTTTGAGTGAAAGAGCGGAAAGACTTGAGGAACAAAGGGAGAAGCGATGTCTCTATCATAAATACAGAATCTTATGCATTCTAAATTAGCGCTCATTTAGAAAAGGAAAATGCAATGAATATTTACTCAGAGCTGCGCTTCAATAGGTTGGTGGTAGAAGGAAGGCTGTGTTACCCAACAGAGTCCTTTGTCCTTTGAAGAGTGTCTCTGGTGGTGAACGGGAAACGTTGTAGTGACTTTGTTGTGTGGTAGACGGGATACTCTGTCTGTTCTTTCCAAGCCCACGTTTGCAGCTGCAGTTGCTAACTCACCGGCTAGGAGGTATCACTTCTGTAGTGAATAAGAGTTCAAAGTTCATACCATTCGTAACCAAAGTTCACGCTGAGGTTGGCTTCATTCTGTAGTTATTATCTGAACCTTTCTGACATCGGATCGTCATCCTAATGTACCCGGAACATAAAGTTATATTGTCGTCAAGGCTTTATATATGAAGGGAGAGGAGGGCGTGTTTTATAGTTTACAACCTATGTCTCTTCACGTGGGCAAGGCCACTGAGTCGGGCCTAATTCACTCATGAAAACCCAATTCTCACATTTTAGAAGCTAAAATCACATTTCATCCCCTCCCAAATAATTTAATATTCAAACATTTACATTGCACAACAATTCCATGTGAATCTGATAACTATAATGTGTAGACTTTCCACTGCACCGATTATGTTTGATCTATCATTGATGAGAATGTCTCAGATGACAACTGAATTGACATCATATTCATTAAGTACCAACGCATATGTTCAACTGGTTGGATTACCAAAATATGGTTAATTTCCCCCCTCTGTAGAGTCAAGAGAGAGGGAAGGGAGAAAGGTATTTATAGGGGGGATCATAAACCTTACCCACAGGCCAACTTCATGACAGTCCCCCCATGTTGGGTTTAATCTTGCGATTAACCTGCATGTTGCAAACCAACATAAAAATGACCGTGGGTTGTTTTGGTCCCCATCTGGTGGTCGACCCGGGTAGGGTTCATGCGAATGAAGTCCTCTCCAAGGCTGGGCAGCATATGTCCAGCTGGTGATCGCTGTTCCAGTCCCCCCTCTGGTGGTCGACCCGGGTAGGGTGTCTGCAAATGAAGAAGTCCGATCCAAGGCTCTGCAGCGGATGTCCGGATGGCGTCGCCATGTTAACGCACATACACTCATGAAATATGTCATTACATTTCCTCCCAAATGAGCGGAGTTGTGGCACTAACTGATGGTTGTATGGGGAAGTTGTTTATGGCTCTATCACTTTCTATGTGCCGAAGAAAATGAAATAAAAAAAGCATAAACAAAACAAAAGATAGTTACGCCTCCTTAATCATCTAATTGGACTGTATTCTATCTACGTCCATGGTCTTGGCAAAATGACCCTATCATGGCATTGCCTAATGTCATATCTAGGGCTTTCCTAATTTGTGGGCTGTTGCTTAGGGTACTATCCTAAGTTGATAACTACATCTACAGCTGTAAGGCACTAGTTTTGGGCAGTCTACAGGGATGACCTATGGACTTCTGAGAGGAAAACTGGTGTGTGCTATAGCTGTAGAGTTAAAGGCCTCAAAATAAATGTTCAACTTTACTAAGGCTGGTATTTTGCTAGGACCCTTAAGTGATCCTAGCATAAATCCTAATTGGATGTTCCGTTGTCCGTTTACGCTTACGCAAGCACACATGTCAAGGGAAGGAAACCAAGTCTCCTGGCAGATTACCACTTGTTCAGAATGAGTCTGACGTAGTCAGGTAATTTTCAGGTGGATGCCTGGAGGTCAGTCAGAATTGGTGTCGAATGGAGTCTGTAGTGGTTTCACTACCAGTCACTGTCTTCCACTATTGTAGTGGCAGTAGGTATGAAGAAGTCTACTTCATAGCTATGTTATCCACGGAGGAGCTAACCTCATGCCGGTATTAGACCAGTCGTACGGGGTGTGACCATGGCTCATGACTTCTAATAACTTCTCTCCTGAACGGAGGGTTCTATTTATTAGGGCGTGTGTTAACCAATTGTAAGAGTGCAATGGAGATTCCCTTCCCGTGTTGCACTCTGAGTGACTCCTATGTTGCTATTATCAAAAGCAATTTAACTTGTGAGGTTACTAATCCTCTTACTGAGTGTTGCTGGACTGACTGTCGTATTGGTACTGGTACTCAAGGGGTCCAGTTGTCCTACCGATTTATTCTGAAATTTTATCCTATAGGAATACATGATTAGAGCATTCTACTAGTTGTCTTGTAGTGGCTACTACACATGGCAAGGAATGATTATTGTTGCCATTTGTTTTGGAGGTGGGCAAGTCCACTGAACTTCCTTTACGACCAGTGTGGTACACCTCAGTACTATCTCAGATGTGTTCTAAGATAATCCCCGTCTAGGGGCCTGTCTGCTGTTCTCAAAGGTTTACAACTAGATTTGATTTATGCTTTGGCGGCCTCATACGGTGTTGTCCATAGTCTCGACCCCCCCACCGGCCTCGATAAGGCTCATCATGGGTCTGGGTTACTATTCCCCCCTTTGTGTCTCGGGACCGAGTGGTCAAGGGTCTTAGCGTTGCAAGTTTTTGATGCCTCTAAAGCTGTGCTTGCAAGCTCTCTGAGTTCTAAGATAGGCAAGCCAACGTGGGCTGCAGGGCCCAAGTAAGTATTGAAGGTGGGATACATGTTCGACAGAAACATTTGTTTAAATGGTAACCGGTATTCCATTCCTGTTTCAGTGACTAGGCCAAAGTAAGCTGAACGAAGCCTATGATAGTAAGCTGGGTAATTCAGGGTGTTCATTCCGAGCTTGTTTGACCGTGTTAGCCAGTGACCTATCGTGTTTGTGAGTCGCAGAACCCCTGAATTCTAATTTCAAAGCTGTGGCAAGCCTAGCGTAGTCATTTAGCACGTGTTGCTGTTGTAGACGAATGAACCTCGTCACGTGCCTATTCGACGTTCGCTTCAACAGGTAAACCCTGTCAGAACCCGTAGCGTTCGGGTAGCCACCCAACGCGTCCTCTATGTTAGCTAGGAACATCTCAGTATCGTTTGGCAACCTGGAACGGGGTCAAAGGTGGGGAAATTCTTGACGAGTTTGTCAAGGTATTCCGTGTCAAGCGGGCGGAGAGGGTTGGCTTCATCCTGTGGGGAAAGTGGGGCCAAAAGGCCAAGAGGAGAAGCCAAGCTTTGGCTTTGTTGGCCAAGAGGCGCCATATTACTCAGTGCCGAATGGCCAAAAGGAGATGACTGAGGGACACTTGATGGAGGCAATGTCTGAAACCTATCATCTTCACTCCTTTGAGTACAGGGCTCCGGTTGCTTGGATGGGTACTCACACTGAAAAGCGTGACCATTCTGGATTTCCTCCAGATGGTACCTAAGGGTGGTATTCTGCTGCATTGCAGAGTCCACTTGAACGCTTAGAGTTGTGATTTTAGACAAGTGTTGCACTTGCTCCTTTCGGTCTCAAACGTATCTGTTATGGTTGCAGATAGAGGTCTTGAGTACGGAGCAAGATATTCAGTGATGAGATTTCTTCCGATTGCTTAGAAATCAAGATTTCCATCTTCATCACCCTAGTTCTCTCATCATTCATTTGGTCAGCGACTTCAATGAGTTATGCTGATTTGTCATCCAACTTAGTCATTGTGTTCACTAATTGATTGTCTTTGGTCTGCAGAATTTGGAGTAGAACATTCTTACCTTGTGTAACGTTCAACAAAACTGCCTGCATGTTATCAAATTGCGCGCTCCTGTTTATAGATAACTCGACAGATTTATCTAGTTGGGACTGGACTACATCGTATTTAGTTTTGGCTAAATCGAGTTGTTCCTGGAGACAACGATTTTGTTGGAGAATTTGTGCTCGTTCATCGTCGTAAGTATTTGCAATTACTGTTCAGATTTCAAACGCAGTTCCTCGACTAGCAGAATGTTTCCATTTCCTGCCTTTGTTAATAGTTGCTCAGTTCTCTCCACCTGTCCCCTCATGTTAGCCATGTCTGGCACGTGCTTCAGCTGTGCACTGTGGTATTGGACCGATGTCACATTTTTATGGCGAAACATAAGTGCAGAAGTGGGGAGAACCGTCACAAAGCCTGTGATTGATGGTTGATTTTGGAGAGCGTTCGCAATTTCGGCTGTTTTTTTGCTAATGGCATAATTAGGGTTGGTATCGCTGCTGAGGTCAGATCAATCCTTTTATGGGTGGAGGTTTACTAATTAGTGGAGGAGTGGTGACCACCTCCTTTGATAGCTTATACATTATTACAAAAATTTACAGGAAAAATGTTCCTATTTTTTTCAAAGTTTGGGTTTGGAATTCATTGGAATATGCAAAGACAAGTTTTATCTATTTATAGATGTTGATGAACCATCAGCACCGTACGATTAAAGGGGAAGTTGGACGTGAATGAATTTGCAAAAGCAAATTGAATTAATTAATCAATGCCAATGATTAATCCTACCTGGGTAGGCTATCTGAGCATTACACTTTAATTAACCTGAGATGTTGCTTCATCCGGGTTAATATGAGAAGTTTAAAACTTCTTGATGCTACTTGAGACGCAGACGTCTCAAGTAGGCACCTGGAAATGCAAATGCGCTACGCTAAATGCTAAATGTACTCGTTACAACTCAAACCTTGATCAAAATTCACAAGCAGGGTATTGAATTAAAGCTACACTCGTTGTGAACCTAGCCAGCAAGTCAGATTTTTAAAATGCTTTTCGGCGAAAGCATGAGAAGCTATTATCTGATAGCATGCACCCCCCCAAAATACCAGCACGACACGTAAACAACAGATTTTGCGGTAGCCGGCGCTACACAAAACGCAGAAATAAAATATAAAACATTCATTACCTTTGACGAGCTTCTTTCTTGGCACTCCTATATGCCCCATAAACATCACTATTGGGTCTTTTTTTCGTTTAAATCGGTCCATATATACCCAAAATAGCTTTGTATGGAAGCTGTGTCATTCAGAAAAAAACATCGTTTTTAAACGCTGCGTAATTTTTTTAAATTAAAAGAGTCGACGATAAACTTTCACAAAACACTTCGAAATCCTTTTGTAATCCAACTTTAGGTATTAGTAAACGTTTATAATCTATCAAAATGATTACAGGGCGATGTATATTCAATAGCTCCTCGTTTGCAAATCAATGGCTACCAATGTCTTCATTAAATCCTCTTAAGTCTACCCCCTCCTTTTTCGAACATTCTGTTAAAAATCGCGCAACTTTTCAGCGTCCTGCTACTCATGCCAGGAATATAGTATATGCATATGATTAGTATGTGTAGATAGAAAACACTCTGAAGTTTCTAAAACTGGTTAAATCACGGCTGTGACTATAACAGATCGTGTGTTTCATCGAAAAGCGCAAGAAAAACTGCTCTCTGAAAGCTAAAAATTATTTCCATGCGTCACTTTCATGGGTTGTTAAAAGGGCACAAAATTAATTATCGACCTGCATGCAATTCCTACAGATTCCACACGATGTCGCCATTGGCGTCATTTTCCAGGGACTTTTTTCTTGGTAAATCCAACTAACTGGATTCAATTTCTTCCGGTCTCCACCAGGATGTTTTGAATGTGCACATTGGCAGCCATTGATTTGAAAACGAGGAGCTATTGAATATACATCGCCCTGTAATCATTTTGATAGATTATAAACGTTTACTAATACCTAAAGTTGGATTACAAAAGTATTTCGAAGTGTTTTGTGAAAGTTTATCGTCGACTTTTTTAATTTTAGAAAATGACGCAGCGTTTAAAAACAATGTTTTTTTCTGAATGACACAGCTTCCATAGAAAGCTATTTTGGGTATATATGGACCGATTTAAACGAAAAAAAGACCCAATAGTGATGTTTATGGGGCATATAGGAGTGCCAAGAAAGAAGCTCGTCAAAGGTAATGAATGTTTTATATTTTATTTCTGCGTTTTGTGTAGCGCCGGCTAAGCTATATCTTTGTTTACATCGCATTCAGGCATTTTGGGGTGTTGCATGCTATCAGATAATAGCTTCTCATGCTTTCGCCGAAAAGCATTTTAAAAATCTGACTTGTTGGCTAGGTTCACAACGAGTGTAGCTTTAATTCAATACCCTGCATGTGAATTTTGATGAACGTTTGAGTTTTAACGAGTACATTTAGCATTTAGCGTAGCGCATTTGCATTTCCAAGTGTCTACTTGAGACATCTGCGTCTCAAGTAGGAGCAAGAAGATAAAACACTCATGAATGCCCATGAGCTTATGTTGCACAACATTTCTATAGGCTATGCAATTGCGTGAGAAAACAGAGTAATGGCCTCTACTAAATAGAGGAGGATCCCCTCAGCTTTTTATAGGCTAGGACTACTATATTTATTTCAAAACTTTCTTAATATTAAGCACATTGCTTATCTTTACAACAGGAGTATAGCCTACCTGGGTGACATGAAAATGTATTACAGGAAAAGCTTCCTCCTTCCGCTATTTAAGTGTATAGATGACATGTATTTTTTTCCCACTGCCCTTGTCTCGAGACAGGTGAATGATAATGGTACATTCTAAATCAAAACAAATTTCACACATATATTATTTAGTATATGTAAATATTAAATCAAGAATAGTCTGATTGGTGACAACATTAGCCTATCACTTGTGAATTATATATTATCGCTTGTGAATGATGCCCAGCATAAGAAACATAATTTGTTTTACAACTTTTTCTAATCATAGTGTCACAGCCCATGTAGCCTAGCCCATAGGACTATATGTTTTGGTAAGTTTTGTATCACTAGAGTGGCCAAAAAACATATTAAAATGAATCCCATGAATCCTCTTTACATGGCGTTTTGAGCCTAACTGACATACATAAGCAGCATGTGAGTTTTACGTTTGTGGAAGATAATTTTCACCATAAAAATGCACTTTTATAATAAAAGCGTTAAATGCATACTCGCATTTGCGGTAATTTTTGATAATGGTATTTCCTCGCTAAGAGAACATTCCTACTTATAGCCTAATGCCATGTGCACATTGCTGCGCTTATAATGTGAAGAAATAGACAAATATTTTATCAACATTTTAAGCTAAACGTTCTGGTCTGTTGTGTCAGCCACATTGTGTAGAAATGTTTTGGGGGATGCTCGTGGTTGTCTTACTTTTGGATCTACTGCATCCCACAAATGTCCCAGACTATGTTTGGAATATTTGTTTCTTGCACGGAATAGTATTGGTTGACTTTTGTACTATGGGGGACAGTAGACTGAGATAGGCAAGTGCTTTTGCTGTTCATTAGGCCTACTCATCTTGTTGGCTGACGAAAAGTAAATGTGGACAGTTCTTCCAAAATCTTCAATATGCACCTCGCAATTGCTCTGTTGTGTCCTGCATGTGTCTGTCTTCACTTGTAGCCTGTGAGAAAGACCCGATCACCTGATGGAGAGCGTGCATCAGAGTGCGCACTCAGGGAGAAGGGCAAAACAAAGACATTGATTTTTTTTAGGGTGCATTATGGCCACAAAGGGGTTAACGCTGTAAAATTCGAGGAATTATCAAGTGCTTGTCAAATTGTAAATGAGAGACTAATGAAGTGTGTACAGCCTGTGCAAAAAAAACAAAGCAGATCTCATGCCTTTCAAGTGACTTTTTTCAAAACCTCATTAGAGTCGCATCATGCAGCCTTAAAATGTATTAAAAATAAAACATATAGACCAACGTTTGTAGAACAACTAAAGTTATATTAATAACTCTAAAGTACACATAGAGGAGTACCTATTTCTTTGTTAACCGCTCAACACAGAATAGCCACATGTGCGCACTTCCTCAAATCATTTGGAGAACATATGTACAATACTGTTAAAAAGATTGGGGTCACTTGGAAATGTCCTTCTTTCTGAAAGAAAAGCACATTTATTGTCCATAAAAATACCATCAAATTGATCAGAAATACAGTGTAGACATTGTTAATGTTGTAAATGACTATTGTAGCTGGAAACAACAGATCATTTATGGAATATCTACATAGACATACAGAGGCCCATCAGCAACCATCACTCCTGTGTTCTAATGGCACGTTGTGTTAGCTAATCCAAGTTTATAATTTTAAAAGTTTAATTGATCATTAGAAAAACCTTTTGCAAGCATGTTAGCACAGCTGAAAATGGTTGTTCTGATTAAAGAAGTAATAAAACTGTCCTTCTTTAGAGTAGTTGAGTATCTGGAGCCTCAGCATTTGTGGGATCGATTACTGGTTCAAAATGGCCAAAAACAAATAACTTTCTTCTGAAACTCGTCAGTCCATTCTTGTTCTGAGAAATTATTTCCATGCGAGAAATTGCCAAGCACCTGAAGATTTCGCTATGATATCGTTTAGGACCTTGAGCATGGCTGACGTGTAACCATGACCAGCTTGGAAACCAGATTGCATAGCGGAGAAGATACGGTGGGATTCGAAATGGTCGGTGATCTGTTGTTAACTTGACTTTCGAAGACCTTAGAAAGGCAGGGTCGGATAGATATAGGTCTGTAGAAGTTTGGGGCTAGAGTGTCTCCCCCTTTGAAGAGGGGGATAATTGTGGCAGCTTTACAATCTTTGGGGATCTCAGACGATATGAAATAGAGGTTGAACAGGCTAGTAATAGGGGTTGCAACAATTTTGGCTGATAATTTTAGAAAGAGAGGATCCAGAGGGTCTAGTCCTGCTGATTTGTAGGGTTCCAGATTTTGCAGCTCTTTCTTTTCCGTCCGCTAGGGATGTTTTCCTTTATGACGTAATTTGTAATCAATGTATGGTTCATTCTGTGTATATATAATTCTGCGTGATTAGTTAGGTATTTAGTAAATAAATAATTAAATCCAATTTTGTATAGCTGATTCAACTTGTTAGCCAGGGTTCATGAAGATAACCAAGAATTTACAACTTTCAGATGAGACTGAAATAAGGTGATGATTAATATTGACTGCTATTGATGTAAAATATTACTAGGTCTTTAAGAGTTTATTCGAAAGATAACAGCTCTATAAATATTATTTTGTGGTGCCCCGACTTTCTGTGTGAAATTGCCAGATTTACATTATCAAAATGGATCTTTTAAACAATATCCAAATTGATGAGTTTTCTAAATTAGACATTGTAAACTTTTGCCAAACTAACCTAGATGAAGCAACTTCTCAGGTTAATTAAAGTTTAATTCCCAAATAGCCTATACAGGTCTGATTTATCACTAAATTAATCAATAGGTAAAATTAGTTTAAAAAAAAAACTATTCAGCAATCCAGTACGGACAGAAGTCCCACCCCAGCAGGAATCCCATGTGGCTTTGGCCTTAGGGAGAAGTGCACCATAGTGGTGAATGTTCCCAACATTTGATCTACTGTTTACACTTGATGATATCCAATCAATGAAGATTGCATGGGTTATTGTCTCATTCAATTTAATAAGTTCAATTGTTGAACATTCCTTAATGTTCTTCCAATTAAATGAGACACTTTTAATATTTGATTTTCGATTAAATTGGTATTCATGTCAGAGTGATTAGAGGGACAATAGAGTGCTGAGTACCAGGTAGTTAGCAAGTTTGGTATGCTAGTAATGACCATGAGCAGCATCAGAGCTTGGAGAAGCCTAATTACGTAACTAAATGGTCATGTAGAATTTGACTGCCTTCATGACTCAGGACCTCCGGTGAGGCACAGTCCTACTCCTCAGTAATAGACACATGACAGCCCACTTGAAGTTTGCCAAAAGGCCCCTAAAGGACTCTCAGACCATGAGAAACAAGATTCTCCGGCTTGATGAAACCAAGATTGAACTCTTTGGCCTGAATGTCAAGTGTCACATCTGGAGGAAACCTGCCACCATCCCTACGGTGAAGCATGGTGGTGACAGCATCATGTTGTGGGGATGTTTTTTTCAGCGGCAGGGACTGGGAGACTAGTCAGGATTGAGGCAAAATATACAGAGATATCCTTGATGCAAACCTGCTCCAGAGCGCTCAAGACCTCAGACTAGGGCAAAGGTTCACCTTCCAACAGGACAACGACCCTAAGCACACAGCCAAGACAACGCTGGTCTCTGAAGTCTCTGAACGTTCTTGAGTAGCCCAGCCAGAGTTCGGAGTTGAACCCAATCGAACATCTCTGGAGAGACCTGAAAATAAATGTGCAGCGATGCTCCCCATCCAACCTAACAGAGCCTGAGAGGATCTGCAGTGAAGATTGGGAGAAAATCCCTAAATACAGGTGTGCCAAGCCAAGCATCATACCCAAGAAGACTCAAGGCTGTAATCACTGCCAAAGATGCTTCAACAATGTACTGAGTAAAGGGTCTGAATACATATGTAAATGTGATATTTCAGGTTTTTATTTGTATTACATTTGCAAAAAAATCTAAAAACCTTTTCATTGTCATTATGGGGTATTGTGTATAGAGTGATGAGGGGGAAAACTACTAAATCAATTTTTAAATGAGTTGTAACGTAACAAAATGTGGAAAAAGTGAAGGGGTCTGAATACTAAATGCACTGCACTGACTGGTAATATAAATAGAGTGTCTTCAGAATGTATTCACACCCCTTCACTCTCTCCACATTTTGATGTGTTACATCCTGGATTTAAAACGGTTTGAATTGGATTCAATTAAATGGATTTCATTTTAAATTTTTATAGAAATTTTAAGCTGAAATGTCTTGAGTCAATAAGAATTCAACACCTTTGTTACGGCAAACCTAAATATGTTCAGGAGTAAACATTTGCTTACCAAGTCATATAATACATTGTATGGATGACTACCTAATCTCTGTACCTCACACATACCACTATCTGTAAGGTCCCTCAGTCGAGCAGTGAATTTCAACCACAGATTCAACCACAAAGACCAGGGAGGTTTCCCAGTGCCTCGTAAAGAAGGGCAACTATTGGTAGATGGGTCAAAGTAATTGAATATCTCTTTGAACATCCCTTTGAACAAGTTATTAATTACGCTTTGGATGGTGTATCAAAACATCCAGTGACTACAGTGCCTTGCAAAAGTATTCATCCCCCTTAGCGTTTTTCCTATTTTTCTGCATTACAACCTGCAATGGATTTCATGTAATGGACATACACAAAATAGTCCAAATTGGTCAAGTGAAATGAAAAAAATTACTTGTTTCAAAAAAATAAAAAAATAAAAAAGGCAAAGTGGTGCATATGTATTCACCCCCTTTGCAATGATGCCCCTAAAAAATATCTGGTGCATCCAATTACCTTCAGGAGTCACATAATTTGTTTTAAAAAAGTCTACATGTGTGCAATCTAAGTGTCACATGATCTCAGTATATATAAACCTGCTCCGAAAGACCCCAGAGTCTGCAACACCACTAAGCAAGGGGCACCACCAAGCAAGTGACACCATGAAGACCAAGGATCTCTCCAAACAGGTCAGATACAAAGTTGTGGAGAAGTACAGATCAGGGTTGGGTTATAAAAAATTATCTGAAACTTTGAACATCCCACGGAGCACCATTAAATTCATTATTAAAAAATTTAAAGAATATGGCACCACAACAAACCTGCCAAGAGACGGCCGTCCACCAAAACTCATGGACCAGGCAAGGAGGGAATTAATCAGAGAGGCAACAAAGAGACCAAAGATAACCCTGAAGGAGCTGCAAAGCTGCACAGTAGAGATTGGAGTATATGTCCATAGGACCTCATTAAGCTGCACACTCCACAGAGCTGGGCTTTGGCCAGAAAAAAATCCATTGCTTAAAGAAATAAATAAGCAAACACGTTTGGTGTTCGCCAAAAGACATGTGGGAGACTCCCCAAACATACGGAAAAAGGTACTCTGGTCAGATGAGACTAAAATTGAGCTTTTAGGCCATCAAGGAAAATTCTATGTCTGGCGCTAACCCAACACCTCTTATCACCCCGAGAATAATAATGCTGTGGGAATGTTTTTCATCGGCAGGGACTGGGAAACTGGTCAGAATTGAAGGAATGATGGATGGTGCTAAATACAGGGAAATCCTTGAGGGAAACCTGTTTCAGTCTTCTAGAGATTTGAGACTGGGACGGAGATTCACCTTCCAGCAGGACAATGACCCTAATTATACTGCTAAAGCAACACTTGAGTGGTTTAAGGGGAATCATTTAATTAAATGTCTTGGAATGGCCTAGTCAAATCCCAGACCTCAATCCAATTGAGAATCTGTGGTATGACTTAAAGACTGCTGTACACCAGCGGAACCAATCAAACTTGAAGGAGCTGAGCAATTTTGCCTTGAAGAATGGGCATAAATCCCATTGGCTAGATGTGCCGAGTTTATAGAGGCATACCCCAAGATACTTGCAGCTGTAATTGCAGCAAAGGTGGCTCTACTAAGTATTGACTTTGGAGGGGGTGGGGGGGGGGGGGGGGGGGAGTAGTTATGCACGCTCAAGTTTTCAGTTTTTTTGTGTTATTTATTGTTTGTTTCATAATAAAAAATATTTTGCATCTTCAAAGTGGTAGGCATGTTGTGTACATCAAATGATACAAACCCCCCCAAAATGTATTTTAATTCCAGGTTGTAAGGCAACAAAATCGGAAAATGCTAAATGGGTGAATACTTTCGCAAGCCACTGTACAAAGATACAGGCATCCTTCCTAACTCAGTTGCCGGAGAGGATGGAAACCGCTCAGGGATTTTACCATGAGGCCAATGGTGACTTTAAAACAGTTACAGAATTGAATGGCGGTGACGACAGAAGAAAACATTGTAGTTGCTCCACAATAATAACCAAATTGATAGAGTGAAAAGAAGGAAGCCTGTACAGAATTAAATATTCCAAAACATGCATCCTGTTTGCAACTAAAGTAATACTGAAAGAAATGTGGTAAAGCAATTCACTTTTTGTGTTATGTTTGGGGCAAATCCAATACAACACACTTCTGGGTGCCACTTTCCATATTTTCAAGCATAGTGTTGGCTGCATCGTGTTATGGGTATGTTTGTAATAGTTAAGGACTGGGGAGTTTTTCAGGATAAAGAAATAAATGTAATGGAGATAAGGACAGGCAAAATGGTAAATGAAAACCTGTTTCAATCTGCTTTCCACCAGACACTGGGAGATGAATTCACCTTTTAGCAGAACAATAACCTAAAACACAAGGCCGAATCTACACTGGAGTTGCTTACCAAGAAGACAGTGAATGTTCCTGAGTGGCTGAGTTACAGATTTGACTTAAATATGCTTGAAAATCTATGGCAAGACATGAAAATGGTAGCCATATTATGATCATCAACCAATTTGTCAGAACTTGAAGTAATTTGAAAAGACAATTGGGCAAATGTTGCACAATCCAGTACTGGAAAGTTTTTAGAGACTTACCCAGAAAGACTCACAGAAGTAATCACTGACAAATGTGCTTCTACAAAGTATTGACTCAGGGGTGTGAATACTTATGTAAATGAGACTTTTCTGTATTTAATTTTCAATATATTTGCAAACATTTCTAAAACCTGTTTTCACTTTATCATTATGGGGTATTGTGTGAAGATAGGTGAGAAAAGCATCTATTGAATCCATTTTGAATTCAAGCTGTAACACAACAAAATGTGGAGTAAGTCAAGGGGTATGAATACTTTCCGAAGGCACTTTAGATACTGTTTCCCGAGAGGTTTTATTTTTGCTCTGTCATTAGTAGTAAGACTCTGGAGAGGCCCAGCCAGCTCATCCACACAGCAACCATGACTAACTGATCACTCACAAATGAGACTCATTACATGAGAAGCATGACTATTCTCCCTGGTAAGACAGAGACAATGGAATAATTGAGTGCACTGGCCCCAAAAATTTGGAAGCTCTACGCATATTAAATAAATCTGGATATAAATAACTATATATATATACACTGAGTATACAAAACATTAGGAACCCCATGACATAGACTGACCAGGTGAATCCAGGTGAAAGCTATGATCTCTTATTGATGTCACTGGTTAAATCCACTTCAATCAGTGTAGATGAGGGGGAGGAGACAGGATGAAGGAGGATTTTAAGCCTTGAGACAATTGCGACATGTATTGCGTATATGTGCCATTCAGAGGGTGAATGGACAAGACAAAATATTTACGTGCCTTTGAACAGGGTATGGTAGTAGGTGCCAGGTAGTTTGTGTCAAGAACTGCAACACTGCTGGGTTATGCATGCTCAACAGTTCTGAGGGCAAAGGGGGGGGTGCAACTTAATATTAGAAAGGTGTTCGTAATGTTTGGTAAACTTGTCAATATTACAGTTAATATCACCATGTGAAAATCATACATATTACCATCCAATAATAATGTTGGGTTAACACTCAGTAAATTAATTCTACTTGAGATAATGTGGTGTTATAGGATCTAAACAGAAAACATTACTGATATGTTAAAAACACCCTCTAAAGCAATGATCTTCTGATATAAATATATCTTTAAATAGCATAGGACATTTTGGGGTCATTGTCTTCCTCCAGGCAACGTCACTCCTACGCGACAAATGTGCAGACGGATGTTGCGCTATCTGACGTAAGACAATGATTTTAGGGTATGATTAAAGTGTGTGTAATAATTCTGTCTTTCTTTATCTCCTTAATAGCCCTGACCTTTCATCCAATAGGAGGTGGAGGATGTTTTTTATTCAGAAAGAAAGATGGCCAAAACCATCTCTGCGTCCCAAATGGCACCCTATTCCCTATGTGGTGAGTGCACTACTTTTGACCAGGACCCACAGGGAATGGTTTGCCATTTGGGATGCAGACCAAGACAAGGTCGTGGCTCATTGCCATGGGAGTGACAAACCTGCATGACCAACTGACGACAGAGCCTCATATAAAAATGATTGACACAGGTAATTGGCATGACATTTCCAGATATTAATTGAATGCCATCCTCTCTATAATCAGCCCATAAATATCTCAGTCTGTCTTGTCTGTGCATCTCCAAAAGCTGTCACTGGTCTGTCTGTCTGTTAGACAGCTCTGAACAATAACCATGGAAATGATCTCGCAGACAAAACTCACACTCATAAATAAATATGGTGCCAAATAAGAAAATCAAATAAAGTGATGTTATTTTTTTTTACTTTACATATATTGATGCATACTTTTTGAAAAGTGGTTCAAATTGGGGGTGGTAAAGTGTATGATGCACAGCTGTGTCTTGCAAAATTCAATAGATTTAAATGCTCTCAAATGACCATGGATATCATCCCATGACTAATGGCATAATGGCATTCTGATATGTCAATAGAAAAAAACTCTTTCTAGATATAATAAAATAGTAATACAAATTGCATATGGCCAAATTGATCAGGTGTTAATATTATACATGCACAATGTATGATGTGTAAGAGAAAGGGAAATAGTTTTGTCCTGGCTGCTACAATGTCACCTTAGACACTGTTGTTAGTGTGTAGAGTATTTGAGGCTCAAATTAAATCAGATCTCCATCGGAATTTTAAAAACAAGTTCATCTGATCAGGTATTAAGATTAACATGTGTAATATATGTTTTGTATTGCCATACTGACCAGACAGGCACTCAAACACAACACATGGCTTCTCCTGTGGCTCAATAACATAATTATACAGTAGGTAAGGTAATAACAGTACCATGACAGTACCATAACAGTACAATACCAGTTCTATCATAAAACCATAACAGTAAAATAACAATACCATGACAGAACCATAACAGCAGCACAACAGTACCTTAACAGGACGATAGCAGAACCATAACAGTACCATGACAGAACCATAACAGTACCATGACAGAACCATAACAGTACAATAACAGTACAATGACAGAACCAAAACAGTGACATAATAGTACCATAACAGTACCAAAAGAGTAACATGACAGAACCAAAACAGAACCATAACAGTACCATAACAGTACAATGACATTACTATGACAGAACCTTAACAGTAATTTGACATTACCATAACAGTGCCATAACAGTATCATGAGAGAACCATAACAGTACCATGACAGAACAATAACAGAACCATAACAGTAAGACAACAAGACCATGCCAGAACCATAGCAGTACCATGACAGAACCATAACAGTACCATAACAGTACCATGACAGAACCATAACAGTACCATGACAGAACCATTAACAGTACCATAACAGTACCATAACAGTAGCATGTCAGAACCACAACAGTACCATGACAGAACCATAATAGTACCATAACAGTACCATGACAGAAACATAACAGTGCCATAACAGTACCAAAACAGTTCTATAATAAAACCATAACAGTAACATAACAGTACCATGGCAGAACCATAACAGTACCATGACAGAACCATAGCAATACCATGACAGAACCATAACAGTACCATAACAGTACAATGACAATACCATTACTGTACCATAACAGTAACAAGACAGTCCCACAACAGCACCATAACAGAACCATAACAGTATGATAACAAGACCATGACAGAACCATAGCAGTACCATGACAGAACCATAACAGTACCATGACAGAACCATGACAGTACAATAACAGTACAATAACAGTACCATGACAGTACCATAGCAGTACCATAACAGTACAATAAAGGTAGCATGTCAGAACCATAACAGTACCATGACAGAACCATAACAGTAACATAACAGTACAATGACAGAAACATAACAGTGCCATAACAGTACCAAAACAGTACCATGACAGAACCATAACAGTACCACAACAGTAACTTACCAGGACCATTGCAGAACCATAACATTACAATAACAGTACCACAACAGAACAATGAAAGAACCATAACAGTACAAAAACAGTACCATGTCAGAACCATAACAGTACCATGACATAACCAAAACAGTACAAAAACGGTACCATAACAGTACCATGACAGAACCATAACAGTACCATGACAGAACCATAACAGTACCATAACAGTACCATAACAGTACAATGACAATACCATTACTGTACCATAACAGTAACAAGACAGTCCCACAACAGCACAATAACAGTACCATAACAGAAATCAGAACCACAACAGATCTGCAACAGTGCAATGACAGTACAATAACAGTACCATATTAGAACCATAACAGTACCATGACAGAACCATAACAGTACCATGACATATCCATAACAACAACATACCATAACAGTACCATGACAGAACCATAACAGTACCATAACAGTGCCACAACAGACCATAACAGAACAATACAGTACCATAACAGTACCATGACAGTGAATTGACAGAACCATAACAGTACCATTACAGAACCGTAACTGCACCATAACAGTACCATAACAGTGCCACAACAGACCATAACAGAACAATACAGTACCATAACAGTACCATGACAGTGAATTGACAGAACCATAACAGTACCATGACAGAACTGTAACTGCTACATAACAGTACCACAACAGAACAATGAAAGAACCATAACAATACCATAACAGTACAATAACAGTACCATGTCAGAACCATAACAGTACCATGACATAACCAAAACAGTACAAAAACGGTACCATAACAGTACCATGACAGAACCATAACAGAACCATAACAGCACCATAACAGTACCATAACAGTACAATGACAATACCATTACTGTACCATAACAGTAACAAGACAGTACCACAACAGCACCATAACAGTACCATAACAGAAATCAGAACCACAACAGATCTGCAACAGTGCAATGACAGTACAATAACAGTACCATATTAGAACCATAACAGTACCATGACAGAAAGATAACAGTACCATGACATATCCATAACAACAACATAACAGTCCCTCAACTGTACCATGACAGAACCATAACAGTACCATAACATACCATAACAGTACGATGACTACCAAAATAGTACTATGACAGTACCATAACGGTGCCAAAACAGTGCCATGACAAAACCATAAAATAATCATAAAAGTACCACAACTGTACCATGACAGTGAATTGACAGAACCATAACAGTACCATGACAGAACCGTAACTGCACCATAACAGTACCATAACAGTGCCACAACAGACCATAACAGAACAATACAGTACCATAACAGTACCATGACAGTGAATTGACAGAACCATAACAGTACCATGAAAGAACCGTAACTGCACCATAACAGTACCATAACAGTGCCACAACAGACCATAACAGAACAATACAGTACCACAACTGTACCATTACAGTGAATTGACAGAACCATAACAGTACCATGACAGAACCGTAACTGCACCATAACAGTGCCATAACAGTGCCACAACAGACCATAACAGAACAATACAGTACCATAACAGTGCCACAACAGACCATAACAGAATAATACAGTACCATGACAGAACCATAACAGTACCATGACAGAACCATAACAGTATCATAACAGTAACATGACAGAACCATAACACTACCATGACAGACCCATAACAGTACAATAACAGTTCCGTAACAGTACCATAACAGTACCATGACAGAACCATAACAGTATCATAACAGTACCATAACAGTACCATAATAGTACTATGACAGAACCATAACAGTAACATTACAGAACCATAACAGTACCATGACAGAACCATAACAGGTCCATAACAATACCATAACAGTGCCATGACAGAACCATAACAGTGCCATAACAGTACAATGAACTAACCATAACAGTACCATAACAGTACCATGACTGAACCATTACAGTACTGTGACAAAACCATAGCAGTACCATAATAGTACCATAACAGATAACAGTACCTTAACAGTACCCTGACAGAACCATAACAGTACTATAACAGTACCATGACAAATAAAATCAAATAAAATGTTATTTGTCACAAGTGCCGAAGATAACAGAATAAAACAGTGAAATGCTTACTGACAAGACCCTAACCAACAGTGCTTTTAGTAAAAAAATTAAAATAAAAGTAACATAATTAAAGAGTAGCAGTAAAATAAGAATAGCAAGGTTATAAACAGGGGGTACCGGTACAGAGTCAATGTGCGGGGGCATGAGTTTGTCGAGGTAATTGAGGTAACATGTAAATGTAGGTAGAGTTAAAGTGACTATGCATAGATAATAAACAGAGAGTAGCAGCAGCGTAAAAGAGGGGTCTGGGTAGCCCTTTGATAAGATGTTCAGGAGTCTTATGGCTTGGGGGTAGAAGCTGTAAGAAGCCTTTTTGACCTTGACTTGATGCTCCGGTACTGCTTGTCATGCGGTAGCAGAGAGATTAGTCGATGACTAGGGTGGCTGGAGTCTTTGACAATTTTTAGGGCCTTCCTCTGACACCGCCTGGTATAGAGGTCCTGGATGGCAGGAAGTTTGGCCCCAGTGATGTACTGGGCCGAACGCACTATCCTCTGTAGTGCCTTGCGGTCGTAGGCGGAGCAGTGATGCATACCAGGCAGTGATGCAACCAGTGATGCTCTCGATGGTGCAGCTGTAGAACCTTTTGAGAATCTGAGGACCCATGCCAAATCTTTTCAGTCGTTGTCTCCACTCCCCTCCAGGTGTCGTCCATCTTCCACATTATCCCATGTGTATTTATACCTGTGTTCTCTGTTTGTTTGTTGCCAGTTCGTTTTGTTTCGTCAAGCCTACCAGTGTTTGCCCATCCATATCTATGGGCGATTACGGGAACGACGGAGGGACAGTAAATTCGATTTCACACGTCCAGGGATTCCACCTTGCCTCCGAGTCATCCCGGAAGTCCTCGACGGTCCCATTGCCGAGAGAACCCGAGAGTTCCTGATCTACCCCGTGAGTTGCTGAAGACACCCGAGTCACCTTCTTCCCGAGCCTATGCAACTAGGCAGAGCTGGGCTGTCCCCAGCGGAACGACAATACAGGATCAACACGAAGAGTTGTCTCTATTGTGGGACTCTCTCTCATTTTGTGTCCTCTTGTCCTTTAAAAGACCAGGTTCGCCAGTAGGAGCGAATACTCTGGTGGGCCATATGGAGAACTTTTCTGCTTCTGCCTTTTGGACTCATCAACGCCCCTGCTGTGTTCCAGGCTCTGGTAAATAATGTTCTCCGTGACAGGTTTAACTGGTTTGTCTTCGTCTACATTGATGACATCCTCGTCTTCTCCCGCTCACCCCAAGAACACGTGCTCCACATACGGCAGGTTCTTCAATGCATTCTGGAGAATCAGCTGTCTGTGAAGGTGGAGAAGTGCTAGATCCATCACTCCACTATCCCCTTTCTGGGTTACATTATCTCTGCTGGGAGTGTCCAGATGGAACCAGGAAAGATGAGAGCCGCGGTGGATTGGCCTCAGCCTACGTCCAGGGTGCAGCTGTAACATTTCCTGGGGTTTGCCAACTTTTATCGCCGCTTTATCCGGGGTTACAGCATCCTGGCATCCCCTCTGTCTGCACTCCGTTTACGTGGTCCTCTGCCGCTGACCGGGCGATCCGGGACCTTAAACACCGCATCACCACTGCTTCTGTCTTGGTTCATCCTGACCCTTCCCATCAGTTCGTGGTGGAGGCCGATGCTTCGGATGTCGGAGTGTGGGCTGTCCTGTCCCAACGTTCTGCCCTGGACCTTAAGCTCTATCCCTGTGCCTTCTTCTCCCACCGCCTCAACGCTACGGAGAGGAACTACGACGTGGGGAATTGGGAGCTTCTTGTGGTGAAGATGGCATTTCAGGAATGGAGGCACTGGCTGGAAGGGGCGGAACATTCGTTCATTGTGTGGACCGACAACAAAAACCTGGAGTATCTCCTCACCGCCAAGCGACTCAAATCCAGGCAAGCATGATGGGCCATGCTGTTTACCCGGTTCAACTTTTCCCTCTCTTACCGGCCGGGGTCCAAGAACGTCAAGCTGACGCCCTGTCTCGCCACTATAGTCCCACGGTTACCATCCCGGAGATCGAGACCATCCTTCCCACCTCGTGCCTGTCGACGGCACTCAGCTGGGGCATAGGGAAACAGGTCCGGGAGGCGCAGTGGTCCCAGCCGAACCCACTGCGCCTCCCGGACCAGTTTGTGCCTGACACTGTCCACTCCATGGTCCTGGAGTGGGCCCATTCCGTCAGGCTTGCCTGCCACCCGGGCCACCGTCAAACTCTGGCCTACGTGCAACGCTATTGATGGCCTACTATGGTTCCAGAAGTTGCCACATTTGTTGCCACCTGCACGGTCTGAGCTCAGAAAAAGTCTCATTGGCAAGCTCCGGCTGGTCTTCTGCATCCACTGCCTTTCCCTCACAGTCCCTGGTCCCATATATCCCTGAATTTTGTCAAGGGTTTCCCCCATCTGAGGGCAACACTGCCATCCTGACTGTGGTCGACCGGTTTTCCAAAGCCGCCCACTTCATTCCTCTCCCCAAACTACCCTCGGCCAAGGAGACGGCCCAGCCCATGGTGCAGTATGTCTTCCAGATCCATGGACTGCCCATGGACATGGTCTCCGAACGGGGTCCTCAGTTCTTACCCAGTTCTGGAAGTCGCTCTGCACCCTCATTGGGTCCTCGGCCAGCCTGTCCTCTGGCTTCCATCCCCAGTCCAACGGCCAGTCGGAGCGAGCCAACCAGGACCTCGAGAATACTTTGCGCTGCCTGGTCTCCTATCGCCATTTGAGTGTTTCCTGGGGTATCAGCCCCCACTCTTCCCCAAGCAGGAAGGAGAGGTTGGCATACCTTCTGCCCAGATATTTATCCGCCGCTGTCGTACCTGGAGGAGAGCCCGGTTGGCCCTCCTCAAGATCACCTCCAGTTGTCAACAACATTCGGATCAATATCGGACCCCGGCTCCCCGGTATTATCTCGGGCAGAAGGTATGGCTATCCACCCGGGATCTCTCCCTCCAGGTGGAATCCTGCAAACTTTTCCCCCGGTTTATTTGCCTGTTTCCCATTTACAACATAATTAGCCCCTCTGCTGTTCGTCTATCTGTTGCCCCATACCCTTCATATACATCCCACCTTTCTTGTGTCCAGAGTTAAACCCATGTCTCACAGCCCTTTGTCTCCTGTTCCCATCTTCCTCATTATCCCTTGTGTATTTATACCTGTATTCTCTGTTTGTCTGTTGCCAGTTAATTTTATTTCGTAAAGCCTACCAGTGTTTTTCCCTCTGTTCCTGTCTCTCGGTTGTTATTGTTTTCTAGTTTTCCCAGTGTTGACCTTTTCTGCCTGCCCTTGACCTGTCTTTTGCCTGCCTTTGTTGGATTAACTTTTTATGCTGCAGGGGCAGTATTGAGTAGCTTGGATGAAAAGGTGCCCATATCAAACGGCCTGCTCCTCAGTCATAGTTGCTAATATTTGCATATTATTATTAGTATTGGATAGAAAACACTCTGAAGTTTCTACAACTGTTTGAATGATGTCTGTGAGTATAACAGAACTCATATTGGCAGGCAAAATCCTGAGTTGAAATCACAACAGGAAGTCAGACATCTGAGCTTGTATGTATTCACCAGAGTCCCCAATGAAATCCCCTTGAGGTATGAATGATGTTGCACTGTCTAGGGGTTCCACTAGATATCAACCATCAATAGAAATTATAATGAGGCTTCTATGTTGTTGTGGGAGTGAATGAGAGCAGAATATATCCGCTGTCCATCAAGCAGCCATTTTGTGATCCCACTTTTTCCTCATGGTCGTCACTTGCGTTCCATTGCTCACGAAGACAAGAAAGAATACTCTGATTGGAACCTTATTGAAACTATTTGTTAAAAACATCCTAATGATTGATTCTGTACTTAGTTTGAAATGTTTCTTCAACCGCTAGTATCACTTTTTGAAGTTTTTGTCCGATATAACACTGACCAGAATTAACGTTTGGATATGTATACCAAACGCTCTAACAAAAGAAGGTATTTGGACATAAATAACGGACATTTTCGAACAAAACAAACATTTATTGTGGACCTGGGATTCCTGGAGTGCTTTCTGATGCAGATCGTCAAAGATAAGGGAATATTAATAATGTAATTTCTTGTTTATGTTGACGCCATTTTTGCGGCTATGGAGTTTTTAAATTGAGCACCGTCTCAGATTATTGCATGCATTTCTTTTTCCGTCAAGTTTTTTTGAAATCTGACACAGCGGTTGCATTAAGGAGAGGTATATCTATAATTCCATGTGTATAACTTGTATTATCATCTCCATTTATGATGAGTATTTCTGTTGAATAGATGTGGCTATGCAAAATCACTTGATGTTTTTGGAACTAGTGAATCTAACGCGCCAATGTAAACTCAGATTATTTTGATATAAATATGAACTTTATCAAACAAAACAGGCATGTATTGTGTAACATGAAGTCCTATGAGTGTCATCTGATGAAGATAATTCAAGGTTGGTGATTAATTTTATCTTTATTTCTGGTTTTTGTGAAGGCTATATTTTGCTGGAAAATGGCTCTGCTTATTGTGGTTTGGTGGAGACCTAACATAATCGTTTGTAGTGCTTTCGCTGAAAAGCCTATTTGAAATCGGACACTTTGGTGGGATTAACAACGAAAATAGATTCAATAGATTGGCGCCCTCTATTTTCACTGGTAGTTGTCATATCGATCCCGGTATCGGGATTGCAGCCATGACAGGTTAATAAACTGTTGTTACTTGTTACAACGTTGCATCTGGGTCTTACCTGAAACGTGAAAGGAATAGGCTTTGTTGTGCCCTTTTCACGACTGTCTTAGTATGTTTGGACCATGATAGTTCTCGTGCTCGGTCCTCCTTTTCCTGTATTCCACAATCATCTCCTTTGCCTTGATCATGTTGAGGGAGAGATTGTTGTCGTGGCACCACAAGGCCATGTCTCTGTCCTCCTCCCTATAGGCTGTCTCATCATTGTTGGTGATCAGGCCTACCACTGTTGTGTCATCTGCAAACTCGATATTGGTGTTGGAGTCGTGCCTGGCCATGCAGTCATGAGTGAATAGAGAGTACAGGAGGGGACTGAGCACGCACCCCTGAGTGGTCCCTGTGTTGAGGATCAGCGTGGTGGATGTGTTGTTACCTACCCTTTCCAACTGGGGGCGGCCCGTCAGGAAGTCCAGGAGTTGCAGTTGGAGGTGTTTAGTCCCAGGGTCCTTAGCTTAGTGATGAGCTTTGAGGGCACTATGGTGTTGAATGCTGAGCTGTATTCAATGAATAGCATTCTCACATAGATGTTCCTTTTGTCCAGGTGGGAAAGGGCAGTGTTGAGTTTCTGGGATAATGGTGCTGATGTGAGCCATGACCAGCCTTTCACAGCACTTCGTGGCTACAGACGTGAGTGCTATGGGTCCGTAGTCATCTAGGCAGGTTACCTTAGTGTTGTTAGGCACAGGCACTATGATGGTCTGCTTGAAACATGTTGGTATTACAGACTCAGACAGGGACAGGTTGAAAATGTCAGTTAAGACACTTGCCAGTTGGTCAGCGCATACTCGGAGTGCACGTCCTGGTAATCCGTCTGGCCCTGCGGCCTAAGGAATGTTGACCTGTTTAAAGGTCTTACTCACATCGGCTATGGAGAGGGGGATCTCATGCATGCTTCAGTGTTACTTGCCTCGAAGCGAGCATAGAAGCAATTTAGCTCATCTGGTAGGCTTGTGTTACAGGGCTGTTCATGGCTGTGCTTCCCTTTGTAGTCTGTAATAATAATCTGACGAGCGTCAGAGCCAGTGTAGTACAATTCAATATTAGTCCTGTATTGACGCTTTGCCTGTTTGATGGTTCTTCAAGGGCAGAGCGGGATTTCTTGCTTCCTGCAGGAATCAGGAGGATAGAATTATGGTCAGATTTGCCAAATGGAGGGTGAGGAAGAGCTTTGTACGCGTCTCTGAGTGTGGAGTAAAGTTTAACATGCTGGTAGAAATTAGGTAAAACGGATTTCAGTTTCCCTGCATTAATGTCCCCGGCCACTAGGAGCGCCGACTCTTGATGAGCATTTTCCTATTTGCTTATGGCCGTAAATAGCTCATTGAGTGTGGTTTTAGTGCCAGCATCGGTTTGTGGTGGTATATAGACAGCTACGAAAAATACAGATGCAAAATCTCTTGGTAAATAGTGTGGTCTACAGCTTATCATGTGATACTCTACCTCAGGCGAGGAAAAACCTTGAGACTTCCTTAGAGTTCATGCACCAGCTGTTGTTTAAAAATATACATAGACTGCAACCTCTTGTCTTACCAGAGGCCCCTGTTCTATCCTGCCGAAAAAGATTAAAACACGGCAGCTGTATATTGTTCATGTCGACTCGGTGAAACATAAGATATTACAGTTTTTAATGTCCCATTGGTAGGATATACGTGATCGTAGTTTGTCTATTTTATTATCGATTGATTGTACGTTGGCTAATAGGACCGATGGTAACGGTAGATTACCCTCTCGGTGTCGTATCCTTACAAGGCACCCAGACCTTCGTCCCGGATTCCTCCATCTCTTTCTCCTGCAAATGACGGGGATGAGGACATTGTCGGGCGTCTGAAGTAAACCCTTCCCGTATTCCTCCACTACTAGATTCGGTCATAAGACACGGTGGCAGAAACATTATGTAGAAAATAAGTTACGTAACATACACAAAGGCACAATTGGTTACGGGGTCATAAAACAGCAGCCATCTCCTTCTGCACCATTCTTACCTCATTTTTAAATATTTAACTAGGCAAGTCAGTTAATCTTAGGGCTGCAATCCCGTTAACGGGATGATATGACAACAGCCAGTGAAAGTGCAGTGCGCCAAATTCAAAACAACAGAAATCTCATAATTAAAATTCCTCAAACATGCATGTATTTTATACCGTTTAAAAGGTAATCTTGTTGTTAATCCCAACAGTGTCGAATTTTTAATAGACTTTACAGTGAAAGCACCACAAACGATTATGTTAGGTCACCACCAAGCCAAAGAAAAACTCAGCCATTTTTCCAGCCAAAGAGAGGAGTCACAAAAATCACAAATAGAGATAAAATGAATCACTAACCTTTGATGATCTTCATCAGATGACACTCATAGACTTCATGTTACACAATACATGTATGTTTTGTTTGATAAAGTTCATATTTATATAAAAAAATCTGAGTTTACATTGGCGCGTTACATTCACTAGTTCCAAAAACATCCAGTGAGTTTGCATAGCCACATCTATTCAACAGAAATACTCATCATAAATGGAGATGATAATACAAGTTATACACATGGAATTATAGATATACCTCTCCTTAATGCAACCACTGTGTCAGATTTCAAAAAAACTTTACGGAAAAAGCAAACCATGCAATAATCTGAGACTACGCTCAGAAAATAAATAAAACTTTCCGCCATGTACGAGTCAACATAAACCGAAAATCACATTCTAAATTTTCCCTTACCTTTGATGATCTTCATCAGAATGCACTCCCAGGAATCCTAGTTCCACAATAAATGCTTGATTTATTCGATAATGTCCATTATTTATGTCCAAGTAGCTACTTTTGTTAGCGCGTTAGGTACACATATCCAAACACTCGTGCAAGTCCCGCATAACTTCGAACAAAAACTTCAAAAAGTTATATTACAAGTCGAAGAAACATTTCAGAATCAATCTTTAGGGTGTTGTTATCATAAATCTTCAGTGATGTTCCAACCGGAGAATTCCTTCGTGTCTAGAGAAGCAATGGAACGCAGGTCGATATCATGTGAAATGCGCATGAGCAGGAAATGGCTCTCTACCAGTAACCTGACTCATTCAGCTCTTATTCAGGCCCACAACACAGTTGAAGCCTCATTCAAGTTTCTAAAGACGGTTGACATCTAGTGGAAGCCCTAGGAAGTGGAACTTCATCCATATCCCACTGTGAATTCAATAGGGCCTGGGTTGAAAATCGACCAACCTCAGATTTATCACTTCCTGTTTGGATTTCTTCTCAGGTTTTTGCCTGCCATATGAGTTCTGTTATACTCACAGACATCATTCAAACAGTTGTGGGAACTTCAGAGTGTTTTCTATCCAATACTAATAATAATAATAATATGCATATATTAGCAACTGAGACTGAGGAGCAGGCTGTTTACTCTGGGAACCTTTCATCCAAGCTACTCAATACTGCTCCTGCAGCCATAAAACGTTTTAAGAACAAATTCTTATTTACAATGATGGCCTAGGAACAGTGGGTTAACTGCCATGTTCAGGGGCAGAAGACAGACTTTTACCTTGGCAGCTTGGGGATTTGATATAGCAACCTTTCAGTTACTGGCCCAATGCTCTAACCACTATGCTACCTGCCTCTCCATTACCACAGTTTAAGGTACTGTGGTAATTATGATGTATTATGACTCAGAAGGTGGACGTAAAACAAATTCCTCTCTTTCATATAACCCTCAATCTAAGATAATTTATTAGCAGGGATACCTTATTTGTCTGCCCACATGTGTTCATAAAAAAATGTGTATTATCACTCTCAAGGCCTTTATATTAAAGTATCACAATGCGTTTGTTTATGTGTACTACCATGCACAACATTCTAGATCAGATGCAGATTGAAGCCACTGGTACAATTTAGTATTTCCTTGCCATTATCTTTGAGTCCACATTCATCAAAAAGAGAAATGGAGAGCATCACTGACGAGAATGGTCACCAACTCAAAGTTATGCCACTGAATAAATAGTAATAAATAAAATACACCATACACTTCTTTTAAACCAAAGTTGTAAACTACAGTACAGTGCTATATTTATCTAATTTTAGGTGAAAATGTGAAATTGGTGAAAAGATCAATTTGCATAAAGAAGAATAAAACTCTTGTAATTGTGCCATGTCATAATATAAGACCCTCCAACTACCCTCCTCATCTGAAATGTTTATTAAGGATCCCCTCCCATACACACACACATGCATGTACGCTAGGGCTGTGACAGTCATGGAATTTTGGATGACGGTTATTGGTCACCGGTAAAATCAGTCTCTCTCCTGACTGCAGGGAAGGGGGCGTTGCCTAGGCAACCAACGACTTGTTTGCTACAACACCTTGCTTGTTTCAGCAAAGGGCCACAAAATTTAATCACGATTGTAAAGAGTACAAGATACCTTGGAAACGGACTCAACTACACGAATGCCGAGCCGTCCCATCTTCAGTCAGCTGTTTTTTTATTTTACAGTTATGACAGTTATTTTATTTTCATGACGGTCTTCATCCATCCTTGTCGGTTACATGATTATACAGTAATTGTGCCAGCACAAATGCACGCACACGCACGCACGCATGCACACACACACGCACACGCACAAGCTCACCATCACCATTGCCATCTCCTCATGAAATCTCATGGCAAATCCAATGTCTTTGGTAGCGCTCTCATTTCCTTCTGAAATAATGCTCATGTCTGTTGAGCCTCTGATTGACCAACATAATCTTCCTGTGTCTCAGTTGGATCCAAACCAAAGAAGTGAAACAATATCATCCTTTAAAATTATTATTATTTATTTATTTTTTAACCCTTATTTTTCCAGGTAAATTGACTGAGAACACATTGTAATTTACAGCAACGATTCATGAATGCTTCACTATTTAATCCAGATTTTTTTTTATATTAGAGAGAGAAAAGTCAATACAGTTTGCTTTACATTCGATATATAACACTGAAAGTAGTGCTTATGTTTTATTAAATACGATTCATTCAGCCTTTTTATTTATACAATGTTAGATGTAGATTTATACGACAAGACATACAAAATTAATAAAATACAAAGTGAAGATGTCAAGGAATGTTGAGAAAAACTAAAGTAGTTTAAGAAAAACTAGACAACATCAAAATGCAGTGCAGAACACAGCTCTACTTGAACACAATAAGAGGCCAGGCCACAGTATGTGGAATCCAACCAGACTCTCCAATCTAGAGAGATGTAATAGTGCACTGCCACGATTCCTGGGAAAAAAAAACACAAATGAGGTCATCAAGAATTCTCTCCATTTTGAGGCTTGCAGCAGGCAATGCTGAGTGTTGTTTAGTGTTTGGCTCGCAGTCTAAGATTACAACTAAAGGATCCTTACTGGTGTCCATTAGAATGGCAATCATTTCACAATGGATAGGCTCTATTCCCCCATTATCAACGGGATGTAAATCTGTTTCTAAGAGATCAAGTTTGATGTCAACATACAAGCCGAACAGAATACTGACTCTTAGCTATGTCAGAAATATGGATTTAGATGTGACATCAGTGGGAGTTTGGCAATGAAGAAAGGTTGACAAGAACCAAAATGTATCGACATAATACAGCAATACTTTGTATTCTTACAGGAATAAGAGTTTTGATACTGCTGAAATTGTTCAAAACATTTATGTGAACAATGTTCTCAACGTTTACAGTGCAACTCACAGACCTTTGCAATCTTCAACCATAATCATATGTTCACATTTATGTCGCCCAATATTTTCTAACATTTCAAAGCCTCAGTCAGAGTGATGTTTGGATTGAAGTTCAAGTCAGAAGATATTAATTCCGTTCCGTCTTCACAAATCCAATCTAACAGATACAGCTTATACCAATGGTTATTTCTGTTGATTCAGCAGTCTCCAAGTGTTGGTTGCATTCTTATCATCTTGTAGCAGCTGTTTTTGAAACCTGCGCTAACAAAAGGCTTAGCAAGAAGTCTTGAAATTGTTCTGTTGTGTAGCTATGTCAATATCAGATAAAAACTTGACTGAAGTTAAACCACAAGTCCCCTATCTGTGACAAGCCATCTGAAATAAATGAGAAATAAACTTTAAAAAGTCCTAAGGTCCTAAGGTGCTTACAACCTGAGTGTGTTGCAGTGCTTTTCCCTCAAAATCTGTATGGCATTATCCCACCTCATTGACCCTGTCTGTACCTTGGTGTGTGAAGAGAACTGTTCCATTCCTCCTCTGCTAACCTCTTGGATCTCTAGGGGCGCTATTTACATTTTTGGATAAAAAAACGTTCTTGTTTTAAGCGCAATATTTTGTCACGAAAAGATGCTCGACTATGCATGTTATTGACCGTTTTGGAAAGAAAACACTCTGAAGTTTCAGAATCTGCAAAGATATTGTCTGTAAGTGCCCCAGAACTCATTCTACAGGCGAAACCAAGATGATACGTCAACCAGGAAATGAGCAGAATCTCTGAAGCTCTGTTTTCCATTGTCTCCTTATATGGCTGTGATTGCGCAAGGAATGAGCCTACACTTTCTGTCGTTTCCCCAAGGCGTTTGCAGCATTGTGACGTATTTGTAGGCATATCATTGGAAGATTGACCATAAGAGACTACATTTTCCAAGTGTCCGCCTGGTGTCCCTGCGTCGAAATTGGAGCGTAAAGCCAGGTGCAATTATTTTTCCATTTGAGAGCAAGGAGAAACCAGGCTTCCACGAAGGATATATCATCGAAGAGATATGTGGAAAAACACCTTGAGGATTGATTCTAAACCACGTTTGCCATGTTTCAGTCGATATTATGGAGTTAATTTGGAAAAAAGTTCGCGTTTTGAGGGCTGAATTTTCGTTTTTTTTTTTTTTTTTTTTTTTTTTTTGGTAGCCAAATGTGATGTACAAAACGGAGCTATTTCTAATACACAAAGAATCTTTTTGGAAAAACTGAGCATCTGCTATCTAACTGAGAGTCTCCTCATTGAAAACATCAGAAGTTCTTCAAAGGTAAGTTATTTTATTTGAAGGCTTTACTTGTTTTTGTGATAGTTGCCTGCTAAATGCTAACGCTAATGCTAACGCTAAATGCTACGCTAGCTAGCTACTGTTACACAAATGATTGTTTTCCTATGGTTGAAAAGCATATTTTGAAAATCTGAGATGACAGTGTTGTTAACAAAAGGCTAAGCTTGAGAGATAGCATATTTATTTCATTTCATTTGCGATTTTCATGAAAAGTTAACGTTGCGTTATGGTAATGAGCTTAGGTCTATAAATAGAATCCCGGATCCGGGTTTGGTCGTCGCAACAGGTTAAGTTTGTGCCTCATGTTGGCTGGGTTCACTCGGAAGCCACCTTTCATTCAGTGGAAAACAATATGTGAGAGCAGAGCACTCTGAGTCTTCTCTGGCTCTCACTTTCAACTCTATGTAAGTTATTCTCTCTCCGGGTTGCTTTATCAGTTGAAATGGCCCTGGAGTTTCTATCTGGCTGTGAAGCCCATCTCTCTGTCTCGTTCTCTTTCTCTCTCTTTGTATCTCTATCTCTCTTTATCTCTCTCTCTCGCTGTCTTTATCTCTCTCTCTTTATCTCTATGTTTACATCCCTCTCTCTCTTTGTATCTTTCTCTCTCTTTAACGCTGTCTTCATCTCTCTCTCTCTCTCTCTCTCTCTCTCAATCTCTTATTAAGCTCTCTCTAGCTCTCTCTTTATCTCTCTCTTTCTTTCTTTCTCTCTCCGTATCTCTCTCTCTTTATCTTTATGTCTCTCTCTTTATTTCTCTTTCTCTCTCTATTTTATCTCTCTGTCTTCATCTCGCTAACTCTTTATCTCTCGCTATCTTTCTCCATTTCTCTCTGCTCTCTAGCTCTCTCTCTTTCTATATTTCTCTCTTTATCTCTCTCTTTCTCTCTTCATCTCTGTATCATCTTTCCAAGATGTATCATCTTTCAACTCTATCTAAGTTATTCTCTCTCCAGGATGTTTTATCAGTTGACATGGTCCTGGAGTTTCTCTCTGGCTGTGATGCTCGTCTCTATGTACATTCAATTTAAGGGGCTTTATTGGCATGGGAAACATGTTTACATTGCCAAAGCAAGTGAAATGGATAAACAAAAGTTAAATAAATAATAAAAAGTGAACAGTAAATATTACACTCACACAAGTTCCAAAATAATAGAGACATTTCAAGTGTCATATTCTGCCTCTGTCTCGTTCTCTCTCTCTCTCTCTCTCTCTCAATTAGTTTTCAATTCAATTTCCATTTAAGGGCTTTACTGGCATGGGAAACATATGTTTACATCTCTCTCTCTTTATCTCTCTCTCTTTAACTCTGTCTTTATCTCTTTCTCTCTCCCTTTCTTTCTATCTCTAGCTCTCTCTTTATCTCAATCTCTTTATCTCTGTCTTTATATCTCTCTTTCTTTATATATCTCTCTATCTCTCTCTTTATCTCTGTTTTTTTTCACTCTATTGCTCTCTATCTCTAACTTTCTCTCTCTATTTCTCTCGCTCTGTTCTCTCTCTCTATTTCTCTCTTTATCTCTCTCTCACTCTCGCTCTCTCTTTCTCTCTTTATCTCTGTATCATCTTTCCAAGATGTATCATCTTTCCAATTCACATCTAAAGGCTATATTCAATCTGTATTGCTGAAGTGTTACAGATTGCGTGATAGAAATGTAAAGGTCATTTCCGAATGAGCCTACATATGCAGCATTTACCGTGAATGCAGTCTCCGCTTAATGCGGGGTCATTGCCTTTAAATTTGTATCACGCTGCAATGCTGAACTTCCACTATACGGATTGACTAGAGCCCTAAGTCTAAGTATGGAGAATTCAAAACACTGACATGTAGACTCCCCTGAAGGACTCATGTATCATAATCATTTAGTTCCTAGTTTCATGGGGGAAAAAAGTCATTGGTAAAGATGCCGACGGCTTGTTTGGGGTGACTTTGAAATTATCTCTGTCAGTCGTCTTAATGTTTTTTTGTGTTGCTAGGGGATACGTTGAGTGACTTAAAGTGTGTGTGTGTGAGAAAGAGAGAGAGTGTGTATGGCCTTGTCCTCCAGATGTTTTCTCTCATCTCCTCACTCCACACCTTAAACACTCAGCATAATCTTGATGTGATTGGCCTGACTGAAACATGGCTTAAGCCTGATGAATTTACTGAGTTAAATGAGGCCTCACCTCCTGGCTACATTAGTGACCATATCCCCCGTGCATCCCGCAAAGGCGGAGGTGTTGCTAACAATTACGATAGCAAATTTCAATTTACAAAAAAAAAAATGACATTTTCGTCTTTTGAGCTTCTAGTCATGAAATCTATGCAGCCTACTCAATCACTTTTTATAGCTACTGTTTACAGGCCTCCTGGGCCATATACAGCGTTCCTCACTGAGTTCCCTGAATTCCTATCGGACCTTGTAGTCATAGCAGATAATATTCGAATCTTTGGTGACTTTAATATTCACATGGAAAAGTCCACAGACCCACTCCAAAAGGCTTTCGGAGCCATCATCGACTCAGTGGGTTTTGTCCAACATGTCTCTGGACCCACTCACTGTCACAGTCATACGCTGGACCTAGTTTTGTCCCATAGAATAAATGTTGTGGATCTTAATGTTTTTCCTCATAATCCTGGACTATCGGACCACCATTTTATTACGTTTGCAATTGCAACAAATAATCTGCTCAGACCCCAACCAAGGAACATCAAAAGTTGTGCTATAAATTCACAGACAACACAAAGATTCCTTGATGTCCTTCCAGATTACCTCTGTCTACCCAAGGACGCCAGAGGACAAAAATCAGTTAACCACCTAACTGAGGAACTCAATTTAACCTTGCGCAATACCCTAGATGCAGTTGCACCCCTAAAAACGAAAAACATTTCTCATAAGAAACTAGCTCCCTGGTACACAGAAAATACCCGAGCTCTGAAGCAAGCTTTCAGAAAATTGGAACGGAAATGGCGCCACACCAAACTGGAAGTCTTCCGACTAGCTTGGAAAGACAGTACTGTGCAGTACCGAAGAGCCCTTACTGCTGCTCGATCATCCTATTTTTCTAACTTAATTGAGGAAAATAAGAACAACCCGAAATTCCTTTTTGATACTGCCGCAAAGCTAACTAAAAAGCAGCATTCCCCAAGAGAGGATGACTTTCAATTTAGCAGTGATAAATTCATGAACTTCTTTGAGGAAAAGATTATGATTATTAGAAAGCAAATTACGGACTCCTCTTTAAATCTGCGTATTCCTTCAAAGCTCAGTTGTCCTGAGTCTGCACAACTCTGCCAGGACCTAGGATCAAGAGAGACGCTCAAGTGTTTTAGTACTATATCTCTTGACACAATGATGAAAATAATCATGGCCTCTAAACCTTCAAGCTGCATACTGGACCCTATTCCAACTAAACTACTGAAAGAGCTGCTTCCTGTGCTTGGCCCTCCTATGTTGAACATAATAAACGGCTCTCTTTCCACCGGATGTGTACCAAACTCACTAAAAGTGGCAGTAATAAAGCCTCTCTTGAAAAAGCCAAATCTTGACCCAGAAAATATAAAAAACTATCGGCCTATATCGAATCTTCCATTCCTCTCAAAAATTTTAGAAAAGGCTGTTGCGCAGCAACTCACTGCTTTCCTGAAGACAAACAATGTATACGAAATGCTTCAGTCTGGTTTTAGACCCCATCATAGCACTGAGACGGCACTTGTGAAGGTGGTAAATTACATTTTAATGGCATCGGACCGAGGCTCTGCATCTGTCCTCGTGCTCCTAGACCTTAGTGCTGCTTTTGATACCATCGATCACCACATTCTTTTGGAGAGATTGGAAACCCAAATTGGTCTACACGGACAAGTTCTGGCCTGGTTTAGATCTTATCTGTCGGAAAGATATCAGTTTGTCTCTGTGAATGTTCCTCAAGGTTCCGTTTTAGGACCACTATTGTTTTCACTATATATTTTACCTCTTGGGGATGTTATTCGAAAACATAATGTTAACTTTCACTGCTATGCGGATGACACACAGCTGTACATTTCAATGAAACATGGTGAAGCCCCAAAATTGCCCTTGCTAGAAGCATGTGTTTCAGACATAAGGAAGTGGATGGCTGCAAACGTTCTACTTTTAAACTCGGACAAAACAGAGATGCTTGTTCTAGGTCCCAAGAAACAAAGAGATCTTCTGTTGAATCTGACAATCTTAATGGTTGTACAGTCGTCTCAAATAAAACTGTGAAGGACCTCGGCGTTACTCTGGACCCTGATCTCTCTTTTGAAGAACATATCAAGACTGTTTCAAGGACAGCTTTTTTCCATCTACGTAACATTGCAAAAATCAGAAACTTTCTGTCCAAAAATGATGCACTTCTAGGTTAGACTACTGCAATGCTCTACTTTCCGGCTAACCGGATAAAGCACTAAATGAACTTCAGTTAGTGCTAAATACGGCTGCTAGAATCCTGACTAGAACCAAAACATTTGATCATATTACTCCAGTGCTAGCCTCTCTACACTGGCTTCCTGTCAAAGCAAGGGCTGATTTCAAGGTTTTACTGCTAACCTACAAAGCATTAAATGGGCTTGCTCCTACCTATCTCTCTGATTTGGTCCTGCCGTACATACCTACACGTACGCTATGATCACAAGACGCAGGCCTCCTAATTGTCCCTAGAATTTCTAAGCAAACAGCTGGAGGCAGGACTTTCTCCTATAGAGCTCCATTTTTATGGAACGGTCTGCCTACCCATGTCAGAGACGCAAACTCGGTCTCAACCTTTAAGTCTTTACTGAAGACTCATCTCTTCAGTGGGTCATATGATCGAGTGTAGTCTGGCCCAGGAGTGTGAAGGTGAACGGAAAGGCTCTGGAGCAACGAAGCGCCCTTGCTGTCTCTGCCTGGCCGGTTCCCCTCTTTCCACTGGGATTCTCTGCCTCTAACCCTATTACAGGGGCTGAGTCACTGGCTTACTGGGGCTCTCTCATGCCGTCCCTGGAGGGGGTGCGTCCCCTGAGTGGGTTGATTCACTGATGTGGTCATCCTGTCTGGGTTGGCACCCCCTTGGGTTGTGCCGTGGTGGAGGTCTTTGTGGGCTATACTCAGCCTTGTCTCAGGATGGTAAGTTGGTGGTTGAAGATATCCCTCTAGTGGTGTGAGGGCTGTGCTTTGGAAAAAGTGGGTGGGGTTATATCCTTCCTGTTTGGCCCTGTCCGGGGGTGTCCTCGGATGGGGCCACAGTGTCACCTGACCCCTCCTGTCTCAGCCTCCAGTATTTATGCTGCAGTAGTTTGTGTCGGGGGGCTAGGGTCAGTTTGTTATATCTGGAGTACTTCTCCTGTCCTATTCGGTGTCCTGTGTGAATCTAAGTGTGCGTTCTCTAATTCTCTCCTTCTCTCTTTCTTTCTCTCTCTCAGAGGACCTGAGCCCTAGGACCATGCCCCAGGACTACCTGACATGATGACTCCTTGCTGTCCCCAGTCCACCTGGCCGTGCTGCTGCTCCAGTTTCAACTGACCTGAGCCCTAGGACCATGCCCCAGGACTACCTGACATGATGACTCCTTGCTGTCCCCAGTCCACCTGACCGTGCTGCTGCTCCAGTTTCAACTGTTCTGCCTTATTATTATTCGACCATGCTGGTCATTTATGAACATTTGAACATCTTGGCCATGTTCTGTTATAATCTCCACCCGGCACAGCCAGAAGAGGACTGGCCACCCCACATAGCCTGGTTCCTCTCTAGGTTTCTTCCTAGGTTTTGGCCTTTCTGGGGAGTTGTTCCTAGCCACCGTGCTTCTACACCTGCATTGCTTGCTGTTTGGGGTTTAGGCTGGGTTTCTGTACAGCACTTTGAGATATCAGCTGATGTACGAAGGGCTAAATAAATACATTTGATTTGACTGCTGATACTGTAAGTGATCAATCATCAGAGATGTCCAAGCCTTTGAATGTCTTCCTCTGAACTTGTTTCACATAGCCACAGTCTTATAGATGTGTGTTTCCTAATCAGAAGAAACTTCTCATCAAGGTTACGATGTTCGTTGGTGCGGCTGGTTCCGGGTTAAGCGAGCAGTGTGTCAAGAAGCAAAGCGACGCATGGCTCTACCTTCGCCTCTCCCGAGTCTGTACGGAAGTTGCAGCGATGGGACAAGACTGTAACTACCAATTGGATATCATGAAATTGGGGAGAAAAAGGGGTAAAAAGTAGAACAAATGTAAATAAAAAAGGTTACGATGTTCTCGATCCAATGCTGCCAAAACTTTTGCTTTTCTCTGATCTTCATTCATGAAACTTTTAATTGTAAATATACAGTTAATTAATAATGAGTTTAGAATTTAGACGAAGCGCTTCTAGTTCCAATATAGTATAGGTTTGTTTCAAGCATTTTACATCGTCATGAAAAATCAATAGCAATTGTTATTTTGAAAAGCATCAGCGTGAGAAAGAACTGTGCAAAACAAACTAAATCTTTTTTTATATGAACAATTCATGTAGTTTACCAAAAATAACCAGTCTGATGAGGAAAGTTTGATGTTTTTAGCAGTTAAGTGGTTGAGCACAGATCTCTTTTACAAATCACCAATCTCCGTGATCTGCAAGATAAACGTGTCGTCATTCTCATTTGCTAAATGAGTGAGTCCCTCCTCCTGGAGTATATAAAACTTCTGCCACCACCCCAATCCTTTCCATCTACACCCACTCACATAATGCCATGAGAACACAACACAATGGCCAAAACTATAATCAACTAAACACAGATCATTTTGTCAGAACAGGGAACAGTTACATTTGAAAGAGAAATAAAAGAGAGGGTGCCAGCTTGGCAAACAACCTTTGTGATAGGAGACAACTGGGCATCTCAGTTAATTAATGTGAAGGCTGTTTGGCCTGCCGAGGCATAGGCTTCTCTTTCCTCCCAGTCAGTCAGTCAGTCTCAGGCTGAGGCCAACATGGCACCCCATTCCCTACATAGTGCACTACTTTTGAACAGTCTTATGGGCCCCGGTCAAAAGTAGTGCAATAAATAGGGAATAGGGTGCCATTTGGGATGTAGACAATTCGGGCTCTCACTCTGAAGGCCTTTTACATGTTATGATTCCAGGGCCAATGTGAAACCATGCTGGCTTGGAATGGGCTTTTTAATACAGTTTCTAGACTAGGCCTATTTAGCGTACCAGGATTGTATTGAACAATCTGTTGCAGAGGAATCATTATTTAAGATGCATAAACCCACTGAGAGTTGAGTCACAACTAATATCCTCCTCTCCTTCATATCAGGACATTTACAAAGTAACAATGTGCCCACAAAACTAACCTGCACCCCAGTAGCCCTAACCTTCACTAATTATATTTTGGGGGAAGATTGAGGTCCAGTTTTGATGATATTTGTTGTACAATTTTACACTGTTGACAATTCACCTGAATGACTTGGTATTTAATCTACTTGTACAAATCCATGGTCATAGATCTAAACACATAGAAAACCCTTGGGAGGGAACATAAGGAGACTTTTGGAAATGTTCCATCCTGCTGTGTTCTTCAGCTTCTGCCCAACACCACTAGGCTATAGCTGGAACAAACAGATGCCTCTGCCTCACCTCTCAGCATCACACAGACAACTCTCCCTCAGATCCATCACAGTGGAGAGAGAGAAAGAAAAAAGAAGCCATACAAGCACAAACACAAAAAAACAGCAAGAGCAAGGGTGCAAGGAAGAAAGAGACCCTTGAAGTGCAGGTGGCGGAGAGTGAGATGCTTCGGCCCCCTCCGTGTGCACTGGAATGCACCCAGAGGACAATCTGAGCATGGTGCAGGATGAGGTGTGACCAGATGAAATGCCTGGTGTCCCTGTTGGAACCATGAGATTGGATTCCCTCCACACCCCTGCCCACAGAACAACACTGGCACTTGTATAGTCGTGGGCACCGTGTGCTGGGTGACGGGCGGTGGCGCGATACAAACATTGGAGGACAGATTAAAAAGGCATGGAGGAAAAAGATAAAACCAGAGTAGAAGAGTAAAGGGAGAAGAGAGTAGACTACAGTAAAGATAATAGGGAGAAGAGAGTAGACTACAGTAGAAGTGAAAAGGGGGAAGAGAGTAGACTACAGTAAAGATAATAGGGAGAAGAGAGTAGACTACAGTAGAAGTGAAAAGGGAGAAGAGAGTAGACTACAGTAGAATGGAATAGGGAGAAGAGAGTAGACTACAGTAAAGATAATAGGGAGAAGAGAGTAGACTACAGTAGAAGTGAAAAGGGAGAAGAGAGTAGACTACAGTAGAAGTGAAAAGGGAGAAGAGAGTAGACTACAGTAGAAGAGAATAGGAAGAATAAAGTAGACTACAGTAGAAGTGAAAAGGGAGAAGAGAGTAGACTACAGTAGAAGTTAAAGGGAGAAGAGAGTAGACTACAGTAGAAGTTAAAGGGAGAAGAGAGTAGACTACAGTAGAAAAGAATAGGGAGAAGAGAATAGACTACAGTAGAAGTGAAAAGGGAGAAGAGAGTAGACTACAGTACAAGTGAAAAGGGAGAAGAGAGTAGACTACAGTAGAAGTGAAAAGGGAGAAGAGAGTAGACTACAGTACACGTGAAAAGGGAGAAGAGAGTAGACTACAGTAAAGATAATAGGGAGAAGAGAGTAGACTACAGTAGAAGTGAAAAGGGAGAAGAGAGTAGACTACAGTAAAGATAAGAGGGAGAAGAGAGTAGACTACAGTAAAGATAATAGGGAGAAGAGAGTAGACTACAGTAAAGATAATAGGGAGAATAGAGTAGACTACAGTAGAAGAGAATAGGGAGAATAAAGTAGACTACAGTAGAAGTGAAAAGGGAGAAGAGAGTAGACTACAGTAGAAGTTAAAGGGAGAAGAGAGTAGACTACAGTAGAAGAGAATAGGGAGAAGAGAGTAGACTACAATTAGAAGAGAAAAGGGAGAAGAGAGTAGACTACAGTAGAATGGAATAGGGAGAAGAGAGTAGACTACAGTAGAAGAGAAAAGGGAGAAGAGAGTAGACTACAGTAGAAGAGAAAAGGGAGAAGAGAGTAGACTACAGTAGAATAGAATAGGGAGAAGAGAGTAGACTACAGTAGAAGAGAAAAGGGAGAAGAGAGTAGACTACAGTAGAATAGAATAGGGAGAAGAGAGTAGACTACAATTAGAAGAGAAAAGGGAGAAGAGAGTAGACTACAGTAGAATGGAATAGGGAGAAGAGAGTAGACTACAGTAGAAGAGAAAAGGGAGAAGAGAGTAGACTACAGAAGAATGAATAGGGAGAAGAGAGTAGACTACAGTAGAAGAGAAAAGGGAGAAGAGAGTAGACTACAGTAGAATAGAATAGGGAGAAGAGAGTAGACTACAGTAGAAGTGAAAAGGGAGAAGAGAGTAGACTACAGTGGAAGAGAAAAGGGAGAAGAGAGTAGACTACAGTAGAATGGAATAGGGAGAAGAGAGTAGACTACAGTAGAAGAGAAAAGGGAGAAGAGAGTAGACTACAGTAGAAGATAAAAGGGAGAAGACTGTGATTCTAATAACAATAATAATAATAATGGATTGGATATATATAGAGCTTTTCTAACAACTGAGGGATCATAGCGCTTCAAATCCATTTCTGTAGAGTCATAGCAGAGCCAACCTGGAATGGGATGAGGGTATTCCTCTGTGGATGAGCTGTGGCCAGGACATACTTTGTTCTCCTGTTCGAGAGGAAGCCATAGCTAAACACTGCCAGCGTTCCAAACGGCACCCTATTACTACTTTGGATCAGCGCCCATTGGACTCTGGTCAAAAGTAGTACACTGTATCGGGAATAGGGTACCATATGGGATACAGCTGTAGCTAAACGCTGCTTTGGTTCACAACATTTCTCAGTGGTCTTCCAATGTTTGGAAATTCAAGAACAAGTAAAGGACGGCAGTTACTATTGAGAATGACTATTGAGATGAATTTCAAAGCAAGAGTGCTTAGAAGCAAAGAGCTCAGAAAGCTCCAACATTAGGCATTAGGCAGAATTAGAATGTGATTATATAAGTGAGGGAAGTGGCGGAGAGACACTCAAATGCTAACGCTGACAGATGCATTTAACTGGCTCTTCATTTGCTCTGAGGGAGCCAAGCTCTCAGCTCTCAGCTGCACGTTGTAGAGGATAGAAGACACTGCAGAGATAGTATTTCTGCGTTCCAAATGGCATCGTATTCCCTACACACTAAAAATGGACTAAATAGGGTGTGATTTTGGACTCATTTTGCACACTATAATGCATTAGCTCCAGGGGAAACACCCTGCTGTCTTATATTGTATGCTAGGAAGAAGCCCATTAGAAATATGATGTATAGTTTCATTACATTCACAGGATGGGGCTTTGATAGAGATGACACACTCTGAGACCCTGCTGGTCACATACGTACATGTTAGGATCACAACACAACACTCACAGAAACAACATGCTCTTGGAAATAAATTAGAGCCAATGTGTGCATCCCTAATTGCACCCTATTCCCTATACCCATCCTATTCCCTATACACATCCTATTCCCTATTCCCTATACCCATCCTATTCCCTATACCCACCATATTCCCGATACCATCCTATTCCCTATACCCACCCTATTCCCTATACCCATCCTGCTCCCTATACCCACCCTATTCCCTATACCCATCTTATTCCCTATACCCATCCTATTCCCTATACCCATCCTATTCCCTATACCCATCCTATTCCCTATACCCACCATATTCCCTATACCATCCTATTCCCTATACCCACCCTATTCCCCATACCCATCTTATTCCCTAAACCCGTCCTATTCCCTATACCCACCCTATTCCCTATACCCATCCTGTTGCCTATACCATCCTATTCCCTATACCCACCCTATTCCCTATACCATCCTATTCCCTATACCCACCCTATTCCCTATACCCATCCTGTTCCCTATACCCACCCTATTCCCTATACCCACCCTGTTCCCTATACCCACCCTATTCCCTATACCCACCCTATTCCCTATACCCATCCTGTTCCCTATACCATCCTATTCCCTATACCCACCCTATTCCCTATACCATCCTATTCCCTATACCCACCCTATTCCCTATACCATCCTATTCCCTATACCCACCCTATTCCCTATATCCATCATGTTCCCTATACCATCCTATTCCCTGTACCATCCTATTCTCTACCGCCCACCACCTGAACAGTTTCTTCCCCCATGTTGTGGCCCTCATCAACCGGCCATCGGGCTCATAGGGATTTTGTGACTTTGCATTGGGCCAATTACTCCACCTTGTCATCAATGAGCTCAAATACTATTTGCACTACGTACAACACTGGATATGCACTGCATATTTAAGTGATAATGCCCTCGAAACTGGTGTTTGGAGGATATATTGGCACGGGTGTTGTTAGGCCCGAGAGTTGAGCATTATCACTTTATACAATGGCTTACCAACATATTCAAATAATGATTGACATATTATTATTAAAAACATTATTTTGATGAATTTATTCATACTATTTCATCATTCCACAAGAAATAGTCCAGACAAATCTAGGGTTGCAACCTAAGCCGGCTGATTGTTCGTTCTATCGGTTTGGTTGCCAGAGACGCGACCTAGCCGTTCGTTCTAAATGTTCTGTTGCCATACTGGCTGGCAACGTTCTGATCCCTTGCTTGCTAGCTAGCCAACTACGCATAATGTACAGTCACATCAAAAAGTTCAGCCGGAATAACAGTAAAGTAGTCGTATTTGCATTTGCTTAAACTGTTTTCTAGTGACATTTATTTGGATTTTACCTGACATAGAAAATGTGCTCACTCGTCAGGACACTGAGCTAGCCAACAACACAGCTAACACAATCACTTCAAAATGAAGCTGAAAAGACTGCAAACTAGCTGCACTTTGTTTCATTGTACCTTTTTCAATTTACATTTCTCTGTATATATCCATAAAAATGATGCCAGCTGATTCATGATTTCGACTGGTTGAGAAACGCTGCCTGCTTGTCTGTCTCGTCCCGACTAATTCAGGATTAGACCCACACGTTGTATAAACTCTATATATACCATGGCAGTATCCCTCCCTTAGATATATCCCCTCTGTAAATTGATCATTCCCACTGTAATCACCTATACTCCAGAATTGTATGTTTTATGGCCACTGTTCCGATATTGTATATTTTGTATGTCTGTGTGGACTTGTGTCTGTCTGTATTACGCCTGTATATTGTCTATTGCTGGCAGCACATCCTCACTAAGGCAAATTCTGGGTATGTGTAAATGTACTTGGTGATAAAGGTGATTCTGATTCTGATGTAGTGCACTACTTTTGACCATGGCCCATAGGGCTTTGGTCAGAAGTAGTGCAGTACATAGGAAATAGGGTGCCATTTGGGGGACAGACACGTAATGTAGTTCTGTAATTTTATGAATATTTAAATTGGAAAAGGCTAGTGGTAATTTACCATTTAAATTAAGGTTTGGAAAAACATAATTGGAAAACAAGCCAGCTAATCCAATGTATTGTAAACAGATATACACTGACGTCACAAGGGAAACATGTTAGTATGTTCCAGAATGTCAAACAGTACAATCTTAAAGAAAGAATGAGTCTGTGTCATGTTGTAGTATCCCAAATAGCACCATATTGTCTCTATGCTGTAGTGCATTCCTTTTGACCATAGCCCTATAGGCCCTGGTCAAAAGTAGTGCACTATAAAAGGAAGGTTTCCATTTCAGAACCTGATACCATGGAGCGCACGTGTATATCAATAACAGAGGTTGTCTTGTTCAAATATTCAGAGACACGTGGATTTTTTTTTACATTTTATTTTACCGCTAAATCATACAGGGCTTCTGGCAGTCACAGATATAGCATGTCCCAATGAATGATTCAGAAGGAATATTTGTGTCAGAATGAATTAAAACACAATGTGGGATACACAGAGTTGTCTAAGAGCTGTCTAAGTGTGCAGGGGAAACTGAGGATAAGTTCCTCTGTGGCAATCAAGAACCAAGATGACATTTTCTTTCACCTTATCTGAACCAAGACCAGCTTCACTATCATTATTATTGCTCCTATATACAGTAGGCCTTCACCCACTTAAACATGGAAATGAACCTATGTCTTCTTTTTAATGGAGTAAGGGTCTATGTCAAGTTAAGTCAAAGTAATACACCAGGATCATTTTGTTTGATACATGATCTCCCATCAAACAGCTGCTTGGTAGAATTATTCTACCATGTTTGTTCTCCTACAGATGTAGGATCTTAATTGTCTCACCCTGTTGCAAGAGAACTTTCTTGCAATGGAGGAAATTAAAAACTTGTAGTGTATATGAAGTTTAAAAAAGGTTTCTGAAGTTTGTAATTTCCACATATACATTTCAGACTTTCCCTTGTGATAAATGTATCAACCCCTTATACCAACATTTCCTGTTGCTGCAGGATTATTTTCCTATTGTAGCAAACTGGCTCAAATAAAGTTCCTACATCTCAAATCAAATCAAATGTTATTAGTCACATACACAAGGTTAGCAGATGTAATTGTGAGTGTAGCGAAATGCTTGATCTTCTCGTTCCGACAGTGCAGCAATATCTAACATGTAATCTAACAATTCCACAACAACTACCTAATACACACAAATCTAAGTAAAGGAATGGAATAAGAATATGTACATATAAATATATGGATGAGCAATGACAGAGCGGCATAGGCAAGATGCAATAGATGGTATAAAATACAGTACATACTGTACATATGAGATGAGTAATGCAAGATATGTAAACATAATTGAAGTGGCATTATTAAACTGACAAGTGATCCATTTATTAAAGTGACCAATGATTTCAAATCTGTATCTAGGCAGCAACTTCTCTGTGTTAGTGATGGCTGTTTAACAGTCTGACGGCCTTGAGATAGAAGCTGTTTTTCAGTCTCTCGGTTCCAGCTTTGATGCACCTGTACTGACCTCGCCTTCTGGATGGTAGCGGGGTGAACAGGCAGTGGCTCAGGTGGTTGTTGTCCTTGATGATCTTTTCTGGCCTTTCTGTGACATCGGGTGCTGTAGGTGTCCTGGAGGGCAGGTAGTTTGCCCCCGGCGATGCGGTGTGCGCACCACCCTCTGGAGAGCCTTTCGGTTGTGGGCGGTGCAGTTGCCGTACAAGGCAGTGATACAGCCCGTCAGGATGCTCTCAATTGTGCATATGTATGTCAAATTAAGTTAAAGTTGCAATACATATATTTTGTCCGGAGCGATTTGAAAACGCGATTTTTACGCAGTGCATCTTTAAAGTAATACAACTGGATCATTTTGTTTTTACACATGCTCTCCCATCAAACAGGATGGTGCTGCTTGGTAGAATTATTCTACTATGGTTGTTCTCCTATGCAATGAGGGATAAATAAATACAATACAACACTGGATTTTAAATGATTGCATTGAATATTGTAACTCATGTCAAAACATGATGACAATGATTGATATTTTCACGGTCAGGCAACCCAAGACCAGACAATGTATTGATACAGCTAATATACAAAACTGCCGATCAGAAAGCAACAGAACGCATTGCTGTTTCATTTTAACAGTATTTCCTGTGTACAGCTTGCTCATTTAGTGAGAAGTAAGTGGGTTCAGAGATCAAGATTGCTTCTTTACCATATCCATATCAAAAGATATTTACACGAGACATGAGCGGTTTCCTGTGAAGGCTTTGTACAAACAATAAAATGGGCAAAGAAGACAGAGGAAGTAAAGGAAGAAATCCCATAAGGGCCATTCATTTATTTATTTCAAGCTCATATCCCAGGGAAGCAGATTGAAGAAAGGAACATCTTGAGAGGGGCCCGGCCATGGATCTGACACAAGGTCATTTCAGATTACTGATAACATTTAGCTCAGAGCATGGAGGATGGAGGAGTTCCACTCTGGGGGCCTGGGGATAGTTTTATATTTAGCTAAAGGCACGCCTCTCCTCTCCTCACCCCTCCTTCTCTTATTTTCTCTTCTCCTCTTCACACACACGCACACACGGCCATGGAAACATCCCTTCTCTCCCACTCCATCCTTCCTCTAAACTACAGCTGCCATAGCAACCTGAGCGATAACATTGTGCATTTAGCATTTAGCCAGCCTAAGGAGGGAAAAATGTATTACTATCTGCTGCCAATGTCATGAGAGGACATTGTGCATGGCTATCATGGGCTGTTTACCAGATGGCTGACTGTATTGTACGATATGTAAAATGTCTATGGAACAGGTCGCTACTATGGTATAGCTCAGAATCAATGAGTTATTACCCACTTCATTGATGCATCTCTCTGAGGACATGGGGTCCTCAGAGATGCGGCAGGTAGCCACATCTGGGGCGGCAGGTAGCCTAGTGGTTAGAGCATTGGACTAGTAACCAGAAGGTTGCAAGATCAAATCCTCTGAGCTGACAAGGTAAAAATCTGTCGTTCAATCCCTGAACAATGCAGTTAACCCACTGTTCCTAGGCCATCATTGAACATAAGAAATTGTCCTTAACGGACTTGCCTAGTTAAATAAAGGTAAAAATAACATACATGTTTGTACTATGGATATTGAGTAATTTGGCTATAGAATAAATCAAACTGGGACTCACATGTATATTGCAGGCAGATGTGCATGTATTCGTGCAGACAATGTGGTATTATCTGTGTCCTTTTCTTGTCTTCATGTTTATTACCTACATTATGGCCCTGATCTTCACACTGACATTCAGTTCCTTATTTTACCAGTTTGGGAAGGACCAGCCTGACATTTAGGCTGCATAACAAGTGAAAATAATAAGGTTATGTTTTTAGTTCTCCCTGCAACAGGGTGATCAAATTAACATCCTACATCTGTACCAAATATACAGTATATCCATGGTATCAGAAATATAATAAAAATATTACATTTGGAGCAATCTCAGATTGGCAGGATATAACTGTTTGAATAAGGGGATATACACTATATATACAAAAGTATGTGGACACCCCTTCAAATTAGTGGATTAGGCTATTTGAGCCACACCCATTGACGACAGATGTATAAAATCGAGCCACAGTCATGCAATCTCCATAAACAAACATTGTCAGTAGAATGGCGAGAGCTCAGTGACTTTCAACGTGGCACCGTCATACAGTAGGATGCCACCTTTCCAACAAGTCAATTCGTCAAATTTCTGCCCTGCTAGAGCTGCACCGGTCAACAATAAGTGCTGTTATTGTGAAGTGGAAACGTCTAGGAGCAACAACGGCTCAGTCGCTAAATGGTAGGCCACACAAGCTCTGAAGCACGTAGCGCATAAAAATAATCTGTCCTCGGATGCAACACTCACTACCGAGTTCTAAACTGCCCCTGGAAGCAACATCAGCACAAGAACTGTTTATGAGGAGCTTCATGAAATGGGTTTCCATGGCCGAGCAGCCAATCATTTACTAGAGTGGTGTAAAGCTTGCCGCCATTGGACTGGAAACGTGTTATCTGGAGTGATGAATCACGCTTCACCATCTGGCAGTCCTATGGAAGAATCTGGGTTTGGCGGATGCCAGCAAAACACTACCTGCCCAAGTTTGGTGGAGGAAGAATAATGGTCTGGGGCTACAGCATACAATGACATTCTAGATGATTCTGTGCTTCCAACTTTGTAATCGCCCAACATCAGTGCCCAACCTCACTAATGCTCTTGTGGTTGAATGGAAGCAGGTCCCCACAGCAATGTTCCAACATCTAGTGGATAGCCTTGCCAGAAGAATGGAGGCTGTTATAGCAGCAAAGGGGGGACCAACTCCATATTAATGCCCATGATTTTGGAATGAGATGTTCGACGAGCAGGTGTCCACATACTTTTGGTTATGAAGTGTACTTAGCATACATCCTTTTAACCTTTTAATCACTATGGTTTATTTGATATATGAAATATATTTTAGAATTAAGAATATGTATTACTTTCCAGAGTTTGTGCACTAGAAACAGCATTATAAAACATTAAGTCCATTCCCAAAATATTTTATTTCAGCCTTTCTACCCACATTCCATAAAAATTCCTTTAAATGACAATGGATGTGCTAACTCAGCTGCAGAGGTCATTCCAAGAACGTACAGTACATCCTAAACCCAGCTGTCCACTCTCTCTGCCATATGTTTTTGTGTAAGGGGGCATTCTAAGAGGATAATCAGGTCAGGTCAGGACCACTTACCCCCAACATACTGTAGGATGAACATCTGTAAACCCCGGTAAGAAACAGGGCTTATCTGTGCCCTCTGACAAAATACATGGTCACAGTACATGTCTTTGGTACAATATTTTCATTGTGAAATTATGCTAATGTTTTAGATGTGATGGGATGTGAATGATGTACCAAATTATTTGGATGATGACTAGTACATAGATGGCAGCGTAGCCCACAGCGCTTAAATTAGTTCCCTATAGTACACGACGTTGTATAGATTAGTCATAGGACCAGGGCAATACTGAGCCTATCATACAGAAAGACATCTAAGCACATCCTCCCTTTTAAACTGGATAAGTGGTACTTACCTAGGTACAGTATTGCAGGGACAAGCAGTGTTGTTTATGTTTTCCTTGATTCTTGATCCTTCTTTCCTCAACAATGCAATAGACACTCTTTCCCTACTCAGACATACAGTAGCTTACCTTATGTAGTGCCTCAGGGAAATTAGCTTATTCCCCAACTAATATCCCCATGACTTCAGTCATAATTAATTTAGTCTAACTGTTGGCCCATGCGTGAGATTCTGAGGCAAACTGTACAATAACTAAAACAAGCACCCTGATGTTATATAACAGGGTGTTATAAAATCTGGCATGTGTTGAGTTTTATTAAACAGTTAGTCTACCTGCGTTCCTCCTGTGCCAATAATCATAACATCAGCATGGTAACCTTATCGTGTTTATTGAAATGGCATATCAGTCCACACACCCACTTCCCAATGCTTGCTGTCATAATTACAGAACTTTGCTAACAAGTAAATACTTTATGAAACAGCATTACAGGTAACATCACAAAGTTGAAGGAAGGTTATCAGAAAGACACTTCAATGAACGTCATGCTATTACAGCAGTAGTGAGGAAGATCGAGAAACTTCTAGAAGAGTCTTATTCCTTTACACATAACAAACTCCATGATGGAAAATGGTGGAGGCGTACAGTACATATCTCTAGCGAAGTGGTCTCAAGACCAATTAAAAATCACCCAAAACAGATGGCAGGAGACCAGTCTGGAGTGAAAAGCCTCCCACTAACTCACATTTGCAATTCATTTACTTAACACGAAAAACAATGCAGCTGACGCAGAACAACTGCATATTTTCTTAAGTGAAGATCATGAGGGGTAGACTAGACTCTAGACTAAATAGAACACCTTACTGAAATGCCCCTGACATCTATTAACACAATCTACTGCAGTGGAGGCTCCTCAGAGGAGGAAGGGGAGGACCAGCCTCCTCAGTGATTTTCTTTTTAAGTGAATCATCATTAGTTTCAGATAAACTAAATATATTCACGTCACCAAATAATTGATTAAAACACAGTGTTTTGAAATGAAGGTCTACAGTAGCCACACCTGTGATTGCTTTATGCCTCGCTTTATGTCTCTCTCAAATGTCAATATGCCTTGTATACTGTTCTTTAGGTTAGTTATCATTGTTTTAGTTTACAATGGAGCCCCTAGATCCACTCATCATACCTCTGATACCTCCTTTGTCCCACCTCCCACACATGCAAACTCTCTTATCATCATTCAGTGCCTGGGCTTACCTCCGCTGTACCCGCACCCCACCATACCACTGTCTGCACATTATGCCCTGAATCTATTCAACCACGGCCAGAAATCTGCTCCTTTTATTATTTGTCCAAAACCCTCTAGACGACCAGTTTTGTTAGCCTTTAGCCGTACCCTCATCCTACTCCTCCTCTGTTCCCTCGGGTGATGTGGAGGTAAACCCAGGCCCTGAGTGTCCCCAGGCAACCTCATTTGTTGACTTCTGTGATCGAAAAAGCCTTGGTTTCATGCATGTTAACATCAGAGTTCTGTCATACTTTCCAGGTCTATACCCAAACAGTTCGAACTTCTAATTTAAAAAATGTATCTCTCCAGAAATAAGTCTCTCACTGTTGCCGCCTGTTATCGACCTCCCTCAACTCCCAGCTGTGCCCTGGACACCATATGTGAATTGATCGCCCCCCATCTAGCTTCAGAGTTCGTTCTGTTAGGTGACCTAAACTGGGATATGCTTAACACCCCGGAAGTCCTACAATCTAAGCTAGATGCTCTCAATCTCACACAAATCATCAAGGAACCCACCAGGTACAACCCTAAATCTGTAAACATGGCCACCCTCATAGACATTATCCTGACCAACTTGCCCTCCAATTACACCTCTGCTCTTTTCAATCAGGATCTCAGCGATCACTGAATCATTGCCTGTATCCGCTATGGATCCGTGGTCAAACAACCACCCCTCATCACTGTCAAATGCTCCCTAAAACACTTCTGCGAGCAGGCCTTTCTAATCGACCTGGCCCGGGTTTTCTGGAAGGATATTGACCTCATCCCGTCAGTCAAGGATTCCTGGTCGTTCTTTAAAAGTAATCTCCTTATCATCTTAAAACAGAACTGATGTTAATGTTTTATTTTTCCTGCAGTTTTTTGCTCTAGTACACTCTTTTGCAACATTGAAATTAATTCAGTAAACAGAAAAGGCATGCCCCTTTCAAAAAATGCAGAACTAAAAACAGATATAGCCCTTGGTTCACTCCAGACCTGACTGCCCTTGACCAGCACAAAAACATCCTGTGGCGGACTGCAATAGCATCGAATAGTCCCTGCGATATGCAACTGTTCGGGGAAGTAAGGAACCAATAAACGCAGTCAGTCAGGAAAGCAATGACTAGCTTTTTCAAGCAGAAATTTGCATCTTGTAGCTCTAACTCCAAAATGTTGTGGGACACTGTAAAGTCCATGGAGAACAAGAGCACCTGCTCACAGCTAACCACTGCATTGAAGCTAGGTAACATGGTCATCACCGATAAATCCATGATAATCGAACATTCCAATAAGCATTTCTCGACGGCTGCCATGCTTTCCTCCTGGCTACTACAACCCCGGCCAACAGCTTCCCCCCCCCCCCCCCCGCAGCTACTTGCCCAAGCCTCCCCAGCTTCTCCTTCACCCAAATCCAGATAGCAGATGTTCTTAAAGAACTGCAAAACCTGGACCCGTACAAATCAGCTGCGCTACACAATCCTGACCCTCTCTGTCTAAAACTATCCGCCGCCATTGTTGCAACCCCTAACACCAGCCTGTTCAACACCAGCCTGTTCAACCTCTCTTTCGTATCGTCCGAGATCCCTAAAGATTGGAAAGCTGCTGCGGTCATCCCCCTCTTCAAAGGGGGTGACACTCTAGACCCAAACTGCTATAGACCTATATATATCCTGCCCTGCCTCTCTAAAGTCTTCGAAAGCCAAGTTAATAAACAGATCACTGACCATTTCGAATCCCACTGTACCTTCTCCACAGCGCAATCCAGTTTCTGAGCCGGTCACGTGGGCACCTCAGCCACGCTAAAGGTACTAACCGATATCATAACCGTCATCGATAAAAGACAGTACTGTGCAGCCGTATTCATCGACCTGGCCAAGGCTTTCGACTGTCAATCACCGTATTCTTATCGGCAGACTCAGTACCTTTGGTTTCTCTAATGATTGCCTCGCCTGGTTCACCAACTACTTTGCAGACAGAGTTCAGAGAGTCAAATCTGAGGGCCTGTTGTCCGGACATCTGGCAGTCTCTATGGGGGTACCACAGGGTTCAATTCTCGGGCCGACTCTTTTCTCCGTATTTATCAATGATGTCGCTCTTGCTGCTGGTGATTCCCTGGTCCACCTCTACGCAGACGACACCATTCTGTATACTTCTGGCCCTTCCTTGGACACTGTGCTAGCTAACCTCCAAACGAGCTTCAGTGCCATACAACACTCCTTCCGTGGCCTCCAACTGCTCTTAAATGCTAGTAAAACCAAAGGCATGCTTTTCAACCGTTCGCTGCCCACACCCGCCCGCCCGACTAGCATCACTACCCTGGACGGTTCTGACCTAGAATAAGTGGACAACTACAAATACCTAGGTGTCTGGCTAGACTGTAAACTCTCCATCCAGACTCAAATTAAACATATTCAATCCAAAATCAAATCTAGAATCGGCTTTCTATTTCGCAACAAAGCCTCCTTCACTCATGCCGCCAAACTTAACCTAGTAAAACTGACTGTTCTACAGATCCTCGACTTCGGCGATGTCATCTACAAAATAGCTTCCAACACTCTACTCAGCAAACTGGATGCAATCTATCACAGTGCCATCTGTTTTGTTACCAAATCACCTTATACTACCAACCACTGTGACCTGTATGCTCTAGTCGGCTAGCCCTCGCTACATATTCGTCGCCAGACCCACTGGCTCCAGGTCATCTACAAGTATATGCTAGGTAAAGCTCCACCTTATCTCAGTTCACTGGTCCCGATAACAACACCCACCTTTAGCACACGTTCCAGCAAGTATATCTCACTGATCATCCCCAAAGCCAACATCTCATTTGGCCGCCTTTCCTTCCTTTAAACATCAGCTATCTGAGCAGCTAACTGATCGCTGCAGCTGTACATAGTCCATCTGTAAATAGCCCACCCAATCTTCCTACATCATCCCCATACTGTTTTTATTTACCTTTCTGCTCTTTTGCACACCAGTATCTCTACTTGCACATCATCATATGCTCATTTATCACTCCAGTGTTATCTGCTAAATTGTAATTATTAGCTCCTATGGCCTATTTATTGCCTACCTCCTCATGCCTTTTGCACACACTGTAACTGCTAAACTGCTTTCTGACTGTACACTGTACTGCATGATTATAGCGGGTTTACTAACGTGTTAGTTCTATTAGTTCTAGGTTATTGGTCATGATGTGCAGGTTTGGCTTGTTGTTCACTGAAGTCCACAAGCGAAGGGAAAAGGTGAGAGGAGGAGAGCGCGTAGATAGTTGTGAGAAGGAATTATAAATACAACGAGCAAAGTGATCATGCTGTTTTTATGTGGCTGCTATGAAAGTGAACAGTTTGCATGTGTTCAGGGGTGTATTCATTCTGCTGATTCTGTTGAAAAACGTTTATTAGACGGAAGCAAACGATACAAAATAGGTATAAACATACCTGAATTTGTCCAATAGAAACTCCCATTTGCAACTGTTGGACTAATAATTACACCCTATATCAGATAGATGCAAGAGTGTGCAAGGAGGAATTGAATGTTTCACTGTCTGCCATCTTAATTACTCAAAATTCTCTCGACCTGTGCACCTAGAGTTGAAGTTGGAAGTTTACATACACCAAATACATTTAAACTCAGTGTTTCACAATTCCTGACATTTAATCCTAGTAAAAATTCCCTGTCTTAGGTCATTTAGGATCACCACCTTATTTTAAGAATGTGAAATGTCAGAATAATAGTAGAGAGAATGATTTATTTCAGCTTTTATTTATTTCATCACATCCCATTCCTAGTGGGTCAGATGCTTACATACACTCAATTAGTATTTGGTAGCATTGCCTTTAAATTGTTTTACTTGGGTCAAACGTTTTGGGTAGCCTTCCACAAGCTTCCCACAATAAGTTGGGCCATTCCTCCAGACAGAGCTGGAGTTAGGTTTGTCGGCCTCCTTGCTCGCACACGTTTTTTCAGTTCTGCCCACAAATTTCCTATAGGATTGAGGTCAGGGCTTTGTGATAGCCACTCCAATACCTTGCCTTTGTGGTCCTTAAGCCATTTTGCCACAAGTTTTGAAGTATGCTTGGGGTCATTGTCCATTTGGAAGATCCATTTGCAACCAAGCTTTAACTTCCTGACTGATGTCTTGAGATGTTGCTTCAATTGATCCTCCTCATTTTCCACTCCTCATGATTCCATCTATTTTGTTAAGTGCAACAGTCCCTCATGCAGCACAACATGCAGCACAACATGATGCTGCCACTCCCATGCTTCACAGTTGGGATGGTGTTCTTTTGCTTGCAAGCCTCCCCCTTTTTCATCAAAATATAATGATGGTCATTATAGCCAAACAGTTATATTTTTGTTTCATCAGACCAGAGCACATTTCTCCAAAAAGTACGATCTTTGTCGCCAAGAGCAGCTGCAAACCGTAGTCTGGCTTGTTTATGGTGGTTTTGGAGCAGTGGCTTCTTCCTTGCTGAGCGGCCTTTCAGGTTATGTCGATATAGGGCTCGTTTTACTGTGGATATAGATACTTTTGTACCTGTTTCCTTCAGCATCTTCACAAGGTCCTTTGCTGCTGTTCTGGGTTTTTGCTGTTGTTCTGAGTTTTAAGGTCCTCGGCGTACACATCACGGACAAACTGAAATGGTCCACCCTCACAGACAGCGTGGTGAAGAAGGCGCAGCAGCGCCTCTTCAACCTCAGGAGGCTGAAGAAATTCAACTTGTCACCAAAGACACTCACAAACTTTTACAGATGCACAATCAAGAGCATTCTGTCCGGCTGTATCACCGCCTGGTACGGCAGCTGCTCCACCCATAACCGGAAGGCTCTCCAGAGGGTAGTGAGTTCTGCACAACGCATCACCGGGTACAAACTACGTGCCCTCCAGGACACCTACACCACCCGATGTCACATGAAGGCCAAAAAGATCATCAAGGACAACAACCACCCGAGCCACTGCCTGTTCACCCCGCAATCATCCAGAAGGCGAGGTCAGTACAGGTGCATCAAAGCTGGGACAGAGAGACTGAAAACAGCTCCTATCTCAAAGCCATCAGACTGTTAAACAGCCATCACTAACATTGAGTGGCTGCTGCCAACATACTGACTCAACTTGCCACTTTATATAATGTTTAACATACCCTACATTACTCATCTCATATGTATATACTGTACGCTATACCATCTACTGCATCTTGCCATCTTGATGTAATGTATCACTAGCCACTTTAAACAATGCCACTTCATATAATGTTTTCATACCCTACATTACTCATCTCATATGTATATATATTACTTTATACCATCTACTGCATCTTGCCATCTTGATGTAATGTATCACTAGCCACTTTATATAATGTTTTCATACCCTACATTACTCATCTCATATGTATATACTGTACGCTATACCATCTACTGCATCTTGCCATCTTGATGTAATGTATCACTAGCCACTTTATATAATGTTCTCATACCCTACATTACTCATCTCATATGTATATACTGTACTCTATACCATCTACTGCATCTTGCCTATGCCGTTCGGCCATCACTCATTTATATTTTTTTATGTACATATTCATTCCTTTACACTTTTGTGTGTAATTGTTAGATTATATTACTTGTTAGATATTACTGCATGGTCAGAACTAGAAGCACAAGCATTTCTTACACTTGCATTAACATCTGCTAACCATGTGTATGTGACAAATAAATTTGATTTGATTTTGGGATTAATTTGTACTTTTCGCACCAAAGTACGTTCATCTCTAGGAGACAGAACGCATCTCCTTCCTGAGCGGTATGACGGATGTGTGGTCCCATGGTGTTAATACTTGCGTACTATTGTTTGTACAGATGAACGTGGTTCCTTCAGATGTTTGGAATTGCTCCCGAGGATGAACCAGACGTGTGGAGGTCTACAAAAAAAATGATGAGGTCTTGGCTAATTTATTTTGATTTTCCCATGACGTCAAGCAAAGAAGCACTGAGTTTGAAGGTAGGCCTTGAAATACATCCACAGGTACACCTCCAATTGACTCAAATCATGTAATTTAGCCTATCAGAAGCTTCTAAAGCCATGACATCATTTTCTGGAATTTTGCAAGCTGTTTAAAGGCAAAGTCAACTTAGTGTATGTAAACTTCTGACCCACTGGAATTGTGACACAGTGAATTATAAGTGAAATGATCTGTCTGTAAACAATTGTTGGAAAAATGGCATGTATCATCCACAAAGTAGATGTCCTAACCGACTTGCCAAAACTATAGTCTAATAACAAGAAATGTGTGGAGTGGTTGAAAAACGAGTTTTAATGATTCTAACCTAAATGTATGTAAACTTCCGACTTCAACTGTACGTTGTAAACTTTAATTCATTGTCTATGCTGTAGGAACCTCATGACTGTTACAGGGAAAATTAGAGTATCATGTAGTAGCCTAAACTTATCGATGTTACATTGAGCTGGGGACATGACAGTCATCCAATAAGCTGTAGAAATAAGGCCACGCTCATTAAGAAAATGATCATCCTCCCTCATCTTCAACTGCACCGACCGCCACTGCTCTTCTGTACAGCTAGTAACCTGGATTTTAAAGACACTAAAATATAATTATGTTGTTAAGGAAATAAATATCAAAACAAAATATCAAAATCAAATCAAATCTGTTTGAAGATTTGGTCATTTTACAACACAAACATACTGCACACAGTATGTATGTATGCACAGTGCCTTCAGGAACGATTCATACCTCTTGACCTATTCCACATTTTGTTGTGTTTAAGTCTGAAATCAAAATAAATAAAAATGTCACCTATCTACACACAATACCCCATAATGACAAAGTAAAAACATACTCCTTGACATTTTTGGAAATGTATTTCAAATGAAATACAGAAATATATTATTTACATTCCCCAAATTACCTTTGGCAGATATTACTGCTGTGTCTTTCTGTCTCTAAGAGCTTTTGTACAATATTTGCACAATATTATTTAAATAATTCTTCAAGCTCTGTCAAGTTGGTTGTTGATTATTGTTAGACAGCCATAGATTTTCAAGCCGACAGTGTAACACTCAGGAACATTCAATGTCATCTTGGTAAGAAACTCCAGTGTATATTTGGCCTTGTGTTTTTGGTTGCTGTCCTGCTGAAAGGTGAATTTATTTTACCTTTATTTAACTAGGCAAGTCAGTTAAGAAAAAGGAACAGTGGGTTAACTTCTTTGTTCAGGGGCAGGAGGACAGATTTTTACCTTGTCAGCTCTGGGATTTGATCTACCAACCTTCAGGAAACTAGTCCAACGCTCTAACCACTAGGCTACATGCCACCCCAATGTCCAAGTGTCTGGTGGAAAGCAGACTGAACCAGGTTTTCCTCTAGGCTATTGCCTGTGCTTAGCTCTATTATGTTTATGTTTACCCCAAAAAACTCCCTAGTTCTCGCCGATGACAAGCATACCCATAACATGATGCAGCCACCATCATGCTTGAAAATATGAAGAGTGGTACTCAGTGATGTGTTTTGTTGGATTTGCCCCAAACATAATGCTTTGTATTGAGGACATAAAGTTCATTTCTTTGCCATATTTTTTGTAGTTTACTTTAGTGCCTTATTGCAAATAAGATGCATGTTTTGGAATAGTTTAATTCTGTAAAGGCTTCCTTCTTTCCTCTCTGTCATTTAGGTTAGTATTGTATAGTTACTACATTGCTTTTGATCCATCCAAAGTTTTCTCCTATCACAGCCATTAAACTGTCACTGTTTTAAAGTCACCATTGACCTCATCGTAAAATCCCTGAGCGGTTTCCTTCCTCTCTGGCAACTGAGTTAGGAAGGACACCTGTAGCTTTGTAGTGACTGGGTGTACACCATCCAAAATGAAATTAATAACTTCACCACGCTCAAAGGGATATTCAATGTCTGCTTTTTTTTACCCATCTGCCAATATGTTCCCTTCTTTGCGAGGCATTGGAAAACCTCCCTGGTCTTTGTGGTTGAATCTGTGATTGAAATTCACTGCTCGACTGAGGGACCTTACAGATAATTGTATGTTACAGAGATGTACAGAAAAAAATATTTTGAACAGTATTATTGCTCACAGAGTCCATGAAACTTATTATGTGACATGTTAAGCACATTTGTACTCCTTAACTTATTTAGGTTTGCCATAACAAAGCGTTTGAATACTTATTGACTCAAGACATTTCAGCTTTCATATTTAATTCATTTGTAAACATTTTGAAAACATGATTCCACTTTGATGTTGTGGGCTATTATGTGTAGGCCAGTGACACAATCTCAATTTAATCCATGTTAAATTCAGGCTGTAACACAACAAAATGTGGAATAAGTCAAGGGGTGTGAATACACTCTGAAGGCACTGTATTTTTTTTTTTACCTTTATTTAGCTAGGCAAGTCAGTTAAGAACAAAATCTTATTTTCAATGACAGCCTAGGCAGAGTGGGTTAACTGCCTTGTTCAGGGGCAGAACAACAGAATTTTACCTTGTCAGCTCGGGGATTTGACATTGCAACCTTTCAGTTACTTCTCCAACACTATAACCACTAGACTACCTGCCACCGTATATCTAACTTTACCATCTATAGTTTGAGTTAAAACAAAACAAACTCAATATACTTAAAAATTACTCAAACCAAATTGAAACTGTGTATAAATGATAATGGACCTACATTTATACAGTTCATTGATTGTGTTCAGCTCATTAATAATTACAGCTAGGAAAATATAACAGATGTTCAGTGTCTTACTGAATACCGAATGCGGCCCTGGGGCAAAATGAGTTTGACACCTCTGATCCGTAGAATATCTGACATATCCCTGTATTACAAGTTACCTTCCATAACAGTTGTTTTTAATATATCTCAGTGCCAGGTTGTGGAGTATTACACGTCAATGGACTATGGGCTGAAAATGGGCTGAAAATGACCAAGATGAACTCCGGTCCCTGATTATGAAGCCTTTGAATAAATAAAGTTGGACATATTGCATGTGGCCTTGGGGATGAACTAACAACAAACACACAACAGATGCTGCTGCCCGACCAACTCATGGTCCTGGGAGGTTAGATAAATAGAGGCTGCCCTGCAGCAAAATACTCACTACAGAACTGTAAAATCAGATTATACTGCAACTCCAATAGAAAACCACTTTAGACAAACCATTCTGTGGTCGAAATGGCTCCCTATTCCTTACATAGTGCACTACCTGACTAGGGTCCATAAGCAGGGCACTAGGGAATAGGGTGCCATTTGGGATGCAATCATGCTTCCCTGGACTTTATCATTCTATTCATTCGGTCACAATTTGGAGTCTGGATATGAAGAGATATTCAAAAACTATTGTCAGGACAATAGAAGTTTGATTCAAAAGTCTATATTTCATTGTAAACTTTAAATGTTTATCGTTTCATTTTAAAGCCCTGGGCAAAAGTAAAGTACTATGTAGGGAATAGGGTGTCATTTTGGACGCTGAAAGGGGCCTGAGACTGTAACATGTCTGTCTGTGATTGTTGTGATGTAGTCATGCTGTGTTGATGACATAAGCTAAAACAAACCGCGATGTTGGGTTGTGCTCTCATTGTTCTACATGTCAGTACAGCTGCTGATTACTTTCTAATTTTACTGAAGTGGGTTTATGTAAATGTATAATTATGCACGATTATCACTTCAGTTTTCGTCTTTTCCACCACCGTTGGACAATATAAACAATTCATGTACTACAAATACTACCGCTGCACCATCGAAAGCGTCCTGACCGTTTGTGTCACGGCTTGGTACGAGAATTGCTCCGTCCACGACCACAAGACCCTCCAGCGGGTGGTGAAGACAGCCCAGTACATCACTGGGATCGTGCTCCCACCCATCCAGGACATCTACTTGAAACGGTGCCTGAGGAACGCCTGCAACATCATCAAAGACCCCACACACCCCAGCCACGAGCTGTCGGGCAGATGGTATCGGAGCATGAGGTCTGATGCCAAAAGGCTCAGAGACAGTTTCTATCTACAAACAATCAGACTGCTGAGCACTTGAACTGGACTGACCACCTGCACTGACTCTTCACACATTAGGACACATGCAATCACTAACTCACACACACACCCACACAGATATGAACACCCACACATACAAACACACAAACACATTGGTTTTACTATACAAGTCGGGATCAAAAAATGTATTCCCATTCAAAATCCTATTAACCCTAATCTAAACCTAACCTAATTCTAACCCTAACGCTAATTGTAACCCTAACCCTAAACCTAACCCCTAAGCCTAAAATAGCATTTTTCCTTTTGGGGACCGATGAAATGTCCCCACCTATCAACTTTTTGTTGTTTTAATATCATTGTGAGGTATAGGATAGTAAAGTTAGACCCCACACACATTCCCATCCAAAATCCTATTTTCCCTAACCCCTAAACCTAAATCTAACCCTAACCTTAACCCATAAACTAACCATAACCCTAACCTTAACCCTAAACCCAACCTTAACCTCAAACCCTAACCTTATTTCAAACCCTAATTGTAACCCTAACCTTAACCTAACCCCTAAGCCTAAAATAAAAATTTTCCTTGTGGGGAATGGCAAAATGTCCACACTTGTCCGAATGTTCCATGTTTTGCTATCCTTGTGAGGACTTCTGGTACCCACAAGGATAGTTAAACACACACACACACACTCCGTGAGGCATACCTCACAACTGCTGCTACCAGACGTATTATTGCTAAATACTGCACAATTTAAACACTAGTCCCCCAATCCCCACTTCCCCAAAACATGTGTACATTTTGGACTATAAATTGGGCCTTCCTGTATTATACTTATACTAATACAATGCTTATTCTATTCTACTGAGCCGTTTACATTATGTTCGTACTCTTATCTCTCATCATTTCTTATTGTTGTTGTGTTGTTGATAAGGAACCTGCAAATAAGCATTTCGTTGGACGGTGTATACCATTTGCATCCTGTACATTCGGCTAATAAAACTTTAAACTTGAATATGAGTTGCAAAATATGCACAATATATACAACAAGTGGGTCTAATCCTGAATTCTGATTGGTTAAGACCACATTCCAGACAGTGTCTATTCCACAAGTTACCACGGGCTAAATCTATGATCTTAAAATGCCTATTTACTCTGTTCCATCTGACTCCGCAATCCACTGTCTCATCAGCCCAGCAAGGCAATTTATAAACTTGACCTCCACTATAAAATGCATCTAGATATTGTCTCACAATTATTTTAGACTAACATGTAGTTTAACAGCGGAGATTTGTATAAACCATGCTGTCTGTCTCTCTGACATTTGCAACATTGTTTCAAAATTCAAATTCGATCTCCAGCTGTCCCATAGTAATGAACTTGTCGGGAGTCGGGACGAGACAGAAAGGCAGGCAGCGTTTTTATGGATATATACAAAGAATTGTCAATTGAAAAAAGGTACAACAAAACGAAATGTCGCTAGTTCAACCTGGAACTGAGTGAGTAGTCTTTGGTCTGATGCTATTTTGAAAGCCAAGAAGAAAAATAAAAAATAAAAATAAAGCACATTGCAATGATATATTTTACGTTATGGGAACTGAATGCTCAGTTAAGGCTGCCAGGTTGGCAACGGCAGACCAGATACAACTTCAATTAGCACTGAGGTGTGAAGTTAAAGGTGTTGAGGCCTTTGGGCCCAACAAGTGGAGGAGTCTTTGAAGCGTCCTCTGAAGCCCCCTCCTGCTGTTCAAAGACCATTCACTGGCATTTTCTACAAGAAATCTGCCTCCAGACATAAAAGCTTCTTCCAAGAGGGTGTGACACCTACTTCCGTTGCCTGCTGCACTGCTGCTTGGATTCCACCTGCCGATCTGTTCACCGTCTGCCCTGGCCTGACTCCCCCGATCTGGTACAGGTACCCCCACCACACTCCCCCCTCTCTCCCTGGCCTGACTCCCCCGATCTGGTACATGTACCCCCACCACACTCCCCCCTCTCTCCCTGGCCTGACTCCCCCGATCTGGTATATGTACCCCCACCACACTCCCCCCTCTCTCCCTGGCCTGACTCCCCCGATCTGGTACATGTACCCCCACCACACTCCCCCCTCTCTCCCGAGCTTTCGCTCGCCTTCTGCACACACGCACTGTTGGGGCGAGTGACTCTGAACTTACAATGGCTAGCCCCAAGATGTTATATATATTTTTTAATTATTGTGCATTTTGCTATTTGCCTCATGAATCCTGCATACTTTGCTGACTACAAACTTTCTTTATCCAACCGTGGGACAAACTGTTTGTTCCCACACTTGAGACCCGGACTTTCTATTGGTTACACAGACTTTTGGCCTCCCATTCTATTCTAACCATCTCTCGCCGACTTTGTATTCATGTTACCTGATGAAATTGCTGTACAATATGATCTTGTTGCCATATGATGCACATTCAGATGTCATAAATCAGCACTGCAGAGCTCTCCCTGTCCTATGCCGTGCCTTGATTGTATTACTGTTGATGATATCTGGAAATGTGCATGTACACCCTGGCCCATCTACTGTTGCTAGCCCCAATTCTGACTTGTGCTCTGATATCTGCTTCACGGATTTCTGCTCTCGTAAAAACCTGGGATTTCTGCACGTTGACACTTTAAGCTTATTACCTAACATGGATCAATTGAAAGTGTGGGTTCACAGCTCCAATCCAGATGTGTTGTTCATTACTGAGACGTGGTTAAGGAAGAGTGTTTTAAGTACTGATGTTAACCTTTCCCGTTATAACCTTTTTCAGCAATAAATATCTTCCAAAGGCTGGTGAGTGGCAATCTTTACCAAGGATCACCTTCAGTGCTCGGTTTTCTCCACCAAGTCTGTCCCCCAAAATCAAATGAAATGTATTTATAAAGCACTTCTTACATCAGCTGATATCTCAAAGTGCTGTACAGAAACCCAGCCTAAAACCCCAAACAGCAAGCAATGAGGGTGTAGAGGTACAGTGGATAGGAAAGACTCCCTAGAAAGGCAAGAACCTAGGAAGAAACCTAGAGAGGAACCAGACCATGAGGGGTGGCCAGTCCTCTTCTGGCTGTGCCGGATGGAGATTATAAGAGAACATGGCCAAGATGTTCAAATGTTTATAGATGACCAGCAGAGTCAAATAATAATAATCACAGTGGTTGTCGAGGGTGCAACAGGTCAGCATCTCAGGAGTAAATGTCAGTTGGCTTTTCATAGCCGATCATACAGAGTATCTCTACCGCTCCTGCTGTCTATAGAGAGATCAAAACAGCAGGTCTGGGTCAGGTAGCACGTCCGGTGAACAGGACAGGGTTCCGTAGCCGCAGGCAGAACAGTTGAAACTGGAGCAGCAGCACAGCCAGGTGGAAAGGAATCATCAGGCCAGGTAGTCCTGAGGCATGGTCCTAGGGCTCAGGTCATCCGAGAGAGAGAAAGAAAGAAAGAATGGGGTCGGGAAACACTGTGGTCCCGTCCGATGATACCCCTGGACAGGGCCAAACAGGCAGGATATAACCCCACCAACTTTGCCAAAGCACAGCCCCCACACCACTAGAGGGATATCTTCAACCACCAATTTACCATCCTGAGACAAGGCCGAGTATAGCCCACAAAGATCTCCGCCACGGCACAACCCAAGGGGGGGGCAACCCAGACAGGAAGATCATGTCAGTGACTCAACCCACTCAAGTGCCGCACCCCTCCTATGGACGGCATGGAAGAGCACCAGTAAGCCAGTGACTCAGCCCCTGTAATAGGGTTAGAGGCAGAGAATCCCAGTGGAGAGAGGGGAACCGGCCAGGCAGAGACATCAACGGTGGTTCGTTGCTCCAGTGCCTTTCTGTTCACCTTCACACTCCTGGGCCAGACTACACACAATCATAGGACCTACTGAAGAGATGAGTCTTCAACAAAGACTTAAAGGTTGAGACCGAGTCTGTGTCTCTCACATGAGTAGGCAGACCCTTCCATAAAAATGGAGCTCTATAGGAGAAAGCCCTGCATCCAGCTGTTTACTTAGAAATTCTAGGGACAATTAGGAGGCCTGCGTCTTGTGACCGTAGCGTACGTGTAGGATGTACGTATGTACGGAAGGACCAAATCGGAAAGATAATGCATGTAATGCTTTGCAGGTTAGCAGTAAAACCTTGAAATCAGTCCTTGCCTTAACAGGAAGTCAGTGTAGAGTGGCTAGCACTGGAGTAATATGATCAAATTTTGGGGTTCTAGTCAAGATTCTAGCAGCCGTGTTTAGCACTAACGGAAGTTTATTTAGTGCTTTATCCGTGTATCCGGAAAGTAGAGCATTGCAGTAGTCTAACCTAGAAGTGAGAAAAGCATGGATAGATTTTTCTGCCACATTTTTGGACAGAAAGTTTCTGATTTTTGTAATGTTACGTAGATGGAAAAAGCTTTCCTTGAAACAGTCTTGATATGTTCTTCAAAAGAGAGATCAGGGTCCAGAGTAACGCCGAGGTCCTTCACAGTTTAATTTGAGACGACTGTACATCCATGAAGATGAATTGTCAGATTCAACAGAAGATCTCTTTGTTTCCTGGGACCTAGAACAAGCATCTCTGTTTTATTAGCAGTTTTATTAGCTGGTTTTAAGCATTAATGTTTCAAATAGCTATTTGTATTTACTATTGCTGGGTGCTGTTATCCTCCATCAGCACCGGCCTGTACCCTACCTGCCCTAAGCTCTCTCCTGGCCCATTACAGTATGTCTGAATTTGTCCTGCTAGGTGACCTAAACTGGGACATGCTTAAACCACCTGACCAAGTCCTAAAGCAATGGGACTCCATAAATCTTTCTCAGATTATTACCAATCCACAAGGTATGACTCCAAACACCCAGAAAAGGCTACTCTCCTCGGTGGTCCCTCACAAATAATCCTGATAGGTATCAGTCTGGTGTTTCCTGTAATGACCTTAGTGATCACTGTTTTACAGCCTTGTTCGTAATGACTGCTCAGTGAAACGACCTGTCCTCATTTATCAAAGACGCTTGCTAAAAATCTTTAATGGGGAAGCCTTCCTTCATGAACTAGCCTATGTAAAATCTCCAAACTTTTTAACCTGTTTCTCCTTTCTGGGGAAGCTCCCATTGCTTGGAAGGCAGCCACGGTTTGTCCTTTATTTAAAGGGGGAGATCAAGCTTATCCTAACTGTTATAGTCCTATTTCTATTTTGCCCTGTTTTTCAAAAGTGTTGGAAAGCGTGTCAATAATCAACTGACTGGCTTTCTTGATGTCTATAGTATTCTCTCGGGTATGCAATCTGGGTTCTTCTCAGGTAATGGATGTGTCACTGCAATCTTAAAGGTCCTCAATGATGTCACCATTGCCATTGGTTCTAAGCAATGATGTGCTGCTATTTTTATTGACTTGGCCAAAGCTTTTGATATGGTAGACCATTCCATTATTGTGGACCGGCTAAGGAGTATTGGTGTCTCTGAGGGGGCTTTGGCCTGGTTTGCTAACTACCTCTGTCAAAGAGTGCAGTGTATAAAGTCAGAAAATCTGCTGTCTCAGCCATTGCTTGTCACCAAGGGTGTACCCCAAGGCTCGATCCTAGGCCCCACGCTCTTCTCAATTTACATCAACAACATAGCTCAGGCAGTAGGAAGCACTCTCATCCACTTACATGTAGACCATACAGTCTTATACTCAGCTAGCCCCTCTCCGGATTTTGTGTTAAATGCTCTACAACAAAGCTTTCTTAGTGTCCAACAAGCTTTCTCTAACCTTAACCTTGTTCTGAACACCTCCATAACAAAGGTAATATGGTTTGGTAAGAAGAATTCCCCTCTGCCCACAGGTGTGATTACTAGCTCTGAAGGTTTAGAGCTTGAGGTAGTCACCTCATACAAGTACTTGGGAGTATGGCTAGACGGTGCACTGTCCTTCTTTCAGCACATATCAAAGCTGCAGGCAAAAGTTAAATCTATATTAAATCTGCAGGCAAAAGTTAATCTTGGTTTCCTCTATCATAATTGCTCCTCTTTCACCCCAGCTGCCAAACTATCCCTGATTCAGATGACCATCCTACCCATGCTAGATTATGGAACATAATTTATAGATCGGCAGGTAAGGGTGCTCTCGAGCGGCTAGATGTTCTTTACCATTCAGCGATCAGACACCAATGCTCCTTAAAGGACACATCACTGCACTCTATACTCCTCTGTAAACTGGTCATCACTGTATACCAGCCGCAAGACCCACTGGTTGATGCTTATTTTTAAAACCCTCTTAGGCCTCACTCCCCCCATCTGAGGTACCTACTGCAGCCCTCATCCTCCACATACAACACCCATTCTGACAGTCACATTCTGTTAAAAGGTCCCCAAAGCACACACATCCCTGGGTCGCTCCTCTTCTCAGTTCGCTGCAGGTAGTGACTGGAACGAGCTACAACAAACAATCAAACTGGACAGTTTTATCTCAAACTCTTCATTCAAAGACACAATCATGGACACTCTTACTGACAGTTGTGGCTGTGATGTATTGTTGTCTCTACCTTCTTGCCCTTTGTGCGGTTGTCTGTGCCCAATAATGTTTGTACCATGCTGCTACCATGTTGTGTTGCTACCATGTTGTTGTTATGTTGTGTTGTCATGTGTTCCTGCCTTGCTATGTTGTTGTCTTAGGTCTCTCTTTATGTAGTGTTGTGTTGTCTCTCTTGTCTTAATGTGTGTTTTGTCCTATATTTATATTGTATTTATTTGATATTTTTAATCCCAGCCTCCGTCCCAGCAGGAGGCCTTTTGCCTTTTAGTAGGCCGTCATTGTAAATAAGAATTTGTTCTTCACTGACTTGCCTAGTTAAATGAAGGTTAAATAAAATAAATACAATAGTTTGCAGTCTTTCCAGCTTCAGTTTGAAGTGATTGTGTAAGCTGTGTTGTGTTGCTCCTTTGAACAACAGTGTCCTGACGAGTGAGCACATGTTCTATGCGCCTCATTAGCTCATTCTTATGGATGTATTCAAATAAATGTCACGAGAAAACAGCTTAAAACAAATGCAAATGCAGCTACTTTACTGTTATTCTGGCTGCTTTTTAACGTGACTGTAAGTTAGCTGTAGTTGGGTAGCTAGACATTAAGGGATAAGAACGTTGCCATCCAGAATGGCAATGGAACATTTAGAACGAACGACTGGGTCGCGTCCAAAGATACAGAACAAAAAGACTGAACGACTGGGTAGCGTCTCTGGCAATCGAACCAATAGAACGAACGACCAGCCGGCTTGGGTCGCAACCCTAGATTTTTGTTGGGACTATACCTTATGGAAGAATAAAATAGCATAAAACATTATTCTAAATAACGTTTGTAATGAAATATGTCAATCATTATTTGAATATGTTGGTAACATGTTGTATAAAAGTGATAATGACCTCGAAGCCGGTGTTTGGAGGGTATATTGGCACGGCCATCTGCTTCGTCTCAGGCCTAACAACACCCGTACCAATATATCCTCCAAACATCGGATTCTCGGGCATTATCACTTAAATAAATAACTCATATGATCTGGTTTGATCAAATAATAATACAATAAGTAGTTATTGATTTCATTTGATGCCAGTTGTCAAATCAATAGAATCATCATACTCTGTCTATAAATAAAGCAGTAAGTTGTCATTGATCAAGCCATGAAATAATATACTGTACCATAGGTCAGTAGGTACTAATATGGTTAGAAGGATCCTCTTATCCAGAGTGACTTACAGGAGCCATTAGGGTTAAGTTCCTTGCTCAAGGTCACAATCACAGACATTCACTTAATAGGCTCAAGGATTTGAAACAGCATCCTTTCGGTTACTGACCGAACGCTATTAACCACTAGGCTACCTGCGACCCTTATTCTCATTTACTGTATCGACTGTGTGTGTGTGTGTGTGTGTGTGTGTGTGTGTGTGTGTGTGTGTAGTAGTAGTAGTAAATTAACAAAAATTGGACCAACTGGGGACATTTAACGGTTAGTGTTAGGGTTAGAATTACATTAGGTTAGGGTTAGGAGCTAGGATGAGGAGCTAGCGTTAGGATTAAGGTTAGGTTTTTGGGTTAAGGTTAGGGTTAGGGTTGGGGTTAAGGTTAGGGTAAGAGTACGGGTTAGGTTTAGGGTTAGTGGTTAGGGAAAATAGGATTTTGAATGGGACTGAATTGTGTGTCCCCACAAGGTTAGCTGTACAAGTGTGTGTGTGTGTGTGTGTGTGTGTGTGTGTGTGTGTGTGTGTGTGTGTGTGTGTGTGTGTGTGTGTGTGTGTGTGTGTGTGTGTGTGTGTGTGTGTGTGTATGTGTGTGTGTGTGTGTGTGTGTGTGGACAAGGACACCTCCTTAAGTGTCCGTAAATCAAAGAAATGCCCCCTCTGCGACAGAATCACACAACATAAACATTAATAGCTGTCAGCAATGGCTGTAAGCAATTTCCTTCAAACTGCACACAGTGATATAAAAACTCTGGTTAAGTAGAAAAAAAGGCTTAATTGACTAAATGTTGCACAATCCCTTTAAACATCTGTACTCTGCTACCTGCAATAAAGAGTCAAAAGAGGGTTATATCTGACTCACCATATCAATTTAGGCCCTGTCACTCAACTGCTACCTTTACCTTTCAAAATGGCAACCATATGTTCTTCTTCTTCTTCTTCTTCTTCTTCTTCTTCTTCAGTATTACAGGTTTACCAAAACATTTCAGTCCTTTGTTAAATGCAGCTCTACCATGGTGTTTGTTTGTCCTTCTGTTATAATCGATAGCACCCTGCTGGTCAGTGTAGAATAGCAGGTTGGGAAAGGACCATTCTTAAAAACTGATATTAAACATATCCCAGGCACATATTTTAAGGTTGCTGGTCCAGTATTGATTGCTGGCAGCCAATATCCCTCTGCTGCTAGTTCTGAGACGAGGAGCATGAGACTGGGCTTTGCTGAAGTAAATGTTTGAATAAGGGGTGTTGGGAAGATGTGTACTGTATGTTGGTATGTGATGAGCATGTGTGCTTGTTCTTGCTCTTGTAACCCAGGGGGCAGCATCCCCTGAAGTCTGTAGACAGCTAGACATTGAGCCGTTTTGACTCTAATTTGGCCCAATATCCAAGCTCAGATGCTGCTGATGGTGATTAGTAGCCTACCAATATGTTAACTACCTGGTAATCAGCACTCTATTGTCCATCTAATCACTCTGAAATCAATGTAAATGTATTAAAAAATATAATCAAACACTTTATGAGAGCCCGTGAGCTCATGTTGAGCAACATGTCTTTAGGCTATGCAGATATATGGCCTCTACGTTATTCAGTTCTCAACTTCCTTAATATTTAGTACATTGCTTCTCTTTAAACAGGAGTATAGCCTACCTGGCTGGCATGAAAGTGAACCAAGGGAAAAGCTGCCTCCATTCGCTATTTAAGTGCAAAGATGACATGTATTTTTTTCCCGCTGCACTTGTTTCAAGACAGGTCCATTTGAAATCAAAACAAATTTCACACATATATAATTTTGTATATGTAAAGACAAGATCAGATCAAGAATAGTGTGATGTGTGACAATATTAGCTTATCAATTGTGAACGATATAGTGTCACTTGTGAATGTTGTCCAGCTTTTTTTTTTGTGAATTTTTCCATTCAAAGTCGCAGACCTCATGCAGCCTAGCCCATAGGCCTATATGTTTTCATAACGTTTATATCACAACTAAAATGGCCAAATAACTTCTTAAAAGGCAGCACATTCATCTGCTTTACACCGATTTACAAGTGAATTATGAAGAAGTAAAGTCAAACGCCAGAACTTTGCAGTGTGACACCTGAATCTTATGGAGTACCGCACAATCCCAGTTTTCAATAGTCTTTTTTTAATAAAAAAATATATAATTATTTTTGGGATAAATACAGTTGAATTTGGAAGTTTACATACACTTAGGTTGGAGTCATTAAAACTAGTTTTCAACCACTCCACACATTTCTTGTTAACAAACTATAGTTTTGGCAAGTCGGTTAGGACATCTACTTTATGCATGACACAAGTAATTTTCCAACAATTGTTTACAGACTGTATCACAATTCCAGTGGGTCAGAAGTTTACATACAGTAAGTTGACTGTGCCTTTAAACAGCTTGGAAAATTCCAGAAAATGATGTCATGGCTTTAGAAGCTTCTGATAGGCTAACTTACATAATTTGAGTCAATTGGAGGTGTTCCTGTGGATGTATTTCAAGGCCTACCTTCAAACTCAGTGCCTCTTTGCTTGACATCATGGGAAAATCCAAAGAAATCAACCAAGACCTCAGAAAATAAATAGTAGACCTCCACAAGTCTGGTTCATCCTTGGGAGAAATTTCCAAACGACTGAAGGTACCACGTTCATCTGTACAAACAATAGTACGCAAGTATAAACACCATGGGACCACGTAGCCGTCATACCGCTCAGGAAGGAGATGCATTCTGTCTTCTAGAGATGAATGTACTTTAGTGCGAAAAGTGCAAATCAATCCCAGAAGAACAGCAAAGGGCCTTGTGAAGATGCTGGAGAAAACAGGTGCAAAAGTATCTATATCCACAGTAAAACGAGTCCTATATCGACATAACCTGAAAGGCCGTTTAGCAAGGAAGAAGCCACTGCTACAAAACCAACATAAAAAAGCCAGACTACTGTTTGCAACTGCACACGGGGAGAAATGTCCTCTGGTCAGATGAAACAAAAATACAACTGTTTGAACATAATGACCTTCGTTATGTTTGGAGGAAAAAGGGGGAGGCTTGCAAGCCGAAGAACACCATCCCAACCTTGAAGAACGGGGGTGGCAGCATCATGTTGTGGAGGTGCTTTGCTGCAGGAGGTTCTGGTGCACTTCACAAAATAGATGGCTTCATGAGGAAGAAAAATTATGTGGATATATTGAAGCAACATCTCAAGACATCAGTCAGGAAGTTAAACCTTGATCGCAAATGGGTCTTCCAAATGGACAATGACCCCAAGCATAATTCCAAATCCTTGTTTTTGAAAGAAAAGCACATTTTTTGTTCATTAAAATAATATCAAATTGATCAGAAATACAGTGTAGATATTGTTAATGTTGTAAATGACTATTGTAGCTGGAAACGGCTGATTTCCAGCTACAATAGTTGTCAACAGTGAAGAGGCAACTCCGGGATGCTGGCCTTCTAGGCAGAGCTGCAAAGAAAAGCCATATCTCAGACTGGCCAATAAAAAGAAAATATTAAGATGGGCAAAGAACACAGACACTGGACAGAGAAACTCTGCCTAGAAGGCCAGTATCCCGGAGTCGCCTCTTCACTGTTGACGTTGAGACTGGTGTTTTGCGGGTACTATTTAATGAATGCTGCCAGTTGAGGACATGTGAGGCATCTTTTTCTCAAATTAGACACTCTAATGTACTTGTCCCCTTGCGCAGTTGTGCACTGGGGTCTTTCACTCCTCTTTCTATTCTGGTTAGGGCCAGTTTGCGCTGTTCTGTGAAGGGAGTAGTACACAAGAAGGGAGTAGTACACAAAGCTATAAGAAATCTTCAGTTTCTTGGCAATTTCTTGCATGGAATAGCCTTCATTTCTCAGAACAAGAATAGACAGATGAGTTTCAGAATAAAGTTATTTGTTTCTGGCCATTTTGAGCCTGTAATCAAACCCACAAATGCTGATGCTCCAGATACTCAACTACCCTAAAGAAGGCCAGTTTTATTGCTGGTTTTATCAGACCAACAGTTTTCAGCTGTGCTAACATAATTGCAAAATGGTTATCTAATGATCAATTAGCCTTTTAAAATGATCAACTTGGATTAGCTAACACAACATGCCATTGGAACACAGGAGTGATGGTTGCTGATAATGGGCCTCTGTACGCCTATGTAGAGATTCCATGAAATATCTGCCGTTCCCAGCTACAATAGTCATTTACAACATTAACAATGTCTACACTGTATTTCTGATCAATTTCATGTTATTTTAATGGCAAAAAATTGCTCTTCTTTTAAAAACAAGGACATTTCTAAGTGACCCCAAACTTTTGAATGGTAGTGTGGGGCAAAAAAGTATTTAGTCAGCCACCAATTGTGCAAGTTCTCCCACTTAAAAAGATCAGAGAGGCCTGTAATTTTCATCATAGGTACACTTCAAATATGACAGACAAAATGAGAAAAAAAATCCAGAAAATCACATTGTAGGATTTTTAATGAATTTATTTGAAAATTATGCTGGAAAACGCATGAAGGTAAGACCCAGATGCAGACAACGTCAAATTAATAATGGTTTAACAATCCAACAAGGGCAGGCAATAGACAGGTCAACACAGGCAAGGGTCAGTAAACCAGAGGTGGAGAAATGGTACCGGAAGGCAGGCAGGCTCAGGGTCAGGGTAGGCGAGGTCAATAATCCAGAGGTGGGGCAAAGATACAGGGTGGCAGGTGGGCTCAGAGTCAGGACAGGCAAGGGACAAAACCAGGAGGGCGAGAAAAAGAGGGACTGGAAAAGCAGGAGATGAGACACAAAAATGCTGGTTGACTTGACAAACAAGACGAACTGGCAACAGACAAACAGAGAACACCGGTATAAATACACAGGGGATAATGGGGGGGTTGGAAACAATCACAAAGAAAGGTGAAACAGATCAGGGTGTGACAATACCTCCCCCCCCTCTAGGGACTTTGTTTTTTACATTTTCCTTTATTATTCCACGCAAACCCTACCACCCCTCCCCCAATTGGAGAAAACTATTAAACAATAACACTTTCTACCTTCAGTTTAGACATACTATACACATTTTACAGTCACAATCTATTTTACAATGTTAATATTTTGTTTGTTTTAATCCTGGCCTTCCTCTTTCTGATTTCCATCCAGTTTGATTTCTATTTGTAACTGTGCTATTTCACAAAAGTTCTGAACATATATTCATTTTACAGACCACATATGTTCTACATTTGTTATCTTGTTGTTATTAGTCCCACCCTTCAGCTCCACTCAACCCCTCCCTCCCCACCCAAAAGTTCTGAACATATATTCATTTTACAGACCACATATGTTCTACATTTGTTATCTTGTTGTTATTAGTCCCACCCTTCAGCTCCACTCAACCCCTCCCTCCCCTCACAAAAGTTCTGAACATATATTCATTTTACAGACCCCATATGTTCTACATTTGTTATCTTGTTGTTATTAGTCCCACCCTTCAGCTCCACTCAACCCCTCCCTCCCCTCAAAAAGTACTGATCCTTTCTATTCTCATAGTTTCTACAGATTGTAAATTAAAGAAAAACATTTTTGCTAAAATAATTATAATATTATTGATCAATTGACTATGACTTTTCAAATCACCCAGTATTGCTGTCTGCAGCATTAGCTCCAGGTAAATGTTGCAATTCTTCAGTCATTCCTGGATCTGTGACCAAAAACGAGCTACATGTGGACAGTACTAAAATAAATGATCTAATAACTCTACCTCCTCGCAGCAAAATCTGCAGAGCTGGGAAGATTGTATCCCCCATATATATATATATATATATATATGTATATATTGTTATATATATATATATATATATTGTTATATATATATATATATATATATATATATATATATTGTTATATATATATATATATAACATTCTATTGGTTGCAAGAATTTTGTATAATAATTTAAATGGAAAAATTAGAAGTTTTGAATCCGGCTTCATTTTGCGGGTCAATTATTAAACCATGTGCCATGGTATCGGTACATTAAAAATCTCTTCCCAACTATTTAGCAATTTATATGGCACATCTGTCAATATTTTGGTCCTTAAATAAAAATATATACCACTTCAATTTATCACAATTTTCTTTAAACATTTTTAGTCTTTAATGCAGGGCTGACAGACAAGTTCCTTACTTTTTCCCCCTTCCACTTGCCTCTTCCATTTTTGTGGTAATGCTGCAATTAGTTGGTTGTAATTTTGGGTAGAGTGAGAGGTCTATTGCTTTAATATTGAATCATTTCTGCCCTCATAACTCATATTCATTATGTAAATAGGCCCTTTAAATTTGTCTGGCTTGCCATTCCAAATAAAATGGAATTTTTTTTGCACATATAATTTAAAAAGTAGGTCGCTAGGTGTAGGCAAAACCATAAGCAAATAGGTAAACTGTGATATGACTAAAGAGTTTATCAGAGTGATTTTTACACAAAAAGACAAGTACAGTATTTTCCTTTCCATGGTAGCAAGATCTTATCTATTTTTGCTTATTTTCTATAAAAACGTATTGGAGTGAGATCATTTCTTTCTTTTGGGATATGTATGCTGAGTATGTCCACATGCCCATCAGACCATTTTATTGGTAAGCTACACAGTAATGTAAAAGTTGCATTTTTTTGTGATCCAATACATAAAGTACACTTGTTATAATTTGGTTTTGATCCAGAGAACAACCTCGATTTACTCCTCTTAACAGTTTCAAACTTTCTGAGATGTAGCCATGTCTTGTCAAGTTTGTTTATTCCTGTGTTTTCCAGACATCAAACCTCGTAGCCATTAGACTTCAGAGGTGAGCTTTACACCACTCCAGCCGACGCTTGGCAATGCGTATGGTGATCTTAGGCTTGTGTGTGGCTGCTCGGCCATGGAAACCCATTTCATGAAGATATCGACAAACAGTTCTTGTGCTGACGTTGCTGCCAGAGGCAGTTTGGAACTCGGTAGTGAGTGTTGCAACCAAGGAGTTTTTTACACGCTACGCGCTTCAGCACTCGGCAGTCCTGTTCTATGAGCTTGTGTGGCCTACCACTCAGCAGCTGAGCCATTGTTGCTCCAAGACATTTCCACTTCACAATAGCAGCAATTACAGTTGACCGGTGCAGCTCTAGCAGGGCAGAAATTTGACGAACTGACTTGTTGTAAAGGTGGCATCTTACTGTATGACGGTGCCACATTGAAAGCCACTGAGCTCTTCAGCAAGGCCATTCTACTACCAATGTTTGTCTATGGAGATTGCATGGCTGTGTGCTCTATTTAATACACCTGTCAGCAACGGGTGTCGCTCAAATAGTCGAATCCACTAATTTGAAGGGGGGTCCACATACTTTTGTATATATAGTGTATATGCTTGTGCTCGAAATCAACAAAGGTAGGCATAAAGTTATTGTTTTGAAATATGTATTATTGGCACTGGCAGCTAAACTTAACATGATAATATAAACTTTTTAACTATACATGTCACAATTCCAGATGCACAGTCTGTTTTCTTACCAGCATTGCTTTGCGTAGACTCAAACAAAAATAGAAAATATACTTATTTTTGAAGTGCATGACGCCGTTGGCGCTCCCTTCTGATTTCTCTCATTCATTACCATGCATTCTAATTCCAGCATGTACATGCGCTTTCACGCATGTAACAAAACTGCTATTCATTTGATTTGGGCTTTAAGAGAGAGTGGGAGTAATGGACATAAAACATATATTTTATATCTCTATGGGGGGTTATGGAGAGTGTTGAGGGGGCAGCCAGAGGAGCAGACAGAGACAACTACAGTTCCATGGCACTCAACTGTAGCATAAAGGAAGGAGAAACCTGGTGTGGCTCTGATGTGTGTCCCAAATCAAATAAAAAAAACAGTAAAAATATAAATAGTTACATGAGGAATAAATACGCAGTGAATAACAAATAACAATAACGATTCAAAACAGCATGGCTATATGCAGGAAGTACCAGAACTTGAGGTAATTGAGGTAGCTATGTACATATAGGTAAGGGTAAAGTGACTAGGCAACAGACAGTAGCAATAATAATAGACAGAGCCCTATTATCACGCATGAAGGTAAGACTCAGATGCAGACAACGTCAAATTAATAATGGTTTAACAATCCAACAAGGGCAGGCAATAGACAGGTCAACGCAGGCAAGGGTCAGTAAACCAGATGTGGAGCAATGGTACCGGAAGGCAGGCAGGCTCAGGGTCAGGGTAGGCGAGGTCAATAATCCAGAGGTGGGGCAAAGATACAGGGTGGCAGGTGGGCTCAGAGTCAGGACAGGCAAGGGTCAAAACCAGGAGGGCGAGAAAAAGAGGGACTGGAAAAGCAGGAGATGAGACACAAAAACGCTGGTTGACTTGACAAACAAGACGAACTGGCAACAGACAAACAGAGAACACCGGTATAAATACACAGGGGATAATGGGGGGGTTGGAAACAATCACAAAGAAAGGTGAAACAGATCAGGGTGTGACAGTACCTCCCCCCCTCTAGGGGCGCCACCTGGCGTCCTATCTGGCGGTGGAAGTCGGCGATGAGGGCTGGTTCCAGGATGTCTCTAGCAAGGACCCAGCACCTACCATCCCAGTCAACCAGGTACTGGAAACCACTTCCCCATCATCAGACACTCAGGAGGTGTCTCACTGCGTACGCTGAATGGCCATCAATGACACGGGGAGGAGGGGTGGGCCTGGAAACAGAAGACAAAGGGCACAGGCCGATGAAATGAGGGGAAGTTTATAGGAGTCCACCCAAAGGGGCAGGTCCCGGTTGGAGAGCCACACCCTCTGCCCGAGTCGATAGTGTGGAGAAGGGGTCAGGTGGCGATCCGCTTGTCGCCTATACCTGGAAGTGGTCTTCAACAGAGTGGCCAGGGCTGTCTTACAGGTACGGCAACAGTGGTGGATGAACATCTGGGCAGAGGGATTGCTGACTTCCTCCTTTTGCTCGGGGAAGAACGGGGGCTGATATCCCTGATATGAACCAGAATAGGAGCAGTGGAGAACAGTGCTTCGGCTATCTTTGGTGACTCTTGAGGAAGGTCGGGAAACCTTGGGTGCTCTGGGCAATGGGACCGTCGGGGACGTCCGGGATGACTCGGAGGCGAGGTGGAATCCCTGGACGTGCGAGCAAAATCAAATTTCCTCTCCATCTGTCTTTCCCGCAATCACCCATCGATGCGGATGGTCAAAACAATGAGGGAGTCAAATCCGTGGGTAACTCCCAAGCAGCAAGCGCATGTCGAACAGTGCTTCCTGGTTCCACACACTCTCCGCTGCCAAAGTGAGGAAATCCACCGCGGGCGTCCTGCCGGAACTGGATTCCGGGCAGCTATTGTCCCCGGAGAACGGGGCATCAAAAACTTCCCTCACCTCTCCCACGAACCCTTCCAGACTCACGCACATGGCCGGCTGTTGTTTCCGTACGGTGGTAGCCCAGGTGAGAGCTCTCCCAGACATTGTCGTGATGAGGAAGGCTATCTTGGAGCGATCCAAGGTGAAGGAGGAGGGCTTAAGCTCGAAAATGAGGGCACACTGAGCTAAAAACGCCCGACAGGTGCTTGGCTCTCCATTAAAGTGTTCTGGGGAAGGTTACTGGGGCTCCCAGGAAGGTGGACGATGGGGCGGCGCTGCTAACCGTCGAGTTACTGAGGTGTGGTTTTGATCCTTGCCTTTCCGGTCTCTGAGCCCGCCTGCCTGACCACTCTGTCTGCCTGACCCTGACCCTGAGCCTGCCTGCCGCCCTGTACCTTTGCCCAATCTCTGGATTATTGACCTCCGCCTTTTAAAATGATAAACTTGGATTAGCTAACACAACGTGCCATTGGAACACAGGAGTTATGGTTGCTGGTAATGGGCCTCTGTACGCCTATGTAGATATTCCATTAAAAATCTGCCGTTTCCAGCTACAATGGTCATTTACAACATTAACAATGTTTACACTGTATTTCAGATCAATTTGACGTTATTTTAATGATATATATATATATTTTTTTTGCTTTTCTTTCAAAAACAAGGATATTTCTAAGTGATCTCAAACTTTTGAACGGTATGTGTATATTTTTTATTTTATTTAACCTCTAGCGTCGAGCAATCCCGTATCCGGGAGCGTAATCATAGCCTCAAGCTCATTACCATAACGCAACGTTTCCTATTCATGAAAATCGCAAATGAAATGAAATAAATATATTGAAACACACGCTTAGCCATTTGTTAACAACACTGTCATCTCAGATTTTCTAAATATGCTTTAACCAAAGCTACACAAGCATTTGTGTAAGAGTATTGATAGCCTAGCATAGCATTAAGCCTTGCATTCAGCAGGAAACATTTTCACAAAAACAAGAAAAGCATTCAAATAAAATTAATTTACCTTTGAAGAACTTCGGATGTTTTCAATGACGAGACTCTCAGTTAGATTGCAAATGTTCATTTTTTCCAAAAAGATTATTTGTGTAAGAGAAATAGCTCCGTTTTGTTCATCACGTTTGGCTAAGAAAAATGCAGTCACTTACAACGCCAAACTTTTTTCCAAATTAGCTCCATAATATCGACAGAAACATGGCAAATGTTGTTTAGAATCAATCCTCAAGGTGTTTTTCACAATTATATTAAATGAAAAATCATTCCTGCCAGTCGGTTTCTCATCAGAGGCAAACGGAAAAATACTGCAGCTGGAGATTACGCAATAATTGCGACGGAGGACACCAAGCGACCTCCTGGTAAATGTAGTCTCTTATGGTCAATCTTCCAATGATATGCCTACAAATACGTCACAATGCTGCAGACACCTTGGGGAAAACGTGGAAAAGGTAAGCTGACTCCTAGCTCCTCCACAGCCATATAAGGAGTCATTGCCATGAGGCGGGTTTCAAAAAATGTGTCACTTCCTAATTGTATTTTTATCTGGGTTTTTTCTGTAACATCAGTTCTGTGGCACTCACAGACAATATCTTTGCAGTTTTGGAAACGTCAGAGTGTTTTCTTTCCAAAGCTGTCAATTATATGCATAGTCGAGCATCTTTTCGTGACAAAACATCTTGTTTAAAACGGGAACGTTTTTCATCCAAAAATTAAAAGAACGCCCCCTATATCGAAGAAGTTAACCTTTATTTAACTAGTCTAGTCATATTGATCTGTCCAGTGTGAATCTTCCTTCTTCAGCATCAGTGACTGAGCCATGATAATGTCCCCTCAACTGCCTCCAGTGTTCTAGCCAGGCTTTAGATAATATGTGCGGGTGGAAAGGTTACCCGTCCCTCACATTAACTGACACATGGATCTTAATGATGTACTATTAGCAGGAAAAAGGCTGGAGTGCACCGGGAAAGGTGAGAATGCTGCAGTGATAATAATAGAGAGCGATAGATGTTGTATGTGATTTGAAACAATACAATACAGTAGCTTTCACAGTATTCACCAGCTCAGATGCCAAAGGTTCAAGACTTTTACTTTAGGGATGTGTTGTAAATGGAAAGGGAACATTGTGTACTGAACAATAGACCTATTTCAATCTTTTTTTACTGCATATTTACTTACTGTATACATTTCCATTCATACTTTGGCCACATATTCCAATGATGCCACTACATGAATGCAAAGAATGATTACTTACATTTTAGGTCTGGTTTTAAAGTGCCTGTGACTGGAGATGCAATGACAGAGGAACAACAGAGAGTGCCTTGTAGCTAGATCAGAGAACTGCACAGACAGACAGTTGCATAGCGTTTAATGGACAAGGTGGCCAGTCTGCCATGAGAGAATAAGCCTCCTCAACAGATGCTGTGCTAAACACACCAAGCTGTCAACAGTCAACACACACAGATGATACCACATGTTAATATAGCAGCATATTCATTTTTCTAGCACTCTATTTATATATATATATTTTGCAAATAAGCATACAAGCAAAATGTAAACTAGGGGCCATATTCAATCCGATCGCTTTTAGTCCCTATGAGCGTTTTAAAGGCAATGTTCCCTTATTCGTGGAGACCACATTCACGGTAACAGATGCATATTTTGGCAGTCTGAAATTACCTATGAATGTCAATCACACTATATCGAGGATCGTCTTTTGTTCGGATTGAATCTAGGACTTAATTATTATTTTTTACATAGAAAACATTGCAGCACAGTCATACTGAAACTAATAATCAACAATCACAATGCTTTGTAACATTACCAGTTGCTGTATATGGGATATGTTGTATTATTGCTTTCAAACCATGTGTGCACAGGTAAGTTATATACCATCCATTTACATCATGCTGGTAAATAATGTACATAGAGTAGAACATCAATTAAATTAAAATAAGGTTAATTTAATCTGTTACAAGGTGACATGTTTTATTAGTTTAGGTTACTCACCTCTCAGTGTACTCTTTGCACTGAATGCATTTGTTTTTGTTCCTATGGAAACACATCATTATTCAAGCAAGAGAACAGCTGTGAAGTGCTACATAGGTTAGACATCAATGTTCCCACAAATTACAAAACATAATTGAACATTCCTGAAACTAAAGTTCAAATGACACATACAGAATTGAATGCAACGTTATATTCAATACTGTTTCAACAGAAAGACACAGAGCTAACTAATGTCATCAACAATTACTATTTTAATAACCCCCTCACACTTTGTGTTCTCTAAAAAACATAGAAATGACATTTCTGGAAAGACTATTTCCGTTCATGCCATCATTCTGTGATGGGTGGTCTGTGGTGCTTTGTCCCTTCTAGTAATTATACTTCTATGCTTTGGGGGGAGAGACTGAAGGGTCAAGAGAGTGAGCATACAAGACATTTAACTCTCCTTCTTCTGTGGCACTAAATAATTCTCTCCATTAGACACAACACCTTTGATTGAGAGATGCTGATGAATTGATTAGCTGCTGTAAAAAAAAATACAGTATATTAGGACACATCCATAATTCATGGCTGGTCATTTAAATTCATAAATTTTCACGTGATGGACGGCCATTATGAGATAGACAAAGACATATTCTATCTACATCCACACATACAAAAAGGTATACTAGCAATTTTTTAGGTATACTAGCTTTGCATAATTTTTCTTCTGTTGCTACTTAAACCCTTTATTCAGAGAAGAACTGAGATGTGAAATGTAGAAAAAGAGAGAGAGTGTTCGTGAGCAGGAAACAAGAGGCAGCAGAAGAGAGGCAGTCAAAACCTTGTTTTATCATAGGATCTGTCATCAGATAAATACAGGCTGACAGATTAGCTTAATCCAATTGGCAACGATTGCAGGGGAATAACGCAGGACTGGTTTATGGGCCGAGATAGAGAGGCCCATCGACATATGGCGAATGAGCTCTGATAAGAACTCCAGCTATCTCTTTAGCTACCACTGTGTCAGATCACTCTCTTCTCCCCAAAAATTTGCTTGTGGATGCTACAGTACCATAGTTTTTTGACAATGGTATCTCTGCTTAACATAAACTCAGTCAGGATAGAAATATTACAGTCATACATCATCTGGATTACATTGTCTCATGTTTTCCAGTCCCAATAGGATATAAGAGGAGCACTTCAAATCAAATTGTATTTGTCACATAATTCATAAACGACAGGTGTAGACTAACAATTAAATGTTTACTTCCTTTTCCAACAATGCAGCGTACAAATATATGTACAGTACCAGGCAAAAGTTTGGACACACCTACTCATTTCAGGGTTTTTCTTTATTTTTTACTATTTTCTACATAGAGAATAATATTTTCTACATAGTAGCATAATAGTGAAGACATCAAAACTATGAAATAACACATATGGAATCATGTAGTAACCAAAAAAGTGCTAAACAAATCAAAATATATTTTATATTTGAGATTCTTCAAAGTAGCCAACTTTTGCCTTGATGACATCTTTGCACAATCTTGGCATTCTCTCAACCAGCTTCATGAGGTAGTCATCTGGAGTGCATTTAAAAGCTAATTTGTGGAATTGTTAAAAGCTCATTTGTGGAATTTCTTTCCTTCTTAAAACCTGTTGAATCTAGCGGTCATTTTTTTATTTTTGGAAAAATAACGTTCCCAAAGTAAACGGGCTATTTTTCAGGACCAGAAAATAGAATATGCATATAATTGACAGCTTATGATAGAAAACACTCTAAAGTTTCCAAAACTGTAAAGATATTGTCTGTGAGTATAACAGAACTGATATTGCAGGCAAAAGAATGACAAAAATCCAATCAGGAACGCAGCGGTTTCTAAATAAGAGTCCCTTCCTATGCTTCCCTATTGAGCAGTGAATGGGATATCAACGAGATTCCTTTTTCTATGGCTTCCTTAATGTGTCTAGTATCACAAGACATAGTTTCAGGCATTCAGCCTGAACGACAACATTGCGTCAGTGTCCACCTGATGGCTCTTTGTGTATTTCTTGCGCAAAAGACAGACCACCCGGTCTTACTGAAAAAAGCTCTGTCCCGGTTGATATATTATCGAATAGATATTTGAATAACACCTTGAGGATTGATTATAAACAACGTTTGCCATGTTTCTGTCGATATTATGAAGCTAATTTGGAATATTTTTCAGCGTTGTCGTGACCGCAATTTCCGGTCGTTTTCTCAGCCAAACGTGAAGAACTAAAGGAGCTATTTTTGTCTACAAAAATATTTTTTCTGGAAAAAGGAACATTTGCTATCTAACCGGGAGTCTCGTGAGTGAAAACATCTGAAGCTCATCAAAGGTAAACGATTTAATTTGATTGCTTTTCTGATTTTCGTGACCAGATTGCCTCCTGCTAGCTAGGCATAATGCTATGCTAGGCTATTGATAAACTTACACAAATGCTTGTCTTGCTTTGGCTGTAAAGGGTGATTAACAATAGGCTCAGCTGTGTTTGAATATATTTCACTTGTGATTTCATGAATATGAATATTTTCTAGCAAAAACAATTGTCCGTTGCGTTATGCTACTTAGTGTCAGTTGATGACAATTCTCCCGGATCCGGGATGGGCATTTCAGCCAATCGGTTGTGTTGTGAGAAGGTATGGTATACAGAAGATAGCACTATTTAGTAAAAGATCAAGTCCATATTATGTAAAGAACAGCTCAAATAAGCAAAGAGAAATGACATTCCATCATTACTTTCAGACATGAAGGTCAGTCAATTTCGTAAAATTTCAAGAACTTTTAAAATTTGTTCAAGTGCAATCGCGAAAACCATCAAGCACTATGATGAAACTGGCTCTCATGAGGACCGCCACAGGAAAGGAAGACCCAGAGTTACCTCTGCTGCAGAGGATAAATTCATTAGAGCTACCAGCCTCAGAAATTACAGCCCAAGTAAATGCTTCACCGTGTTCAAGTGACAGATACATCTAAACATCAACTGTTCAGAGGAGATTGCGTGAATCAGGCCTTCATGGTCGAATTGCTGCAAAGAAACCACTACTAAAGAACACCAATAAGAAGAGACTTGCTTGGGCCAAGAAACACGAGCAATGGACATTAGACCGGTGGAAATCTGTCAAATTTAAGATTTTTGGTTGCAACCGCCGGATGATCTCAGTATGTGTGGTTCCCACCGTGAAGCATGGAGGAGGATGTGTGATGGGGTGGGAGTGCTTTGCTGGTGACACTGCCTGTGATTCATTTAGAATTCAAGGCACACTTAATCAGCATGGGTACCTCAGCATTCTGCAACGATATGACATCCCACTTGGTTTGCGCTTAGTGGGACGATCATTTGTTTTCCAACAGGACAATGACCCAACACACCTCCAGGCTGTGTAAGGGCTATATGACCAATAAGGAGAGTGATGGAGTGCTGCATCAGATGACCTGGCCTCCGCAATCACCCTACCTCAACCCAATTGAGATGGTTTGGGATGAGTTGGACCGCAGAGTGAAGAAAAAGCAGCAAACAAGTGCTCAGCATATGTGGAAACTCCTTCAAGATTGTTGGAAAAGCATTCCAGGTGAAGCTGGTTGAGAGAATGCCAAGAGTGTGCAAAAAGCTGTCATCAAGGCAAAGGGTGGCTAATTTGAAGAATCCAAAATGTAACATATATTTTGATTTGTTTAACAGTTTTTTGGTTAATACATGATTTAATATGTGTTATTTCATAATTCTGATGTCGTCACTATTACTCTACTTTGTAGAAAATTGTCAAATTAAAGAAAAACCTTTGAATAAGTAGGTGTGTCCAAACATTTGACTGGTATTCAAGAAATAGTGACACGAGGAATAAATACACAGAGAATAACAAATAACAATAACGAGTAAAAATAACTTGGCTATATACAGGGAGTACCAGTACCAAGTCTATGTGCAGGGGTACGAGGTAATACATATAAATAGGGGTAAAGGAACTAGGCAACAGGATAGATAATAGACAGTAGACAGCATATGTGGTGAGTGTGAACGTGTGGGTGTGTGTGTGAGTGTGTGTGGTGTCAGTATGCATGTGTGAGCGTGTTATGTGTGTGTGGGCATATTCAGTGTGTGTGTGTGTATGTGTGTAGGGGTGTCAGTATAAGTATGTGTGAGTGTGGGTATTAGTGCAAAAGAGCTAGTGCAAAAAAGGGTTAATGCAGGTAGTTATCAGCTAATTTGATTAGCTATTTAGCTGTCTTGTTTAACATTCTTATGTCTTTGGGGTAGAAGCTGTTCAGGGTCCTGTTGGTTCCAGACTTGTTGCACTGGTACTGCTTGCTGTACGGTAGCAGAGAGAACAGTCTATGTCTTGGGTGGCTGTAATCGATGCACTTATTAATGAAGCCGGCGACTGATGTGGTAAACTCCTCAATGTTATCAGATGAATCCTGGAACATATTCCAATCTGTGCTTTCGAAACAGTCCTGTAGCTTAGCATCCACTTCATTGGACCTCTTCATGTTTGAGTTTTTTCTTGGAAGCAGAAGGATAGAGTTATGGTATGATTTGCCAAATTGGGGGGAGGGGGGCTTTGTATGCATTTGTGTGTGTGGAGTAAAAGTGTTCTAGGTTTTGTCGCTTCTGGTTGCACGGGTGACTGCTGTTAAAAATGAGGTAAAATGGATTTCAGTTTCCCTGCATTAAAATCACCAGCCACGGGAAATGCAGCCTCTGAATGTGCATTTTCTTGTTCGATTATGGCCCTATACGGGATTGAGTTCGATCTTAGTGCCAGCATCAGTTTATGCTGGTAAATAGGCAATTATGAAAACGTTTTTTTTGTACGCCTTTTTTGTGATATTCAATTGGTAGTTACAGTCTTCTCCCATTGCTGCAACTCCCATATGGACTCAGGAGAGGGAACGGTAAAGATCCATGCGTCCTCCGAAACATTCTAACTCAGGAGAGCACAAACTTGAGATTCACTTGACATTAGAGATTGCACACCAGCTGTTTTAGGCAAAGAGACAAACCCCTCCTCCCTTCCTCTTACCCGAATCTGCCATCCGGTCTTGATGAAAAACCAGCGATATTATCAATGTCCTCATTCAGCCACGACTGAGAAACATATTAAGGTTATTCAGGTCTCGTTGACAGGATAGTCTAAAAAGGAGCTCATTCAGTTGGTTCTCCAGTAACTGCATATTCACCAATGGAACAGAGGGCAATGGCAGTCTATTTGCTCACCAACATAATCTCGCAAGGATGCTACCTCGCCTGCCTCTTTTTCGCTGCTTTCGAGCCCTGGGGATTAGGGCCTGGTCCGGAGTAGGCAGATTGTACAGAACTTGTTGAAAAATAAATGTTAATCCAAATTGAAGTTAGTGATTGCTGTTCTGATGTCAGGAAGCTGTTTCTGGTCATAGGAAATGTTGGCAGAGACATTATGTACAAACAAAATTAAGAAAAATAGAATTGGTCAAGAGCCCGCAAAACAGCTCAGCCACGCTCAAGGTGCTAAACGATATCATAACCACCATCGATAAAAAGACAGTACTGTGCAACCGTCTTCGTCGACCTGGACAAGGCTTTCGACTCAGTCAATCAACCCGCATTCTTATCGGCGGACTCGATAGCCTTGGTTTCTCAAATGACTGCCTTGCCTGGTTCGCCAACTACTTCTCAGATAACGTTCAGTGTGTCAAATCGGTGGGGCCTGTTGTCCGGACCTCTGGCAGTCTCTATGTGGGTGCCACAGGGTTAAATTCTCGGGCCAACTCTTTTCTCTGTATATATCAATGATGTCACTCTTGCTGCTGGTGATACTCTCATCCACCTCTACGCAGACGACTACATTTTGTATACATCTGGCCCTTCTTTGGACACTGTGTTAGCAAACCTACAAACAAGCTTCAATGCCATACAACACTCCCTCCGTGGCCTCCAACTGCTTTAAAAATGCTAGTAAAACTAAATGCATGCTCTTCAACCGATTGCTGCCCGCACCCGCCCACCCACCCAACTAGCATCACTACTCTGGACGTACTGACTTAGAATATGTGGACAACTACAAATATCTAGGTGTCTGGTTAGACTGTAAACTCTCCTTCCAGACTCACATTAAGCATCTCCAATCCAAAATTAAATCTAGAATCAGCTTTCTATTTTGCAACAAAGCCTCCTTCACTCATGCTGCCAAACATACCCTCGTAAAACTGGCTATCCTACCTATCCTGGACTTTGGCGATGTCATTTACAAAATAGCCTCCAACACTCCACTCAGCAAACTGAATGTAGTCTATCACAGTGCCATCCGTTTTGTCACCAAAGCCCCATATCCTACCCACCACTGTGACCTGTATGCTCTCGTTGGCTGGCCCTCGCTACATATTCATCACCAAACCCACTGGATCAAGGTCATCTATAAGTCTTTGCTAGCCTTATCTCAGCTCACTGGTCACCATAGCAACACCCACCCATAACACGTGCTCCAGCAGGTATATTTCACTGGTCATCCCCAAAACCAACACCTCTTTGGCCGCCTTTCCTTCTAGTTTTCTGCTGCCAATGACTAGAACGAATTGCAAAAATCACTGAAGCTGGAGACATATCTCCCTCTCTCCCTCTCCCTCTCTTCCTCTGACAGCATAAGCTGTCAGAGCAGCCTACCGATCACAGTACCTGTACACAGCCACAGTAAATAGCACACCCAAGTACCTCATCCCCATATTGTTATTTATCTTTTTGCTCTTTTGCATCCCAGTATCTCTACTTGCACATCATCATCTGCACATCTATCACCCCATTGTTATTGCTGAATTGTAATTATTTCTCCTCTATGGCCTATTCATTGCCTTACCTCCCCTATCTTTTACATTTGCACACACTGTACATAGATGTTTCTATTGTGTTATTGACTGTACGTTTGTTTATGTGTAACTCTGTGTTCTTGTTTTTGTCGCACTGCTTTGCTTTATCTTGGCCAGGTTGCAGTTGTAAATGATAGCTTGTTCTCAACTGGCCTACCTGGTTAAATAAAGGTTCAATTCAAAAAATAAAAACCTGTCCAAACAGCATTGATATATGCCTAGCAACGCAGTAAACTATTTGTAATGCAGCCTGTGTCATGCACAAACAACCATTTAAAGTCTAATCATTAACTACAATGTGGAAATCATCTTACCAATATTGTATTTCTTGTGTGAAAATTAATTAATAAATATAAACCAATCATGGTGATATGTGGTACCGATAACTTTGAATGGTGATTTAGAACCAAACATTCTAGGCCTACAGTGTGATACGAGACCCTTTCAATGGTTATTTCGGACAATTTCAACTGAGATCGAGTGCGCATGTTCACTATAGAAGACATCACTGGGCACAACAGCGGACCAGCGCAAAGCTCACATCCTACCTACTGTAATCAGAGGAGATGATGACCCACTGGCATGGTGGAGAGGGAATGATGGTCGCTTTTCACTCTTGTCCAATGTCGCCCTCAAATACCTCTGCATCTGTGAAAAAAGCGTTCGATCTGAACGTGTTTTCAGAAGGTCTACCGCTAGTGACCCTCCTCGACAACATCCGGTGAAATTGCAGAGTGCGAAATTCAAAATACAAAAATCGTAATATTAAATATTTATGAAATTACAAGTGTCTTACATCGTTTTAAAGCTTAACTTCTTGTTAATCTAACAGCTTTGTCAGAATACAAAAAATATTTACGGTGAAAGCATACCATGCGATTATCTGAGGACAGCGCCCTGCATACAAAATCATTAAAAACATTTTCCAAACCGGCAGAGTCAAAGTCACCAATAGCAATAAAATAAATCACTTACATTTGAAGATCTTCCTCTGTTTGCAATCCCAAGGGTCCCAGCTACACAGCAAATGGTCGTTTTGTTCGATAAAGTCCTCTTTATATCCCCAAAAAGTCAGTTTATTTGGTGCGTTTGATTCAGTAATCCACCTGTTCCACTATTTCAACATGCTTACAAAGGAATCCCAAAAGTTACCAATAAACTTCTTCAAAAGAAGTCAAACAACATTTCTAATCAATCCTTAGGTAACCTAATATGTAAATAAATTATACAATTTAAGACGGAATGTAGAATGTTCAATACCAGAGATAAATAACGAGGTGCACGCCCCCATCCACGATGGCAACAAGACTACAGTCAAAATGAGAGCCACCTTGAAAAACTACAAATTCTAGCTCATTTTTCAAAAAACAAGACTGAAACCCTTTCTAAAGAATGTTGACATCTAGTAGAAGTAATAGGAACTGCAATCTGGGAGGATTTCCTTTGAATTTCCCATAGACAAGCATTTTCAATGGGTACTGACCTCAAAAAAAAATCTGGATGGATTCTCCTCGGGTTTTTGCCTGCCATATCAGTTCTGTTGTACTCACAGACATTATCTTAAGAGTTTTAGAAACATCAGCGTGTTTACTATCTAATACTACCAATTATATGCATATCCTAGCTTCTGGGCCTGAGTAACAGGCAGTTTACTTTGGGCATGGCAGTCATCAGTACATCCGAATACTGCCCTCTAGCCCTAACATTAAACTTATTTGCACTGTAATTTATTTAGTAAATTTCGTACTTATTTTGTGTACTTTATTCATTTGATCATTTGCAGCCTATCCAAATGCAGGTTATTCTTTTTATAGGAGACATATTTTTTGCCTATATTTTTTGTTCCTGCTTATCAAAAGCGCTGCTGTGGGAACATATGTAATGCCTGTTGTGCAATTAAAGGATGAATAAATGAATAATGAATAAACAGTTCCACTATAATAAAATAAAGGGAACACTAAAATAACACATCCTAGATCTGAATGAATGAAATATTCTTATTAAATACTTTTTTCTTTACATAGTTGAATGTGCTGACAACAAAATCACACAAAAATTATCAATGGAAATCAAATTTATCAACCCATGGAGGTCTGGATTTGGAGTCACACTCAAAATTAAAGTGGAAAACCACACTACATTCTGATCCAACTTTGATGTAATGTCCTTAAAACAAGTCAAAATGATGCTCAGTAGTGTGTGTGGCCTCCACATGCCTGTATGACCTCCCTACAACGCCTGGGCATGCTCCTGATGAGGTGACGGATGGTCTCCTGAGGGATCTCCTCCTAGACCTGGACTAAAGCATCCGCCAACTCCTTGAGAGTCTGTGGTGCAATGGATGGAGCGAGACATGATGTCCCAGATGTGCTCAATTGGATTCAGGTCTGGGGAACGGGCGGGCCAGTCCATAGCATCAATGCCTTCCTCTTGTAGGAAAGGCTGACACACTCCAGCCACATGAGGTCTAGTATTGTCTTGCATTAGGAGGAACCCAGGGCCAACCGCACCAGCATATGGCCTCATAAGGGGTCTGAGGATCTCATCTCGGTACCTAATGGCAGTCAGGCTACCTCTGGCGAGCACATGGAGGGCTGTGCGTTCCCCCAAAGAAATGCCACCCCACATCATGACTGACCCACCGCCAAACCATTCATGCTGGAGGATGTTGCAGGCAGCAGAACGTTCTCCACGGCGTCTCCAGACTGTCACGTCTGTCACATGTGCTCAGTGTGAACCTGCTTTCATCAGTGGTGAATTAGCCAATCTTGGTGTTCTCTGGCAAATGCCAAACGTCCTGCACGGTGTTGGGCTGTAAGCACAGGCGGAGGTAGCGATCTTGCTGCTGGGTTGTTGCCCTCCGACGGCCTCCTCCACATCTCCTGATGTACTGGCCTGTCTCCTGGTAGCGCCTCCATGCTCTGGACACTACGCTGACAGACACAGCAAACCTTCTTGCCACAGCTCGCATTGATGTCCCATCCTGGATGAGCTGCACTACCTGAGCCACTTGTGTGCGTTGTAGACTCCGTCTCATGCTACCACTAGAGTGAAAGCACCGCCAGCATTCAAAAGTGACCAAAACATCAGCCAGGAAGCATAGGAACTGAGAAGTGGTCTGTGGTCACCACCTGCAGAACCACTCCTTTATTGGGGGTGTCTTGCTAATTGCCTATAATTTCCACCTGTTGTCTATTCCATTTGCACAACAGCATGTGAAATTTATTGTCAATCAGTGTTGCTTCCTAAGTGGACAGTTTGATTTCACAGAATTTAGATTTTTCGGCGGCACACAATTTGTTTTTCCTGAAGTTTTGGTCAGGTGGTCAGGTGGAGGCCAGAAACTTATAAGGTTTGTTTAAACTTCCCATTGGATTATTCTATCTTGTAATTGTTGATTCTCTCTCAGTCATTATTAGCATATCATGTTTATTTAGGCTATTCACAAACATACCTTTCTGAGAAATAACTCTGTTACTGGTCTCCTAGATTAATTTGAAAGTTGATCAGGAAAGATATGCTTAGACCAACAAGTCACATTCAAATAAAATGGGGACTGGGACAAAAGGGGAAATTAAGCTTTTAAAACAAGCCAGACAACTGAGAGTCTGCTGCAAAAGGCCTATGATCATCCGACATTAGAGAGGTGAGCGAAAGAAATGTTATCTGACATTTTGCACAGCTTTTGTCAGTCTCCACTCCATCCAAAATCTACATTGTAGGCCTACAGTTCTCCTGCATTATGTTAATAGTAGGCTAAGTCTACCTACATATTTATTGAAAAAGGCTATGGCAAATAGGAATAGGTAGGTCATTTGGCATGTCGCCCAGCTGTGAGCTACACTGTTGTGCACTGACTGACTCCAGCGGTGCCAGTCATGCTCAAATATGTTAAACTATAAAAAATCTAAATATATAAAAACTAGCGTCTGTAACATCAATATGTCCTTGCCATTGATGATGTCTGTCAAACATTGTGTATTTCTGATTATATCGTAATATCGCCCAACTCTAGAATACAGCTTGTTAATATAGACCTTATTTCCAAAGTTACAAGTAATTTAATAATGAAAAACAGTGTCTACGCATTGGGATATAGTAATAAATAAGTAAATATCTAATCCTGCCGACTACGCCAAATGTAACGTGAAAGGATAAAATTCTGTTGCACACAATATTCCAATCATTATTCCCTATTCTGACTCATTGTTATATTGACATAGGCTTGCAATGGGAAAACCTCCTCAGCCAAAGTCACAGTATATATTTTATCTCTGTATTTCTGTTTTCTGAGTCATGTCAAAGACTAACATTATGTACACCCCGTCCCCATCTCCCACAACGACGACAACAACAAAACTGGTTAAATCTCTTAAAATAGCTTCCTGACAATCATTCTGGTTTGCAGGAAATATTTACAGTTTCAGTTATCGACAGCAGCTTTGCCATGAATGTTTGGCCCTTTCATCATCATAACAGCAGTGACAGGGAGCCGATGGATCAGTGAATCCTCCAGCAGGGCAGCACAGCTTCAGATGATGAGAGAACAGAGAGGAGAACCACAGAGTTGGGCTACTGCTATCTCCCTGGTTACCTCCTAAATGGCACCCTATTCCCTTTATAGTGTACTACTTTGATCATGGACCATAGGGCTCTTGTCCAAATAAGCTCACTATAGCTGGAATAGGGTGCCATTTGGAATGCTATCTCTGACTACCTGAGCCAGATGTTTGCCTTCCCAGTATCTGGCGCCTTCACAGTCAGAGTAGAAGAAGACTGAGGTTTGTCCTTCATTTTCCTAGCTAGCGGTTGTCCATCATATCCTTGCAGGGGGCTGATGCTTTTCAGCATGTCCTGAAGCTACAGTATCTAGCAGTGATAGGGATAGGCTGATTTGAGAGACAGACTGTTTCTTGGATATAGGAATATAAGCCTAGGACTCTTGAGAGGAGTTTTGTTTTTATTACAGCATATTATTTGCATGTAGTTTAACATGAAAAAAACAATAACAGCAATACATACAAACTATGAAACAGCCAAACACTTTGTGCTATTAACCTTAATGTTGTTTCTGTGTATGTTGGCTATCATTTCTTCATTTAGCTGGGGGAAACTGTTTCTTATTTGAGAAGACCAGGGTCAACTTTATAGCTTCAAAATGCCTATTCCTAATCAGTGTGAGACCGTCATGACAGCTCGTATTTCATAGGGGGAGTGTTATCACCGAATGGAAAATAACAGTTACTGACAGTCTATTTGAGTTCTTATTTTCCATCTCTCCCTCCTCATGCAGAGGCACCTGGGAAGATTGCATATCAAATTAGAGAAGGTAATAAGAGTGATACTGAATTCAGTCCAACATAAAATATTTACTTACATTTTCAATTTTCTCCTCTCACCAGTGACAGGTCAATAGGAAAATGAGGACTGCTCTGTTTCAAATACTTAGGGAGCCAGACAAATAGGTTCAATCAAGAAAATGATTTGTAGCATCATTGTTGAATAATATAACATGTCTGAGCCCAGAAGAGTTTATAAAAAGGTTTGGATTAAATAAATATTCCAGTTGAATTACTGTGCAAGAGAAAGCTAATCAATACTGAAAAGCAAATCAATACTCTAGAAATCTGGAAATGTATAAAAATGCAATCTGAGATTTGTATAGACTTATTTGTATTGATAGCACCGTTTTGGGGATGATTTACATATACAATCTGAGATTTGTATAGACTTATTTGTATTGATAGCACCGTTTTGGGGATGATTTACATATACAATCTGAGATTTGAATAGACTTATTTGTATTGATAGCACCGTTTTGGGGATGATTTACATATACTGTACTGAACTGTTCTGTATAAAGTCAGCCTTCTCAATTATGTGAGGAGACTACATTTTAATTCAAACATGCTTTCTCGCAGAGTGGGAACAATCAATGTTGTTTTCTTCTACCTACCCAGGAAACCTGGTTCTATTTCGATAGAATACAGTAGTCTATAGGCTTGTATACCAAATGGCACCCTATTCCCTATATAGTGCACTACTTTAGACCAGAGCGATATGGTAATTTAGGACGCATCCATAGTTGATGACATGTATGATTGATTGAGAGCTATAAGGCCTCATAGTGTATATAGGCCCTGATAGCCTCCATCTCTTTCCACTTAGAATGTACAAGCTGTTTTCATCGATAACATTAAAAAAAGACAAATCCAGATAAATCATGAAGGGGAAAGTATTGTGATAGTTTTGTGATGGCACTGTTGTGGTTGCAAGCCATTTTTAAAGGGGATGGTGGGAGGACGGAGAGTCAATTTGTGTTAGTTTAGCTTCATTGCAGCACATTATACTGTGGTTGTAGACTCTATATTGAACTTCCTTGCAGAGTAAGTGTCTGGTTATTGCAATGGGAGAGTAAATTAGTGACCCAGTTATCTGTGCGTAAAGGGAATGAATGTGTAGTGTAGCGGACTCTCAACTGGAGGCCTGCCAACAGTGTTCTCTTCTTCTCCTGCTTTTTACAGACACAGTGTGACATACTGCATCTAGTCACCATGATAAATCATAATGTGTATCCTTGATACCTAGATCAACACTTTTGATTTTAATAAGAAATACTGTAGGAAAAGGAAAATAATATAAATTTTTATCTCGGTTTGGTACACAAAACACTGGGAAAAACATACTGCCCACTGGGCTAAAAACTGGTTGAATCAAGGTGAAAAAATGCATTGTGATGACGTTGAATCAACATGAAAAACTGGTTGGAATTGCAAAAAGTCATTAACCTAGAGACATTTTTTCACAACTTTTAACCTAAATCCATTGACATGGTACATTTTTTTGTTGAATTCATGTTGAATTCAAGTTAGTTGACAACTCAACCAAATGTTAATCAAACTAGACGTTGAACTGACGTCTGTGCCCTGTGTTGAAGATAGAACTTGTGACTGTACAAAGGTTTGACCTCTGTTCCCACATCACAAAACAGCCCAAATACATTTCCTTTCCCATTGTTCAAAACAATGTGTCTTTTTGTATGCCACTTACAATGCCTCTTCCTTCCATATTATTTTTCACAAAAACCTCAGAATAAGTGGAGGGGGTTGGGAGAGGGTATGTAAGTTGCATCCCAAATGGCACCCTATTCCCTACATACTGTTCTGCTTTTGGCCAGAGATGGTCAAAATTAGTGTACTATGTAGGGATTAGGATGCCATTTGAGTAGTGCACTATGTAGGGATTAGGATTCCATTTGGGATGCAGACTTACATACTATAAGAGTCTGAACCATTCATGTGGCAAAAGTGTAGAAGTTTGACTGACAGTGGCACACACTTGAAAATAAGTATTGTACAATATTTAAGGGTTGAGAGGGTTAGTGGAAAGTTTAATTTTGAGTCATCAGCATGTTGAAGAGCATTTAAAGAGATCCTACCTTTGAATCTCTGTTTGATAGATAGCTTATTCTTGATTTACATTAATATCTCTTAATTTCCTGGCTTAACAGAGATGTGATCTTAATATAAGGGAGAGTGGGGTAAATTGATTGTTTCTTTATATTCAGCATCATTCCGTCAAGGTAAATATAGTATTCTTTCTAGCAAAGATATCTACATATATTTCAGGATGGTGTGTATCCCTGGAGATAATCAAAATGCATTTAAACATTGCAGTTTTGAAAACATTGCTTGTCCATAAAAAGTGATCTCTTGGCACAACGTACACTGGGTATGGGGTAAATTGAGGACAGGACAGGGTAAGTTAAGCCACCTACAAATTTCTGTACTGAATAAATATTACAACTACCATTTTAAAACCATGAATATCTTTATTTCCCAAACACAATTCAACACAATCACAATTGCTTTTTTGTCATCTTAAGCATCTTTTAACACAGGCTTAACACCTAACAAACACTTTGTACCTTTTTAAAACACTTTTAACATAGACAAGACTCTGTTGTTACCTCAAATCCCGGCGATAATGCCATATATTATGCCTGGTAAGAAAGAAAAAAAATCTTAACTAGCCATGGACGCAACCATTGACTCAACTTACTCATGGTCATCAACTTGCCCCAAGGCAAACATTTGCACGTTATTAGCCCACACAGCTACAAGGATGCACTTTCATGCTAGGTTTAGTACCTCATATTGACGTTTATTACAGACCCCAACTGATGTATAGAACAATCTTAAAAGTATGTACTTTGGTTTAGATACAAGCATCATAAAACCTCTTACACAATACATTCATTTGACTTGGTGAAAATCTGTTTCATGGACCTGACTTGCTTACAAATATTTTTCCCTGTGGTTTCTTCCACAAGAAGACCTACCTCATTTGGTCAAATTATTAATTTTGTGTACGGTTTCCTAGAATCAAGGATGGCTCAACTTACTCCACTTTCCCCTATGTGTTTTATCTAATCAAAGCTCATCCTCTCGAAAGTCTCTCAGGCATCAGGTAAAACTATTGGAATGAATTTGGGAGAAATGTACTGTATCAAATGAAAGATAAAACTGCATTTATCAACATAAAAATCACATGAGCCTATTTGTAAATCCTGTAAACAAAGATCTCATCCATGCTTATGCTCTAATGCAGAAAGAGTTGCTCCCATCTCCACTTTCTATCCGTGTCCAGGAGACATTTTCTCTACTTAAAGTATTCTGATTACCAATGTCACACATTTTTCTATTCCACAAATCCATTACTAAGTAACCATGTATGGTGCTAGCTAACAGCCCAGAGCCTGATCAGAAAGCTCTTTCAAAGACACATGGTTGATCCACTTGTTGATTTAATCATAAACTTACCTAACGTCGGGTGGCAGTCATTAATGTATGTGACATTGTGTGCCATACGATTTTATGTAAGTCTAAAACCTTAAGTGTATGACATAAACAACAACAAATAAAGACATTTAGATGCTTTATTATATAGCTGTTAGCCACGCATAAATATAGCAAGACAAGTCTTTAATTTTCATCATATTCATTTATTGTGTATCACTTACTTACATTTTAATGAGGCTAAACATGGCAGTAATGAGGTACAGGTGCCTGTGGGTCTATGTCTGCATTTAGCACCCTATTTCCTACATAGTGTCTTACTTTTGACCAGGGCAAATATTTGTCTCTGGTCAAAAGTAATGCACTATGTAGGGAATAGGGTGCAATTTGGGATGGAGCCTGCTCTCAGTGCTCTGCCAGCCAGGCACATTTTTACATTTGGGTTGTTGAGCAGACACTCTTAACCAGAGTGACTAACAGGAGTAAATAGGGTTAAGTGCCTTGCTCAAAGGCACATCGACAGATTTGTACCTAGTCGGCTTGGGGTTTCGAATCAACAACCTTTAGGTTACTGGCCCAATGCTCTTAACCACTAGGGAATCCTAGCTACCCTGCCGGGTACTGATGGACACCTCACATCTCTCACTAATAATACGACTTACACAAAGGTTACATCCCAAGTGGCAGGCTATTCCCTACATAGTACACTACTTTTGACCAGAGCATATAGGGAATATGTACTGTATATATATGGAATAGGGTGCTATTTGGGACACAATTTGTATCTAAAGAGCCACAGCAACATCATTACCCACGCTTAAAGCTAATTAAGTTCCATCATCCGGTAATTTTCCTTTGAGAACGAACAAAAGACAGAAACATAAACAGGTTATGGGACAGGGAACGTAGAATAGCTATTTTTCTAAAGCAATTGTGGTACAAAAATGACAACACAGTAACTTAACAAGCAGAATAGTGTTCATGTATTTTTTATTTAGCACAGGCATAAGGCTCCTGAGTGGAGCAGCGGTCTAAGACACTGCATCTCAGTGCTAGATGTGCCACTACAGACCCTAGTTTGATTCCAGGCTGTATCACAACTGGACGTTATTGGGAGTCCCAAATGGTGGTACACAATTAACCCAGCATCGTCCGGGTCATTGTAAATAAGAATATGTTCTTAACTGACTTGCCTAAAAAATAATTGAAAACAGCGAGAATTAGAGCAGACCAGTGTTTCTGTCTGTCACGTATTCATAAACAGTAATCACATTGGATTGTTTTGGTCCCCTGATGAAAGTCACTATTTATGAGTGAGGGGCCCACGTGGATCCTGAGAACAGGGGCCCTATTCTAGGACGAGAGCGTTCAATGATTCTCTCTCGTTCTCCACAAAGTGGTTTGATCCCACTTTCTTTTTGATCATACACCCCGCAGGAGAACATTTGATCATTGTTGCGTTATTCTTTGTTGATTTTTTTTCTTCCTCTTCTTTCGTTTTCTCCAACACAGATGTCTGAAAATAAAACATTAACACAAAACAATAGCCAATAGCTTAAAACTGTGACAACAAAGGAAACAGAATTCCATCTGGTGCTTATGTTTCTCCCAACCCGACGGGAAGCTAAAATGTGACCATTCATAGCAGGATTAGGGGGGGTGTCACCTTTTTTTAAAATTGAGTTATGTCTTTATTTTGCCACAGCTTTTATTGTGCGAGTGAGTTAACAGCAAAACACAAATTACATTCTCCTGACTTGGCTGGGAATACAAGGCAACTAAACCATTTGTATGCTACATTCAATTTCCCCAACCACAGTGCAGTACAAAGAGAAACAGGGAAGTTAATTGAATAGCGATCGGGAGAAGTGCCTGGGCATTGTGAGGACTGGAATAGCCCTGTCACTTCCAGACCATAGGAATAATGGCCCACAATGTGAGCACCAGATACAATCAGGCTTCCTAAGGTGACATCATTGGAACATCTACAGGGAAATCTTCCTCCCAAATGCCTTTGACATTTCTTACAGACAGTGTGCATCCAAAATGGCACCCTATTTAGTGCACTTTAGTAACCCTATGGGCTCTGGTCAAAAGTAGGGAATAGGGTGCCATTTGGGAAGCAGACAGACAGTATACTTCTGCAGGTGCTCAGTGCTTACTAAAACAACTTCAGGCTTCTTCAAATATAAATAGGGTGATTTGAGATCATAAACTCCACAGTACAGTTCTGCTGCTGCAGCATTCTGTCCCATTACTGAGTGCCTTGACACTGATAAGCTCTTGATTAACCTCCCCTCGAAGCAGACAGAGGCATGGAGACAAACACACACTTGTCTGTCTGTTTACGAAATGGCATCCTATTCCCTCTATAGTGCACTGCTTTTGGTCTACTTCAGGCCAAATGCAGAGCACTAGAAAGGAAACAGGCTGCCATTAGGGACGAAGATTCACAGGTTAGCGTTGTGGTTAAAGTGTGGTTAATGTTGTGGTCACTAGTTCTTGTGCTCTTGTGGTCAGTAGTTCACTAGTTCTTGGAACAGCCACAAAGTCATAAAATCTGATTTTAAAACTAAACCCTAACATTAACCCTAACCTTAACCACACTGATAACTAATGTTGAGCGATTAGTGCTTTTTGAGGTCGGTTCGGTTTCTGTTTGATTATAAAAAAATACATATATATGTTTTTTCGATTTCAATAATCTTTTTAAACATTAAATGCACTATGCATTATGTGGGTTGAATGCTGTAACAACACAACAAAACAATTAATACAATGATGGTAGTGACTGCCCATTACTGCTTATTAACCATCATTTATTCACATTACTTTAATAAAATATTTCAGTTATTGTGTATATTACCTTTGTTTTATTTGATAACTTCATTATTTCATTCCAAGTCATCTCAGCTCTATAGAGCTTCTGCCTATGCAGTTTTTCAAAGTAAATAAGGCATACTTTCATGACTGCTGAATACCAACTATCAATCACTTAGATCATGTATTTTCAGGTAGAAGCAACTGCTTTCTATCCCTCTTCATCGCATGTTCTTCTGTATCTTCTCTCCCTCTCCGTGTCTGCCCAACAGAGTAGGCACGCATTGGATTATGGGCATTGTAGTTAATTACCAGGTTTTCTGCGCTAAACTATGTGGAATGTTTTCTTGTTGGAAACTACAACTCCCTAATACATCACAGAGTTCGGGCTTGATCTGATTTCTTGATCATTAAAATAGTCATAGTTAACATACTGTATGAGACAGACATAAAAGGTAATTGTATGTTTAGAATTCAGTAAGTAGAATGTATTAGGCCTACACTGTAGTTCTACAACAATATTAAGAACATTTTGGAATCTGAGCGTGCATTACACTATCTTATTGGTTATTATACTCCACTATTTAAAGGGTGTATCTATATCTATGACATTTCAATTGGCCATAAAACTAGTATTTACACAGTCTTTAGAACTCCAGTGCCTTCTTCAGAGGGCAATGTGCCAATCTAGAATTTGAAACTGACCTATACATGATCGGTAATCTATTAACACAAGAACCAATCCTTGTTGCTAGCCTGTGCATGGAAACAAGGGAATAAACCCAAAGTTCAGTTTGCCTGAGTTGCCTCCCCTGAAAATGGTTATTGATTTGCATTTTCAGAAGTTACAGACACTTCAGGATAAACTTCTATTGATTTAAGTCACCACCTTGAACAATCAGCCTGTAGAAAACTGATCAGAGATTCTGGGTGGAATTTTCCCCCTCATGTTATTTGTAAAAATAAATAAATAAGTACACACATTCATATTTTATACTGAATGCACCTGGAGGACAGCACCTAAAACCATTCTGCAATTGTACTTGACAGTCTTGAGGCTTGCCATGTCTCATTAGGCTACTTTATTCCTATTTACATTTTCATCCAAGACATAAAGTAGATTAGCAGTTCAATATCATTCATAACTAATACACAGTCTGTCACGTTCTGACCTTTATTTCCTTTGTTTTGTCTTTATTTAGTATGGTCAGGGCGTGAGTTGGGGTGGGCAGTCTATGTTTGTTTTTCTAGGTTTGGTTTCTGTTTCGGCCTAGTATAGTTCTCAATCAGAGGCAGGTGTCGTTCATTGTCTCTGATTGAGAATCATACTTAGGTAGCCTGGGTTTCACTGTTGGTTTGTGGGTGTTTGTTTCCGTGTGAGTGTGTGTCGCCACACAGTACTGTTTCGGTTTTTGTAGATTTCACGTTATCGTTTATTGTTTTTGTTCGAGTATTCATTTGTCTTTATTAAAAACATTATGGACACTTACCACGCTGCATCTTGGTCCGATCCTTACTCCTCTTCAGACGAAGAGGAGATCTGCCGTTAGTCTAAACTAAACATCCTCATAGGCAGCGGATCACATGCAGGAAATCATTAAGTGTTTTCCACAGGCTGGGAAATATTTTCTTAGTTAAGTGTTAGGAACAGATGTACCTCCCCAATGGCACCCTATTCTCTATGTAGTGTACTACTTTTGAAAAGAGCTCTATGGGCATGCTGCCTCTTTTCAGCCCTCCTCTCCTTGACAAAAGCATTCATTCTCCCATCAGGTCCAGTTATTCCACTGAGTAAACCCCCCCCCCCCCCCCCCCTCCACACACACACACACACACACACAAAAACACACACACACCATTGAGGTAGTAAACACTGTTCTCTACAAGTCATCACAGCCCCATGCACCAGCTTGCTTTAGTTTAGCACTCTCATTACTGATCAATACTCTCATCACTGCAGTACCATCCCCTCCTGTTGTGGCCACTCAGAGACCACAACATATCAGAGAAATGTAGCTAGATGGAGACTCCCTGAACATTGAACTATGCAAGCGATTCCCAAACTCGGCCCTGGGACCTCAATGGGTGTACGTTTTGGTTTTTGCCCTAGCACTACACAGCTGATTAACATAATCAAAGCTTGATAATGAGTTGATTATTTGCATCAGCTGTGTAGTGCTAGGGCAAAAACCTAAATGTGTACCCCTTGGGGTGTCCAGGACTGAGTTTGGGAAACACTGAATTATGCAGTCGGTGGGGAGCGACCTGGCTGCACAATTATGACCAGGGCTACCAAGTGCATTCTATGGTATGAACTGGAGCCACTGTTGGCCTCAAATAGCTATGGCAACGAGACAACTTTATTCAATGCCTTCTATTTACATTTAGCTTCGTTTGGCCAAGTATCTTATTTGTGTGAAAACTGTGTAAAATATTATATTACATAAGTTACTTTAGTTACTAAAACCATATGATCTCTGTTTTGAGAGAGGCCACGATCAGTAGACTACTGTGATAACACTGGTAGATGGAGAAAGAATGGAGGGGAATATATATGGAAGGAGGGGTCCTTTATCTGTCTATTAGCTCTCTATGTGCTGGCTGTATCTGATAGAGAAGGATTGTTTGTTAAATACTGTTCCGGTTAGTTGAGAAGTCAAATGTAGTGGACTGGAATGATTTGGCAGAAAGTCTCGCCCACTATTGAATACCTGTTTTGGAGAGTTGGCAGGGATTCTTAAAGGCTGCATCCCAAATGGCACTGTAGTGGCTCTGGTCAAAAGTTGTGCACTATATAGAGAATAGGGTGCCATTTGGGACACAACCTAAGTCGTATTGATTAGAGAAACAAACAAATCCTCTTCCTTGCCAGAGTAGCAACACCACCCAGACGTTTAAAAGCTCCCTGCAAATAGCTCCAATCACTAAACTGCCCTTATTAGAGGATGGTTATCTTACCGGTAGGTTTCTAGTCATGCCAGGTGGGGTAATCTCTACTGCAGTCAGACACTGGCCTCGGTAATGAGGTTATGGTCGATAACTTTTTTACGGCCCAAATGGAAACACTATCCCTTTTACAGTCCACTACTTTTGACCAGAGTCCCCAAAAGTAGTGTACTATAAAGGGAATATGATGCCATTTGAGATGCAACCTCTGTGTACAACATTTAACTGTAAAAAGCCACTTTCAGATGGTAAACAAGTCATCAACAAACCTTCCCTGGGTGAGGACAGATAGGTGCTAGGTGCCTTTATTCCATGTGAACTTTACCCTCAGTCTGCAGTACTCACTTGAGTGTTATGACAGTCATTCATGTAGGAATTCAGTACAACAAATCAATATGCTGTTTTATTAAAGTAGTTCAAATTCCCTGCAAAGAGGAAGAGGGAGAGGGGGAGAGGGAGAGGGAGACCTAAACAGAGAGAACACAGTGGCAGAATATCTGACCATGGGTGACTGACCCAAAATGTAAAAAAAATCCTTGACTATGAACAGACTCAGTGAGCATAGCCTTGATATTGAGAGAGGCAGCCATAGGCAGACCTGAATATGGTTAAACACAATAATATTGGGGCCTCCCGAGTGGTGCAGCAGTCTAAGGCACTGCATCACAGTGTTGGAGGTGTCACTACAGACCTGGGTTCAATTCCAGGCTGTGTCATAACTGGCCGTGACCAGGAGTCCCATAGGGTGGCGCACAATTGACCCAGCGTCGTCCGGGTTACAGGAGGGTTTGGCCAGGGGGCCATCACGCTTTATTTGGCTCATCACGCTCTAGTGACTCTTTTGGCTGAGCCCCTGCAGGATGACTTTGGTCGTCAGTTGTACAGTGAGTCCTCCAGAAAATTGGTGCAGGTGGGTGTTAATTAAGAAGCGCATGTTTCGGAGGATGCATGACTCAACCTTTGTGTAATGTAATTAACAATACCTGGGAATTATCGTGTGACAACTCCCAACAAGGGCTGTCCTGAGGCCCGCGGCGAAACCAAGGGCCTGGATACAGCCCTTGGATGCAGTTGTCACACGATTATTCTTGGGTTTGAGGGCATTATTGCTTTTATAGAATGACATTTTATTAAAAAAAATATTACTAAATTTGTTTTTGCATTCTGAAATTGCGACACAGGCAGACTTGTTGTTAGTTCTTTTCTCATGTTTTGACCGAGTCGTTAATTCAAATCATTCTATTCATTCAATGTTGCTATGCTAAACAAATCATTGGCATGTAGCTAGCTAGCAGAGATTCAATTATGATGAGAGAACCTCAATAAATAATGATTGAATAAATATCCAATTGGCCTACATAGGAAACAACTATTATGGTTGGTGACACCGAGCTAACCAAGCTAGTTGGTGATGTTAATAGTGACATTTCCGTTGATGGCACATCAATGGAAGAACTGTCCATGGTCCTGGCTGCTGGTTGGTGATAGCCAGTGTTTGCCTCTTCTTTGGCATCCAGGATCCAAACAACCCGTTTTATATGCTGCTGTATTGTGATGCAAGATGCTGTACTGTGATGTAAGCTGCTGTATTGTGATGTAAGATGCTGTACTGTGATGTAAGCTGCTGTACTGTGATGTAAGATGCTGTACTGTGATGTAAGCTGCTGTATTGTGATGTAAGATGCTGTACTGTGATGTAAGCTGCTGTACTGTGATGTAAGCTGCTGTATTGTAATGTAAGATGCTGTATTGTGATGTAATCTGCTGTATTGTGATGTAAGCTGCTGTATTGTGATGTAATCTGCTGTATTGTGATGTAAGCTCTCTGTATTGTGATGTAAGCTGCTGTATTGTGATGTAAGCTGCTGTATTGTGATGTAATCTGCTGTATTGTGATGTAAGCTGCTGTATTGTGATGTAAGCTGCTGTATTGTGATGTAATCTGCTGTATTGTGATGTAAGCTGCTGTATTGTGATGTAAGCTGCTGTATTGTGATGTAAACTGCTGTATTGTAATGTAAGTTGCTGTATTATGATGTAAGCTGCTGTATTATGATGTAATATACTGTATTGTGATGTAAACTGCTATATTGTGACCCAGGGAATTGCTTTAAAGTGGAACTGACAGCGTTTGAACTACTTTGCAGATATGTGTCACGCCCTGACCTTACAGATCCTTATTATTCTCTATGTTTGTTTAGGTCAGGGTGTGACTCGGGTGGGAAAATCTATGTTTTCTATTTCTTTGTGTTTTTAGCTGAGTATGGTTCCCAATCAGAGGCAGCTGTCTATCGTTGTCTCTGATTGCGGATCATATATAGGTTGTCATTTTCCTTTTGGGTTTTGTGGGATCTTGTTTTCTTGTTTTCGGTATAGTTTATTTTGCCTTACAGAACTGTGCGCTTTCGTTTTTGTCATTGTTATTTTGCTTTTGGTGTCATCAATAAAAATAACAATGTACGCCCACCACGCTGCACTTTGGTCCGGTCATTCCACAAATGAGAGCCTTAACAGAAGATCCCACCAAAAATGGATCAAGCAGCGTGGCCAGGATGAGTGGACATGGGAGGCGATCATGAAGAGAATGGAGAAGGACCCTGGACGCGGGTAGGAGAGTATCGCCGTTCAAGGGAGCAAATGGAGGCAGCGAAAGCAGAACGGCAACGATACGAGGAATTAGAGCAACGGAGCAGGCACGAGAGGCAGCCCCCAAAAAATATTTGGGAGGGGGGACACGGGGAGATTGGCGGAGTCAGGTTTTAGACCTGAGCCAACTCCCCGTGCTTACCTTGGGGAGAGTGTGACTGGTCAGGGACCGTGCTATGCGGTGATGCGCACTGTGTCTCCAGTGCGCATTCACAGCCCGGTGCGCTCTGTGCCAGCTCCTCGCAGTTGCTGTGCCAGCTCCTCGCAGTTGCCGTGCTAGAGTGGGCATCCAGCCAGGCCGGATTGTGCCGCCTCCACGGTCCAGTGTGTCCTGCGCAGGCTCTACGCACTATGCCTCCAGTGCGCCTTCATAGCCCAGTACGTCCTGTGATAGCTCTCCACACTCACCAACATAAAGTGGGTATTGTGGCAGCTCCACTCACTAGGCTGCCAGTACGTCTCCTCAGTCCGGTGAGACCTGTGATGATCCATGGCACAAAGCCTCCAGTGATGATCCATGGCCCAGAAGCCTGCAGTGATGATCCATGGGCTGGATGATCCAGGGAAAGGAGCCTCCAGCGATGGTCCAGAGCCTCCAGCGACGGTCCCCAGTCCAGAGCCTCCTACGACGGTCGGCAGTCCGGAGCCGTCAGCGAGGGTTCCCAGTCCGGAGCCTTCAGCGAGGGTACCCAGTCCAGAGCCTTCAGCGAGGATTCTCAGTCCAGAGCTTCTGGCCACGATCTACAGTACGGAGGTCCCTGCACCAGAGGCGTCACCGAAGTGGGGGCAGCCTCAAGCGGAGCTGGGTCGGCGTCCCGCACGGGAGCCTCCACCGAGAGTAGATGCCCACCAGGACCCTCCCCTATAGGTTCAGGTTTGCCACCGGAGTCCGCACCTTTGGGGGGGTGTACTGTCACGCCCTGACCTTAGATCCTTATTATTCTCTATGTTTGGTTACTTCAGGCTGTGACTCAGGTGGGAAAATCTGTTTGTGGGATCTTGTTTTCTGTATAGTTTATTTTGCCTTACAGAACTGTGCGCTTTCGTTTTTGTCATTGATATTTTGCTTTTGGTGTCTTCAATAAAAATAACGATTAACGCCTACTACGCTGCACCTTGGTCCGGTCATTCCACAAACGAGAACCTTAACAATATGAAACAAGCAGACAATCATAATAACAGTGAAAAGTCTCAAATTCCCAGTGTATTCTACAAAACAAACTTTTAAGAGTGTTTAAAAATAGGTTTTATTTGACTCAGAAATCTATGACATAGAGTAGGGCATTGTTGGCAGAATAGATGGATGCAGTTCAATGCATGATTAATATAATTCACCAATACATATCTTGGTAGTCCCACCAAGATATGTATTGGTGAAGATCACCTCAATATTTTGGACAAAAACTGACGAATGTAGCTAACTAAGGCTGGGAATGTCAATACAATCAAACTAGCAAGACCAATGAACAAGTCATTACGTGGCTAATATGCTAACTTATCTATTTATGACGATATTTATTTAGAAAGCTAGCTAAGAGGATGTTATGTCATTGGACGAGCGGGTGAGTGGCCTACTTTTTCCCCCCATATCGTTTTTCTGTGGCTACAGCTAGAGATGCAAGTGTCATTTGGTTAGCTAGAAAGAAATTAAAATCACTTTGGTAGCTAGCTACGCTGAACTTAATGACTGTTAACCACAGTTAGCATATCTCTTGGTCGTCAATCAAATGTATTTGGCAATGATCAAATGGGCGGGCAGGCAGGCAAGTTCCCATTCATTTGTAAAAACGTGGGTTGGGACAAGCACATATTGGCAGGCAAGCTGCAGAACGATGAGCAGGCTATTTACTATTTACCCATCGTTTATCAGTACAATTTTAACTACTATTCCCTTGTTAGAATTTAGCTCATCTCACTCTGGCTAGCATTAGTTGTCAATCTTGTTTTTGTTGATGTGCATAGGCAACTGAGGGAGAGATCTTTTCATGGTTGTTTGATCAATAGGACTGTAAAGTTCCCAAATGTAACAGAACTCCCGTGGTATTTACATATTTGCAAAAATATATTCAGGTGTATTTTGCGGCTTTTGGCAAATAATTTTTAGTGATCAAAAGTCCCGCTGTTAGTACAGCCTGTAAACAATCCAGTTAAAAGTGAATGATGCAAGGTCAGTGTGGCAAATGGCTGATATTTTTCTCTCAAATCAAATCAAATGTATTTGTCACATACACATGGTTAGCAGATGTTAATGCGAGTGTAGCAAAATTCTTGTGCTTCTAGTTCCGACAATGCAGTAATAACCAACGAGTAATCTAACCTAACAATTCCAAAACTACTACCTTATACACCCAAGTGTAAAGGGATATGTACATAAAGATATATGAATGAGAGATGGTACAGAACGGCATAGGCAAGATGCAGTAGATGGTATCGAGTACAGTATATACATATGAGATGAGTAATGTAGGGTATGTAAACAAAGTGGCATAGTTTAAAGTGGCTAGTGATACATGTATTACATAAAGATGCAGTAGATATAGAGTTTAGTATATACATATACATATGAGATGAGTAATGTAGGGTATGTAAACATTATATTAAGTAGCATTGTTTAAAGTGGCTAGTGATATATTTTACATAAATGTCCATCAAATCCCATTATTAAAGTGGCTGGAGTTGAGTCAGTGTGTTGGCAGCAGCCACTCAATGTTAGTGGTGGCTGTTTAACAGTCTGATGGTCTTGAGATTGAAGCTGTTTTTCAGTCTCTCGGTCCCTGCTTTGATGCACCTGTACTGACCTCGCCTTCTGGATGATAGCGTGGTGAACAGGCAGTGGCTCGGGTGGTTGTTGTCCTTGATGATCTTTATGGCCTTCCTGTGACATCGGGTGGTGTCCTGGAGGGCAGGTAGTTTGCCCCCGGTGATGCGTTGTGCAGAGCCTCTGGAGAGCCTTACGGTTGTGGGCGGAGCAGTTGCCGTACCAGGCGGTGATACAGGATGCTCTCGATTGTGCATCTGTAGAAGTTTGTGAGTGCTTTTGGTGACAAGCCTTATTCACAATGCTGTCTGTGTGGGTGGACCAATTCAGTTTGTCTGTGATGTGTAAGCCGAGGAACTTAAAACTTACTACCCTCTCCACTACTGTCCCATCGATGTGGATAGGGGGGTGCTCCCTCTGCTGTTTCCTGAAGTCCACAATCATCTCCTTAGTTTTGTTGACGTTGAGTGTGAGGTTATTTTCCTGACACCACACTCTGAGGACCCTCACCTCCTCCCTGTAGGCCGTCTTGTCGTTGTTGGTAATCAAGCCTACCACTGTTGTGTCGTCCGCAAACTTGATGATTGAGTTGGAGGCGTGCATGGCCACGCAGTCGTGGGTGAACAGACAGTACAGGAGAGGGCTCAGAACTCACACTTGTGGGGCCCCAGTGTTGAGGATCAGCGGGGTGGAGATGTTGTTACCTACCCTCACCACCTGGGGGCGGCCCGTCAGGAAGTCCAGTACCCAGTTGCGCAGGGCGGGGGTCGAGACCCAGGGTCTCGAGCTTGATGACGAGTTTGGAGAAAACTATGGTGTTAATGCTGAGCTGTAGTCGATGAACAGCATTCTCACATAGGTATTCCTCTTATCCAGATGGGTTAGGGCAGTGTGCAGTGTGGTTGAGATTGCATCGTCTGTGGACCTATTTGGGCGGTAAGCAAATTGGAGTGAGTCTAGGGTGTCAGGTAGGGTGGAGGTGATATGGTCCTTGACTAGTCTCTTAAAGCACTTCATGATGACGGAAGTGAGTGCAACTGGGCGGTAGTAGTTTAGCTCAGTTACCTTAGCTTTCTTGGGAACAGGAACAATGGTGGCCCTCTTGAAGCATGTGGGAACAGCAGACTGGGATAAGGATTGATTGATTGACATATCCCAGTCCACGTGATGGAAGCAGTCTTGGAGCGTGGAATCAGATTGGTCGGACCAGGCCTTCTGTAGTGCTGACTGGCTATGGTCCACCGTTGTGTAGAGTTCTGTCCAAGACAAGACAGATGTTTTTATTAGTTTTATTTACTGCAGTGTCTATTAATTGTCAAAATGTACAGCCACTTTCCCCCTCTACATTCTATGAATGTATGAACATTTTAAAATGACCATATCTAACGTAATATTCTTCCTGGTGGTGTATTTAAACATATTTTAATAACATGTCATGTTGCGAAAACGCTGTCAGTTCCTCTTTAATGGCCCACTGCTATTCTGAGTCACTCAGAGTAAAGCCAATGCCCTGGGTGGGTTCTCTAGGTCTTTGTGTCTGTCTCTATGTGTCTCTCTCCCTCTTTTTTGGGTCAGTCAAAGTGGTCATATAGTACCAGTCAAAGTTTGGACACATCTAGTCATTCATGGGTTTTTCTTTATTTGTACTATTTTCTACATTCTAGAAAAATAGTGAAAACATCACAACTATTAAATAACACACCTGGAATCATGCAGTAACCAAAAACTTTTTCAAAGTAGCCACCCTTTGCCATGATGACAGCTTTGCACACTCTTGGTAATCTCTCAACCAGCTTCACCTGGAATGCTTTTCCAACAGACTTGAAGGAGTTCCCACATATGCTTAGCACTTGTGGGCTGCTTTTCCTTCACTCTGCGGTCAAACTCATCCGAAACCATCTCAATTGGGTTGAGGTCGGGTGATTGTGGAGGCCAGGTCATCTGAGGCAGCACTCCATCACTCTCCTTCTTGGTCAAATAGCTCTTACACAGCCTGGAGATGTATTTGGTCAAAGTTCTGTTGAAAAACAAATGATCATCCCACTAAGCACAAATCAGATGGGATGGTGTATTGCTGCAAAATGCTGTGGTAACCATGCTGGTTAAATTGTCTTGAATTCTAAATAATTCATTGACAGTGTCACCAGCAAAGCACCCCCACACCATCACACCTCCTCCTCCATGCCTCACGGTGGGAAGCACACATGCGGAGATCATCCGTTCACCTACTCTGCATCTCATACAGAAACAGTTTTTGGAACCAAAAATCTCAAATTTGGACTCCTCAGACCTAAGGACAGATTTCCAACGGCCCAATGTCCATTGCTTGTTTGTTTTTTGCCTGAGCAAGTCTCTTCTTATTGGTGTCCTTTAATAGTGGTTTCTTTGCAGTAATTTGGCCATGAAGGCCTGATTCATGTAGTCTCCTCTGAACAGTTGATGTTGAGATACTGTATGTCTGCTACTTGAACTCTATGAAACATTTATTTGGGCTGCACTCTGAGGTGCAGTTAACTAAATTGAACGTATACTCTACAGCAGAGGTAACCCTGGGTCTTCCTTTCCCTTGGCAGTCTTTATGAGAGCCAGATTCATCATAGGGAGTTGATGGTTTTTGGGACTGCACTTGAAGAAACATTCAAAGTTTTTGACATTTTCAAAGTTTTTGACTGACCTTCATGTCGTTTCTCTTTGATTATTTGAGCTGTTCTTGACATAATATGGACATGGTCTTTTACCCAATAGGGCTATCTTCTGATTGGCTCAAACGCATTAAGAAGGAAAGAAATTCCACAAATTAACTTTTAACAAGGCACACCTGTTAATTTAAATACATTCCAGGTGACTACCTCATGAAGCTGGTTGAGAGAATGCCAAGAGTGTGCATAGCTGTCATCAAGGCAAAGGGTGGCTATTTTGGAAGAATCTCAAATATAAAATATATTTAGATTTGTTTAACACTTTTTTTGGTTACTACATTATTCCCAATATGTTATTTCATTGAAGAAAATATTATTAAAAATAAAGAAAAACCCTTGAATGAGTAGGTGTGTCCAAACTTTTGAGTGGAATAGTATATTCTACTACTGTATACTCCCTTTTTCTGCATAAACAAAACTTAAAAGTTCCTTAATCTGTTCTTGAGGTCACAGTAGGAGCACTGTCATAGGGATGCAGAGCTGAGGAGCACATAAAGTAACTATGCTTCCCATATGGCACCATAGTCCCTTTATAGCACTGGTAAACAGTAATGCACTATAAAGGGAGTAGGTTGCCATTTGGGACACAGATTGCAGGCTAGGGCACTCAGCTGTCAGCAGTAAACCTGAAAAATAACATGACTGATGTTTGAGGCTGGTTACACGTCCAGTCAAAAGACAATAGCACACATCACAATGGAATTCAGCACAGGGACTGAACATCCTTTGAGGAACACAGAGATAAAGGGGGAGAGGGAAGGAGGGCGAGAGAGAGGGCGAGAGAGAGAGCGAGAGGGCGAGAGAGAGGGAAGAGAGAGAGGGAGGGAGAGAGAGAGAGAGAGAGAGAGAGAGAGAGATTAGTGTGGGAAATAAACAAAGGCAACTCAAGTTTTGTAAATTGTTTCTAAATATGCATGTGGCAAGTTATATAACAATGACTCACTATTAGCCTTTCTCAATATGAAGCACCTTCATGCAAAAGGAGGTTCACACACTAATGCTGTTCCCCCAACAGACGGATGAGGATGAAATGTTACTAAAGAGAATTTAAGGCATGGTGGTAGAGACCGCCCATAATTGTTGAATACTTACCGTTGAAGTCGGAAGTTTTTACGATTGCTGACATTTAATCCTAGTAAAATCACCCCCCACAACATGATGCTGCCACCCTCGTGCTTCAGGGTTGGGATGGTGTTCTTCGGCTTGCAAGCATCCCCCTTTCTCCTCCAAACATAACGATGGTCATTATGGCCAAACAGTTATATTTTTGTTTCATCAGACCAGAGGACATTTCTCCAAAAAGTATGTTCAGTTGCAAACCGTAGTCTGGCTTTTTTTATGGCGGTTTTGGAGCAGTAGCTTCTTCCTTGCTGAGCGGCCTTTCAGGTTATGTCGATATAGGACTTGTTTTACTGTGATACATAGATACTTTTGTACCAGTTTCCTCCAGCATCTTCACAGGGTCCTTTGCTGTTGTTCTGGGATTGATTTCAACTTTTTGCACCAAAGTACGTTCATCTCTAGGAGACAGAATGCGTCTCCTTCCTGAGCAGTATGATGGCTGCGTGGTCCCATGATGTTTATACTGGCGTACTATTGTTTGTACAGATGAACGTGGTACCTTCAGGCATTTGGAAATTGCTCCCAAGGTTGAACCAGACGTGTGGAGGCCTACAAAAAAATATTCTGAGATCTTGGCTGATTTTCTTTTGATTTTCCCATGATGTCAAGCAAAGAGGCACTGAGTTTGAAGGTAGGCCTTGAAATACATCCACAGGTACACCTTCAATGACTCAATTGATGTTAATTCGCCTCAGAAAATGACTTGTGTCATGCACAAAGTAGATGTCCTAATCGACTTGACAAAACTATAGTTTGTTAACAATACATTTTTGGGGTGGTTGAAAATGAGTTTTAACGACTCCAACCTAAGTGTATGTAAACTTCCGACTTTAACTGTATGTAGATATCGATATATCTCTGTTTTTGTGAAGTTGTAAAAGTGTTAGATTACTTGTTAGATACTACTGCATGGTCGGAACTAGAAGCACAAGCATTTCGCTACACTCACATTAACATCTGCTAACCATGTGTATGTGACCAATAACATTTGATTTGTATATGTTTGGCAGCACTTTGCTCTGGTGGAAGCCTTATGTTCCACATAGGAATGAGGCTAGCTCTCTGTTCAAGGGCCCATCCATTATGAGTACATAAAGACAGCCCTACGGAGATGCTCCATCCATCCGCTGCCAGGCAAGCTGCTCTACCATCACGGACTAATTGGCAGATGTATTTTACAGCTGTGCACATCACAGAACCACCAGAAAGACCACCGACCCCTGTTCAGTTTGCTTCATTGACCATGGACTCCCGCACCCTGAAAACCCCTTGAGCAATGCTCAAGCGAGGCAGGCAACAGACTGTCAGACAGCAGTCAACTGGACACACAATCAAATCTCACACGCAAAGTGGTGGATGGGTTGATGGTTGAACCACGGCTGGCAGGGGGGCTGGCATGGGGAGGGGAGAGCAGGGCACTGCGTGGGTTGTTGGGGAGGGAGTCTGGTGGTTTAAAAGTGTATTATCTTCTTGTTCATTAGTAGGCTTGTTGTGTGAGCAAGCAGAATATTTTATGAACATGACCCGACGTCGCCTCGCAGGGATCCATACCCACTCTAATGAGATGTAATACTTCCAAGCATAGTAAGACAGCACTGCATCCCAAATGGCACCCTATTGCCCATATTGTACACTACTTTTGACCAGGGCCCATAGGGCGCCAAGTCTAGCCATGCGTGCATTTTTTAAACTTTTTCCTTCAAGGCTACGTGTCAGTGCCACCGCTACCATATGACATGTTTGATACAGTTCAGTAGCTTAAGATCCATCACTCAGAGGCCTCGAAGCACCCTTGAGGGTCACAGGGTTCACGTTGGCAGTCCTTTCAAGCATACTGAAGTGTTTAAGCTGATTATCCTTCTCCTTCTTCAAAGACGATGAACAGTTCATTTGTTCAAACTGTATTTTATGAAAGTTAGCTGGGGTGGTCTTCACTCTGCACTTCAATATTCAACATTCGCTATAAGACTAACCTGTTATACTCAGGTGACTATAGTTTCTATGAGATGATTATTAGTCAGAATGGGCGATGATACTCAACTCCTATTTTATTCTTTCTCTATAATATGAGAGAATGTCTGAATGATGTGTGTGTGGACACTGAAAGCCATGATCTTCTATGAACGTCAGGAAGAAGGATGATATGCCAATCGTTTTCAATTCCGCAAGCAGTAGAACTGTAATTGTCATTGTATTTCACTTATTAGCTTGTCCCTTTCAGTTTCTCCCTGACAGACGTTATTGACAGAATTTGACTTTACACACATACAGCAACTCTCTCTGTCGACTTTGCAATTCCTTTAAAAGAGGCAATCTGCGATTGCTATTTCCATTTTTGGATTGTTAAATTCATGAAATACAGTCCATTTGGAAAGTATGTTACAGCCTTATTCTAAAATTGATTAAATAAAACAAATTCTCATCAATCTACACACAATACCCCATAATGACAAAGCGAAGAGATTTTTTGTGCTAATTTATAAAAAATGTCTGCAGCATTGAAGGTCCCCAAGAACACAGTGGCCGCCATCATTTTTACATCAAATAAGTTTGGAACCACCAAGATTCCTCCTAGAACTGGCCGCCTGGCCAAACTGAGCAATCAGTGGAGAACAAAGTACTGAGCTTTAACAAAGTACTGAGTAAAGGGTCTGAATGTAAATGTGATATTTGTAATACATTTGCAAAAATGTCTAATAACCTGTTTTTGCTCTGTCATTATGGGGTATTGTGAGTAGATTGACAAGGGCAAAAAACGATTTAATCCATTTTAGATTATGGCTGTAACGTAATAAAGTATGGAAAAATTCAAGGGGTCTGAATACTGATCGATGCACAGTATACTGTATATCCCCATTGATTCTTGAAAAATAGAACTTATAAATCCCTCATGAGCATAGTTAAATTGTCGTACCCCATCAGAACCCAACATATAAGCTTGTTTTATTATTTTGTTTGCAAACAAAGTAATAGCCTTTAAACATGGTTGAAACTTTATTTTTATGTTATGGATGGTCAGTCCTTGCACCCATGGGTCTATCTATGAATTTGAGAGTGGTTACATTTCCTTAGCCCCATCCCTCAACTGTTTACCAAATTAGTGACAGGGTGCTGCTTTGTTAATGTTTCAACTGCTGAATGCCACTTTAAACATTTCAGTATTCTAACGAATGCCCCAATATTCACAGTCACCATAATTACTACCTTTAAACTATTCCCTACCCTTTAAATCAGTGGTCACCAACTTTTCTGAGTCAAGATCACTTTCTCATTCAAATATCACTTTCTCATTCAATATTGTTCTTCGCAGACCATATTATTTTTCAAAGCTCAAGCTTTGATAACAAAATAGATCAGTTGGTGTAGCATTCGCAAGGCACAGCTGAGCATAAAATGAAATTATTTGCCAATAATTCGCTTTTTTATTTCACTGGACTTATGGTACCTGCATCTGATGGCCATGATGCTTTCAAGACAACTGGGAACTCCCCTCTCCACCCGAAAAAAATTGTCAGATCATGAAGTCGGTGATCTTCAGGTCAGAAAGTCGGAGCTCTAGAAATATGCCAGAGTTTCCGACTTGGAATTCCAAGTTGGATGTCTGTTCAACACAATTTTTTTGGAGTTCCCAGTTGTTTTGAACACTGCATTATTCTCAGAGGAGGTAGGGAGAGAGAAGCAGAGGGTCCATCTGTCTCGGTCCCTGCTCTCTCCTTCCTTTCCTCAGGTGGGACTGACCAGAGAAAGGGGACACCCTCTTCCACCTGATGGCAAAACTCGAGTCGCACCACATTTGCCTCATACACAAATTCATTCCTATGACCAGATCAAGTGAAATATTCCTCGATATTAAAATAGACATTACCCTAATAGTAATAAAAACGTAGGGCTATCGATACACTTGGCTACTCATTCATTGCTGCTTGCAGCGCAAGTGAAAAAAGGGCGAAGCGCATTTTATGATTTGTAATAGTGTTGAATAAAAGCAGTGTTGACAGTGCAGAATAAAAACTTTTAAATAATCTCACTCATAAAAACAGCAGCTCTTTGACAGTTTGTGTGTTTATGGTTTTAAAAGTAATTAAATCGTAGGGAGGCTAGTGTTGGGTTCTGAGAATATGAAAATATACTTATTCATATCACTGATGGAGTGCTAAGATTTAGAGGGTCTACACCAGAAGTTATTGGTGTAGAGGAGGTATATTGGTCATAGGAGGAAGGTATATAGTATAACCATTTATCCGGAGGCTGCATTCATTGTAGCTGGGGATTTTAACAAGGCTAATCTGAAAACAAGACTCCCCAAATTTTATCAGCATATCGATTGCGCAACCAGGGGTGGAAAGACCTTGGATCATTGTTACTCTAACTTCCGCGACGCATATAAGACCCTGCCCCGCCCCCCTTTCGGAAAAGCTGACCACGACTCCATTTTGTTGATCCCTGCCTACAGACAGAAACTAAAACAAGAGGCTCCCACGCTGAGGTCTGTCCAACGCTGGTCCGACCAAGCTGACTCCACACTCCAAGACTGCTTCCATCACGTGGACTGGGACATGTTTCGTATTGCGTCAGACAACAACATTGACGAATACGCTGATTCGGTGTGCGAGTTCATTAGAACGTGCGTTGAAGATGTCGTTCCCATAGCAACGATTAAAACATTCCCTAACCAGAAACCGTGGATTGATGGCAGCATTCGTGTGAAACTGAAAGCGCGAACCACTGCTTTTAATCAGGGCAAGGTGTCTGGTAACATGACCGAATACAAACAGTGCAGCTATTCCCTCCGCAAGGCTATCAAACAAGCTAAGCGTCAGTACAGAGACAAAGTAGAATCTCAATTCAACGGCTCAGACACAAGAGGCATGTGGCAGGGTCTACAGTCAATCACGGACTACAGGAAGAAATCCAGCCCAGTCACGGACCAGGATGTCCTGCTCCCAGGCAGACTAAATAACTTTTTTGCCCGCTTTGAGGACAATACAGTGCCACTGACACGGCCTGCAACGAAAACTTGCGGTCTCTCCTTCACTGCAGCCGAGGTGAGTAAGACATTTAAACGTGTTAACCCTCGCAAGGCTGCAGGCCCAGACGGCATCCCCAGCCGCGCCCTCAGAGCATGCGCAGACCAGCTGGCCGGTGTGTTTACGGACATATTCAATCAATCCCTATACCAGTCTGCTGTTCCCACATGCTTCAAGAGGGCCACCATTGTTCCTGTTCCCAAGAAAGCTAAGGTAACTGAGCTAAACGACTACCGCCCCGTAGCACTCACTTCCGTCATCATGAAGTGCTTTGAGAGACTAGTCAAGGACCATATCACCTCCACCCTACCTGACACCCTAGACCCACTCCAATTTGCTTACCGCCCAAATAGGTCCACAGACGATGCAATCTCAACCACACTGCACACTGCCCTAACCCATCTGGACAAGAGGAATACCTATGTGAGAATGCTGTTCATTGACTACAGCTCGGCATTCAACACCATAGTACCCGCCAAGCTCGTCATCAAGCTCGAGACCCTGGGTCTCGACCCCGCCCTGTGCAACTGGGTACTGGACTTCCTGACGGGCCGCCCCCAGGTGGTGAGGGTAGGCAACAACATCTCCTCCCCGCTGATCCTCAACACTGGGGCCCCACAAGGGTGCGTTCTGAGCCCTCTCCTGTACTCCCTGTTCACCCACGACTGCGTGGCCACGCACACCTCCAACTCAATCATCAAGTTTGCGGACGACACAACAGTGGTAGGCTTGATTACCAACAACGACGAGACGGCCTACAGGGAGGAGGTGAGGGCCCTCGGAGTGTGGTGTCAGGAAAATAACCTCACACTCAACGTCAACAAAACTAAGGAGATGATTGTGGACTTCAGGAAACAGCAGAGGGAACACCCCCCTATCCACATCGATGGAACAGTAGTGGAGAGGGTAGCAAGTTTTAAGTTCCTCGGCATACACATGACAGACAAACTGAATTGGTCCACTCACACAGACAGCATTGTGAAGAAGGCGCAGCAGCGCCTCTTCAACCTCAGGAGGCTGAAGAAATTCGGCTTGTCACCAAAAGCACTCACAAACTTCTACAGATGCACAATCGAGAGCATCCTGGCGGGCTGTATCACCGCCTGGTACGGCAACTGCTCCGCCCTCAACCGTAAGGCTCTCCAGAGGGTAGTGAGGTCTGCACAACGCATCACCGGGGGCAAACTACCTGCCCTCCAGGACACCTACACCACCCGATGTCACAGGAAGGCCATAAAGATCATCAAGGACATCAACCACCCGAGCCACTGCCTGTTCACCCCGCTATCATCCAGAAGGCGAGGTCAGTACAGGTGCATCAAAGCTGGGACCGAGAGACTGAAAAACAGCTTCTATCTCAAGGCTATCAGACTGTTAAACAGCCACCACTAACATTGAGTGGCTGCTGCCAACACACTGACACTGACTCAACTCCAGCCACTTTAATAATGGGAATTGATGGGAAATTATGTAAATATATCACTAGCCACTTTAAACAATGCTACCTTATATAATGTTACTTACCCTACATTATTCATCTCATATGCATACGTATATACTGTACTCTATATCATCGACTGTATCCTTATGTAATACATGTATCACTAGCCACTTTAACTATGCCACTTTGTTTACATACTCATCTCATATGTATATACTGTACTCGATACCATCTGCCTATGCTGCTCTGTACCATCACTCATTCATATATCCTTATGTACATATTCTTTATCCCCTCACACTGTGTACAAGACAGTAGTTTTGGAATTGTTAGTTAGATTACTTGTTGGTTATTACTGCATTGTCGGAACTAGAAGCACAAGCATTTCGCTACACTCGCATTAACATCTGCTAACCATGTGTATGTGACAAATAAAATTTGATTTGATTTGATTTATAGTGTGTGCAACAAAGCTTGGAATGTGTTGAGTGCAGGGAAGCGATTACATGTGGCAGGCATTGATAAGGGGAAAGAGCCATGGATTAGTGATAGAGGGGGTTTGAGGTCAGGACACTTTAAGGGAGAAATGGAAGTTTATGGCCAGTATCGCAAGTGTCCTGCCTAGCAGTAAATAACAGTTTGTACAGATGGGTAGGAGGAGACTACGCGTTAAATATCAGTGATTGTGTGAAATGTCTTGTCTGAATACAGCTGTGTCGACCCTTTGGGAAGAACTACACTTGGTTAAGCTTCTCTAGTGTCTGTGAGTTATTTACTCTGAAAATTAGAACCCAACACTAGCATTAAACTTTGCTGTGGCCTGGGTCATGGAAGCTCTGTAGGGACAGTGATCCGATTGGCCAGCAGATTAGGCACACTTGATTTAGCTACAGATCTCCAGGTCACGCGGGTAGGTGGCGTTTTGTCCTTTCAGACAAATGAAATGGTTCAAAAGTGGGAAAACTATGCTTACCCGGTGCCCAGGGCTTTTGAATCAAGCTCATCTATCGCCAAAAGCAACACAAAAAAGAGCACAAGTCTTTATCATTGGCTTTTGTACAGAAATGTTTGGTGATCAACTAGGAAGACTTTAAGATCGACTAGTTGATCGTGATCGACTGGTTGGTGACTACAGCTTTAAATAATCAACGTGATCAGAAAAAAAATATGTTTTTGATTTCTCCAGAAAGAAGAAAAAAAAAAAAAAAAAGAGTCCATCTATCAGGATAAGGTAAGAACCAGATGCAGACCATGTCGAAATAACAATGTTTATTACAGCAATAGAGGCAAAGGTACAGGACGGCAGGCAGGCAGAGTGGTGAGGCGGACGGGTTCAGGGTCAAGACAGGCAAGGGTCAAAAACCAAAAGGGCGAGAAAAAGAGAGGCTGAGAAAAGACAGGGGCTGACAGGACAAACGCTGGTTAGCTTGACAAAATAAAACGAACTGTCAATACAAACAGAAAACACAGGTATAAGTACACAGAGGATAATGGGGAAGATGGGCGACACCTGGAGGGGGGTGGAGACAAGCACAAAGACAGGTGAAACAGATCAGGGCGTGACAGTACCCCCCCAACCAGGGGCACCACCTGGCTTCCTACCTGGAATCAGACCTGGTAAACTGGGGGGGACAGTTTGCAAGAATCCACCCGGAAGGGCAGATCCCGGGCCATACCTTCTGCCCGAGATGATACCAGGGCCGGGGTACGATGGTGATCCGCTTGTCGTCAATACCTGGAGGTGGTCTTGAGAAGGGCCGACCGGGCTCTCCTCCAGGTACAACGACAGTGGTGGATAAACATCTGGGCAGAAGGTATGCCGACCTCTTCCTGCTCAGAGAAGAGCAGGGGCTGATACCCCAGGGAACACTCGGAGGGAGATAAGCCAGTGGCAGAGCTGGGAAGGGTGTGCAGGCATATTAGACCCACACAAGCTGCTGGCTCCAGGTGGTGGGGTTGGCGGAGACTAGGCAGCGAAGAGTTGTCTCTAAGTCCTGGTTTGAGGTCCCGGAATGCCCAGTCAGCAGCTGGGGACTATGTGAACGGAACCTTGGGCGAGGTGAGTGCTGACAGGGTGGAAGCCAGGTTGCTATAACCCTGGCAATAGAAATTGTCAAACCCCAGGAAATGTTGCAGCTGCACCCTGGACGTAGGCTGAGGCCAATCCATTACGGGAGAGACAGCTTGGAAAACACAGTGGCGCCCTGGAGCGGCTTGAAGTCCGAGGAGATGAGTGGTAGTGGGTAACGGTTCTTAACCGTAATGTTGTTGTGTCCCCGGTAGTCAATGCACGGGGCAGGGTTTTGTCCTTTTTCTCCACGAAGAAGAAGCCTGCGCCGGCGGGAGAGGAAGAGGGACGGATAAATCCGGCAGCTAGGGAGTCCCCAATGTAGGTATCCATAACCTTGGTCTCCGTTCACCACAGAGAGTACAGATGTCCCCGGGGCGACGTGGTGCTTGGGAGAAGGTCAATCCCGCAGTCATAGGGTCGGTGTGGCATAAGCGATGTGGCCCGGGCCTTGCTGAACCTCCCGGAAGTCCTGGTACTCCGCAAGAATGGGGAGACGTCCTGGCGCAGGCTGTGCTGACTTCAGGCAATGGGCATAGCAGAACGGGATCAAAAACCAGGAGGGTGAGGAAAAGAGAGGTTGGGAAAAGACAGGAGCTGACAGGACAAAGGCTGGTAAGCTTGACAAAACAAGATAAACTGGCAACAGACAAACAGAAAACACAGGTATAAGTACACAGGGGATAATGGGGAAGATGGACGACACCTGGAGGGGGGTGGAGACAAGCACAAAGACAGGTGAAACTGATCAGGGCGTGACACCAACTCTCACTTTAGTATTTTAATTTCTCCATTCCTTTCCTCTCTGCTCTCTGGCTATGCCCTCATCTTCTATTCCTCCATCGTTTTCTCTCTTCTCTCCGTTCCCCTGATTTGGTTTCGGCTCCTGGCTGGGCCGGCCACCCTATCTTACGTTCCAAACGGCACCCTATTCCCTAAATAGTGCACTACTTTTGCACAGAGCCCTATGGTAGTACACTATATAGGGAGTAGGGTGTCAGTTGGGACATGGCCATTGCCTCAATTCCCTGGGTCCCCAAAGGTATCCACTACCCACAACGCAAGGCAAGGCTAGCAGGAGTGGTTACATTTTTGTAGTCTGTCTGTGTTGAAGCTGTCACACTGTGATTGCACCAAAGCTGTGTCTGCTTGTTCATACTGATTGATGTCTCAATCTGACTCCCCAGTTCAGAGAAATCACTCCCTGACAAGATTACACTTCACACCAGCGACCAGCCTCCAATGGAATTAGATAGATAGGGGGAGATGTTGTTCCAACAGAAACATGTTCAGGCAGACATACAAATACACACAGGTGCTACACACAAAGAAACGCAAGATCATATGAACATGTCTATACACAAGGATGTACACACGGTCGACAGAAAATGCTATTACAGGATGAATAATTATATGGACAAAATGTGGTGTCCAACTTCGGATGCTGTATCCCAAAGCTAGGTGCATATGGAGCCATAGGCAACTGCATGGATATTCTTTTTTCTCTCTCTCTCTCTCTCTCTCCTTTGAATGACATGACAGAGTATATTGGATTTCTCTTTTGGAATTCACAACACACTACACTACATTCCTTGAACATAGAGAACATAGACATTATGTTCTTATTTACCAGATACAATACCAACCCTTCAGATGTATTCACCTCAACTAAAATGATCATGAACTTGACTTTCCTCAGCGACATTGAAGCTTTTCTACATACATATTAGTAAGATATTAGTCTCAGTAAAAGTCAACAAAGTTGTCTATATCAATATCACCCTATCCAACCCTATGACTGCAAACGCTTTGAAGTCATTTTATAGAGACTCCTTCCCCTGGGAGAACTACTTTCAAACCTGTCACCAATAAATGCCACATTTTTCCTCTTATCTTCTAAATGATACAGTTCAAGCAATATAGCTGAACAAGGTAGAACGGGTGTAGCGCTATCACACCAAATTAGAAGAGGCCTTTGAAGAGCTGAAGCTAAATCTTCCTGTTTTGGGATAATAATTTTTAAATGATTCCTCCCCCAACTCAAAATACTGTTTTAATAATGTCTCTGAGATATTTGCAGGTATGTAGCGTATCTCTCCATAATGTCTCTCTCCATTTGCAGGTATGTGTATGGTTATGTCCCAAATAGCACCCTATTTGGGGTCCTGGTCAATAGTAGTGCACTACATAGGAAACATGGTGCCATTTGGGATGCAAACAATGTCTCTAAGAGATTTTCCATGTGCAGGCATGTATTTAAATATATTGGGCCCTTTGATTGCCTTTCACAGTCAATAAAGATAGTACATTCTCATCTTTATATTGTCTTTGATTGACAATGATGTGAACACACAGAGGGATATATTGATGCATTGCCTGGCAATTTGCATGTTCAATTTGGTGGATGATGAGAAGACAGGTTTTTACTTACCATTTTTCCACACCTGCTGTCGGCTAAATTTGCAAAAAGAACTACAGACGCGAATGCACAGCAGGCAGTAGTTTGTAACAATTTCTCAAACATTGCTATGGAAGATTGAATTAAATCTCGCCCCCCAAAAATGATCATCTGGTACATGGAGGTACAACGGCTGCATTTACACAGGCAGCCCAATTCAGATAATTTTTTCAGTAATTGGTCTTTTGAAAAATATCTGAAAAGGATCTGATGTGAAAAGATCTGATGTAATTGGTCAAAAGACCAATTAGTAGAAAAATAAATCTGAATTGGGCTGCCTATGTAAACGCTGCCTAAGGAGGCTAGATACAACTGTGTAAACACTTACTAAGAGTGGATCAGCTGTTACAGAATGTATTGTAAGGGACATTTACTGTATGTATTTGACACACTTACTTACTGTATTATTAGTTGTCGTTTTCCCATTGCTAATTTTACAGCCTCATTCAGGGAAAAAAGGCCTTGAGCTATTATAACGTGTATTTATTAATTGTCTGTGGACCTATATTCAACATTTAACAACCTCTATGCAGCAGTGCTTTTAGTAGGGCATGAGGTCCAATTTTCCCATTACGACATTTATTTGTATACACTGTTTTTAAAAGGCGATGGGGCTGACATCCTGTTTCCCATATAGTGGACCCTATGGGCTCTGGCACCCAATTCCCCATATTGGGAATTGGGTGCCATTTGGCATTGGCCCAGGGTGTTATGTATATAAAATGTGGTGTGGTATTTATAATTTACTGTGTAAAGTCCATGCGCTGTCAAATCCACAAGTGACATTCTTTTAATTAAATCTCTGAAAGGTACACCGCCAAGCCCTAAATAATCAATTATAGCAATTACTGTAAGCACCGGGCTATCTGGTGTCTAATGCTAGTGGAGAGTTCCCCGCTGAGGGATTCCAGCCTGAGGAAAGACTCTGATGGGAAAAGACAGTCATTTTAATCTTATTGGACACAATAAAAGTAATAATATACTGTACCTGGACACATTACAAGAAGTAACTGTGAGTCGGTCATCATGTGCAAAGTAACAGGTAAATTATGAATTTATGACAAAATGCAGAGCGTAGAATAAACAGTCATTTATTTTTCAATCCAAGTCACAGAAAATATAGCCTCTATCCAAGCCGTTCTAGATTTGACAAGAATATGGTGTAATATCTGGCAGCGCAAGACTACAGAAAATAGTAAAAATATAGGTTTGGTGATAAAATAATCACTGAAATTATTACTTAATCTACTCTCCTCCTGGGTTTTATACTAAAACGTAATGCACTTTAAGTGAATTTGTCCAAATACTTGACACCTTCAAATGGGGGGACTAGATACGTACATGAAGTGCTTTTATTTCTAAACTGTAAAAGAGATATGTATGAAAACACCCTCAAAGAAAAGTTGACATTCTGTACTCTCATCTCATATAAAACATTTAATCTCAAATCTGAAATGCTGGAGTATAGAGACAAGTTAAAGGTGTAATCCGTAATGTTAATTTCTCCATAGTTAAAGTTACTAGTACTACAGATCTCATGGTCTTGGCTCCAACTGTTGTCTAAATCTGCCCTGGCTGTCTCTCTGCAGCTGAAACCCATCCAAGGCACAGGGAAACAATAGGGGCCTGTTGGATGGATCTGCAGTGGGAAGCAATTACCAGACATGACTGGCTTCCCTCACAGCTTACCACAGGAGAAATTCATTCGATTCAACTGCTAGAGAGTCTTCAAAAAATATTATGCTCGTGGTTCAAGAAGCACATTTTATCCCAGCCAAGGCAGCCATCGTTAAACCCCCTCACCCTTAATCTTCTGCTGACAGTGGAGAGTAGAGAGAACCAAGGGACAGTGATGGATTGCAGATAGACAGTTCAGCATGTTGCTGTACCATTCCTCCAAAAACATTGCCTTGATATTGGTGAAATTAGACCTGTCCAGATCCCTCCCGACCCAAGACCTCGTCTTAAAGCCTTGTCATCCGGGCTAACTGAGAGAGTCAGCATTCCAGTGGTTCCAGGAAATCTTAGAAACTAGAGATCTAGAGTGAAAAGTGCAGAGGGGAACAGAGGAAGAGCTAGGGGGAGGAGCGAGTTATGGGGAAGAGGGAGAGCTAGGGGGAAGAAGGAGAGCAAGGGGGAAGAAGGAGAGCAAGGGGGAAGTCCGAGAGCTAGGGGGAAGGAGAGCTAGGGGGAAGAAGGAGAGCAAGGGGGAAGAGGGAGAGAAAGGGGGAAGAGCGAAAACTAGGGGGAAGAAGGAGAGCTAGGGGGACGAAGGAGAGCAAGGGGGAAGAGTGAGAGAAAGGGGAAAGAGCAAGGGCTAGGGGGAAGGAGAGCTAGGGAGACGAAGGAGAGCAAGGGGGAAGAGGGAGAGCTATGGGGAAGAGGGAGAGCTATGGGGAAGAGGGAGAGCTATGGGGAAGAAGGAGAGCAAGGGGTAGAGGGAGAGAAAGGGAGGAGGAGCAAGGGGGAGGAGACAGAGTTATGGGGAAGCGAGAGAGCTAGGGGAAGAAGGAGAGCAAGGGGGAAGAGAGAGAGCTAGGGGCAAGAAGGAGAGCAAGGGGTAGAGGAAGAGGGAGAGGTAGGGGAAGAGGGAGAGCAAGGGTTGAGAGCTAGGGGGAAGAGGGAGAGCAAGGGGGAAGAGGGAGAGCTATGGGAAGAGGGAGAGCTACTGGGGAGAGGAAGAGCAAGGGGGAAGAGGGAGAGCTAGGGGAAGAGGGAGAGCAAGGAACTAGAGGGAGATCTAGGGGGAAGAAGGAGAGTAAGGGGGAAGAGGAAGAGCAAGGGTCGGTGGCAGATGGCAAGGCTGTGCTCAGAGGTCCACAGTTCCTGTTTTACTCAAAAGGCTCAGACTTTTCTGTTTCCATCTACATGGGCCAGCACCTGTGTCTCTCTGTACCATGGCTCCAGTGGACCTGTTCTGACTTGGAGCCAAGGCAAGGCCCTGGATACTTTTCATCTTTCATTTACATAACAATGGCTAACTGTGAACTTTAACACCTTAGTACAAAGCAACTGGCTTGATTAATGCCGAGATTACCACAAGTAATCTCTCTTGATGGAAACACAATAACACTAGAGCTTAAATGAAGATGAAACACTGGTGACATCCTGGTGTGGGGAAAATATCATTGGAAAAGCACCAATGTGTGTTATCTTTCCTCCCTGCAGCACTTCCTTCATTACCTTGAACAGCAACCTTGCTGCCCCCCGATGCCCCCCGGCTGCTGTCTGTAATTAATCAGACTGTCTCTGAGACTCTAAAATCAGAGCCCAGATTAAGAGACCGAGAGAGACTAGCCCTTATGGGGTTGGTGACTTCCTCTTCTTTTTTTCTCTTCCTCTTTCTCGACTTCCTTTCCCTCTTCTACCTCCCCCTCCTCCTCTTCCTCCACCCCCTCTTCTTCCTCTTCCTCATCTTCCCCTTCCTCCCTTGTGGTTCAGTCTCCAATATCTCTCCTCACAATGGACACTAATTAGCCCTGCCACTGCTAGTGGCTTCTATACGCAGGGCCAATGTGACGACGGGGCCATGACACGACACACACCAGGTTGTCTGGACGTGACAGACGCTGACTGACTAAGGATGGAGGATTTGTCTATCGGCCTGTGGATGGAGTGTGGAGCCGTAGACGCTCTCTTTTTTTCTCTCTCCATCTCCCCACCATCTCTCTCTCCCCCCCACTCCACGAAAAAACATCTGTATGAGTCAGAACTAATTTCAGTAATGAGAGGATGTAGCACCAGAGCCATTAAGTGGCTCAGCTGGGTTTTTCCACAAAGTTTCAATGCATTATGGGAGCCAAAGGAGAGGCTTATACGCATTTATGTATCTGCTGTAGCTGTCAATGCTGTCTTCGAAATGGGATTGAATTGTTGCCACAGGTTATTAATTATTGATCCAACAGGGTCACCTCAATCGCTTTACAAATATTGATTAATCGCAGATAGCAAGTATACCCTCCATAGAAAATATGTGAATTGTTTTTCTTTCTATGGAAAGTTTCCCCTGGTTACAGATTCAGACATTGATGTGATGTTTTTCAGTACCCGAAGAGTAGACCTATAAGGGCACAAGGCGAGACCCAGATGCAGACACAGGAGGAAGATAGTAGAGCTCCGATATTTATTATAACAAAGGGAATAGGCAAAGGCAGGTCGGGGACAGGCGAGACTTCATAAACCAGGTCAGAGTCCAAACAGTACTAGACGATAGGCAGTCTCGAGGTCAGGCCAGGCAGGGGTCAGAAACCAAATCCAGGTCCAAAACAGTACAAGAGGATAGGCAGGCTGGTAGTCAGAACAGGCAGAGGGGTCAGGCAGGCGGGTACGGAGTCAGGACAGGCAAAGGTTGAAACCAGGAGGACTAGAAACAAACAGAGACTGGGAGAAATAGGAGCAAGGAAAACCACTGGTTGACTTGGCAAACAAGACGAACTGGCACCTGGAGGGGGTGGAGACAATCACAAGGCCAGGTGAACCAGATCAGGGTGTGACAAGACCTTTTTGAACAACTGGTGATATTTGCATTCACTCTAGTCTTTTCTACCTACTGTAATTTACAATGCTCTGTAAATTACAATGCTGTTAAATATTTTAACTTGCTCTGCCTTGGTTATTCCTCCTTTCCTATCAGACAAACTCAAGTTCAAACATCAGGTGTTTGCTTGTGGTCATCTATGAATTCCACTTTGCAGGCGTTTTCTATCTGAATACATTTGTGTTGGTGATGCCTGCAGGAATTGAAACCATTACCTTGCAGTTGCTAGAGTCAAGCTCTTAAACAAGACCACCTGTAACCATAAGATACCAGCCCTGACCTCCAGACACCAGCATAGACCTTAATCACTGCTGGGCAAACTTGTTGTCCTTTTCCTAGAAAAATAGGTACAAACAACATCACAAAGATCTACGGTTCCAGTCAAAAGTTTGGACACCTACTCATTTCATGATTATTTATTTTTTTAATTACATTTTTTTAAATGTTCTACATTGTAGAATAATAGTGAAGACATCAAACTATGAAATAACACATGGAATCATATAGTAACCAAAAAAGTGTTAAATAAATCAAAATATATTTTTGCCTTGATGACAGCTTTGCACACTCTTGGCATTCTCTCAACCAGCTTCACCTGGAATGTTTTTCCAACAGACTTGAATGAGTTCCCACATATGCTGATCACTTATTGGCTGCTTTTGCTTCACTCTGTGGTCCAACTCACCCCAAACCATCTAAATTGGATTGAGGTCAGGTGATTGTGGAGGCCAGGTCATCTAATGGAGCACTCCATCACTCTCCTTATTGGTCAAATAGCCCTTACACAGCCTGGAGGTGTGTTGGGTCATTGTCCTATTTAAAAATAAATTATAGCCTCAAATAAGCGCAAACCAGATGGGTTGGAGCATCGCTGCAGAATGCTGTAGTAGCCATACTGGTTAACAGTGCCTTGAATTCTAAATGAATCACTGACAGTGTCACCAGCAAAGTGGTGGGAAGGACACATGCAGAGATCATCCGCTCACCTACTCTGCATTGCACAAAGACACGGCGGTTGAAACTAAAAATCTCAAATTTGGACCCATCAGACCAAAGGATAGATTTCCACCAGTCTAATGTCCATTGCTCTTGTTTCTTGGCCCAAGCAAGTCTCTTCTTCTTATTGGTGTCCTTTAGTATAGGTTTCTTTGCAGCAATTCAACCATGAAGGCCTGATTCACGCAGTCTCCTCTGAACAGTTGATGATGAGATGTGTCTATTACTTGTACTCTGTGAAGCATTTATTTGGGCTGCAATCTGAGGTGCAGTAATTCTAATGAATTTATCCTCTGCAGCAGAGGTAACTCTGGGTCTTCCTTTTCTGTGGTGGTCTTCATGAGAGCTAGTTTCCTGATTGACTGACCTTCATGTCTTAAAGTAATGATGGACTGTTGTTGCTCTTTGCCTATTTGAGCTGCTCTTGCCATAATATGGACTAGGTCTTTTACCAAATAGTGCTATCTTCTGTATACCACCATTACCTTGTCACAACACAACACCACAACAAGATACACCTGTTAATTGAAATGCATGTCATGTCATGTCACCTCATGAAGGTGGTTGAGAGAATGCCAAGAGTGTGCAAAGCTGTCATCAAGGCAAAGGTTGGCTACTTTGAAGAATGTCAAATATAAAATATATTTCGATTTGTTTTACACTTTTTTGGTTACTACATGATCCACGTGTTATTTAATTGTTTCGTTGTCTTCACTATTATTCTACAATGTAGAAAATAGTAACAAAGAAAAACCCTGGAATGAGTAGGTGTGTCCAAACTTTTGACTAGTATTGTATATGTTGCCCTTTCATATCAATACTCGAAATGGCAAAATTAGCACTTTGTAAAAACACAGAATGGAATACCATAGGTGGCATAGATACATACAGTTGCTACAGTTTGTTAATAGAATCCATTAAGCAAAGCAGACCAGATGATATCCAAGGTATTAGTTCCATTTCAGGACGTAGCGCTCAAATGGTAACCTGCACTCTCCGACTCTCCTCCCATCCCAAACCGTAACAAGACTCTGCAGTCTCATAGCTTACATCCCACATGGCACCATATTCCCTTTATAGTGCACTACTTTTGATCGGGACCCATAAGGCTCTGGTCAAAAGGAGTGAACTGCATATGGAATAGGGTGCCATTTGGGACACATCAACACGCTCCCTAACACAGCGCATGGAGAGGAGATAATTCAGGCATACACCTGATAATTCCATACGATAGCTTTTCTTTTATGTTGCTCTTCAATAGGGTTTTGGTGGATTTAATGCTATCTAACCCGGTCTTCCACTGTGTCCCAAATGACACACTATTCCCTATAGAGTGCACTACTTTTGACCAGAGCCTTATGGGCCCAAATCACATGTAGTGCACTATATAGGGTATACGCGCCCATTTGGCATACACCCTTTCTCCATACACAAGTTTGTGATAATGAGCTTCTTTCTGTGCGAAAGCGTTGACATTCTGCATAGAGGCACGGCGTTAGCAAGAGCCTTAAAACATCAATCCAGAAACAACCAGCCTCATTCCAACAATGGATTAGCTGCTCTGAGGGAATGTGCATCTGGCTGAACGGACGGGAGGAAGACCAGAACGTATGCTCTGGATGCGTCCCAAATGGCACCCTATTCCCTATATAGTGCACTACTTTTGACCAGGGCCCAAAGGGGAATAGGGTGTCATTGGGGATGCAACCTCTATTTCCCGTATCTACGTGTTCCGTACTCTTGGCAGGTATGGGAAAAACACAACTAGCTGTTAATTATCTTTTTCATTAGGCTGCTCTGAAAGGGCTGCCAAGTCTTAATCATGACCGTTCAAACTTTCCAGAGACTCTAAAAAGACTGTTAGCAGAAGAAAGAGGGCAGGAGGAGTTGAGAGGAAAGGAGGAAACTATGGATAATCTCTGAGGAATGCTGAGATTTAGAAACAGATATACATGTAGCCTGCAGACGTTCCTTGCCATTTCCCTCATATTTGTTTTTAGGCAAGCGAATAACAGCAAAAGCAGGAGGCTTCACGGTTTAGTCCAAATCCATTCACCCCAGATATGGCAGAGAATGAAACACTTATACAACCATATAAATAATAATCTGTCTATTTCTATGTATGTACCACCATGTGATCAGTCTCTTCATGACACTACCCAAAGGATGATGCCATGCAACGTTTGTGAATATATAAACCATACAAGCTCCCACAGACTCCAAAACAAGCTCTACACAATGTTCTCAACTTAGGGAATCCTGAAAACAACTTAAATGTCAAATCGAATCACAGCTCTGGAGCACACATGTTGTCGCTTTGAGAAGTCCAGACACCCTAACAACATCCTGCCCATATTCACACACAGGGGACCTTCAAAGATGTAACACATATATATTTTTGTCCCAGCTCCACCAGCGGCATAAGCAAACATTCCTGTGTGTCTGGATGTGAATAAAAGTGTCTGGGACAACATTTTCCAGCAAAAATACAGCAAAAATACCCCAACATATTTAAGTGAAAATAATTCCAATAACACATGATAAATGTGACCAAGAAACACCACAAATTTCCGTTGGCAAACAAGCCCATTTTAGGCCTATTGCCAGGTAGGCAGCACAACTACACAAGTTACAACCGATTACAACAACACCGCTGACAAAACAGGCAGACTGTAAACAAGCATAATGAAATACATAACATCATAGGCGACATGTGAGTTTCACGTGAATAATTACCCTGTTTGTATTCAGCCATATTCCCAGTCACCTTTCCATGGTTCACGCTTTCAGTTATGCGTGAATTCCGCAATCTATCCACGGTTTCTGGTTAGGGTAGGTTTTAATAGTCACTGTAGGTACAACATCTCCAATACATTTCCTTGTAAACTCACTCAACAAATCAGCGTATACGTCAATATTATTATCTGAGGGTAACCGGAACATCTATTTTTTTGTTTTTTTATTTAACCTTTATTTAACCAGGTAGGCAAGTTGAGAACAAGTTCTCATTTACAATTGTGACCTGGCCAAGATAAAGCAAAGCAGTTCGACACATACAACGACACAGAGTTACACATGGAGTAAAACAAACATACAGTCAATAATACAGTAGAAACAAGTCTATATACGATGTGAGCAAATGAGGTGAGATAAGGGAGGTAAAGGCAAAAAAAGGCCATGGTGGCAAAGTAAATACAATATAGCAAGTAAAACACTGGAATGGTAGATTTGCAGTGGAAGAATGTGCAAAGTAGAAATACAAATAATGGGGTGCAAAGGAGCAAAATAAATAAATAAATAAAATAAATACAGTAGGGAAAGAGGTAGTTGTTTGGGCTAAATTATAGGTGGGTTATGTACAGGTGCAGTAATCTGTGAGTTGGTACTTAATGCTAGTGAGGGAGATAAGTGTTTTCAGTTTCAGAGATTTTTGTAGTTCGTTCCAGTCATTGGCAGCAGAAAACTGGAAGGAGAGGCGGCCAAAGAAAGAATTGGTTTTGGGGGTGACTAGAGAGATATACCTGCTGGAGCGTGTGCTACAGGTGGGAGATGCTATGGTGACCAGCGAGCTGAGATAAGGGGGGACTTTACCTAGCAGGGTCTTGTAGATGACATGGAGCCAGTGGGTTTGGCGACGAGTATGAAGCGAGGGCCAGCCAACGAGAGCGTACAGGTCGCAATGGTGGGTAGTATATGGGGCTTTGGTGACAAAACGGATTGCACTGTGATAGACTGCATCCAATTTGTTGAGTAGGATATTGGAGGCTATTTTGTAAATGACATCGCCAAAGTCGAGGATTGGTGGGATGGTCAGTTTTACAAGGGTATGTTTGGCAGCATGAGTGAAGGATGCTTTGTTGCGAAATAGGAAGCCAATTCTAGATTTAACTTTGGATTGGAGATGTTTGATATCGGTCTGGAAGGAGAGTTTACAGTCTAACCAGACACCTAAGTATTTGTAGTTGTCCACGTATTCTAAGTCAGAGCCGTCCAGAGTAGTGATGGTGGACAGGCGGGCAGGTGCAGGTAGCGATCGGTTGAAGAGCATGCATTTAGTTTTACTTGTATTTAAGAGCAATTGGAGGCCACGGAAGGAGAGTTGTTTGGCATAAGGACCATCGTCCATAACGACCATGTCCCAGTCCGCGTGATCAAAACAATCTCGAAGCGGGGATTCCAATTGGTCAGACCAGCATTGAATAGTCCTTAGCATGGGTACATCCTGTTTGAGTTTCTTCCTATAGGGAGGGAGGAGCAAAATGGAGTATTGATCAGATTTGCTGAAAGGAGGGCGGGGGAGGGCATTGTATGTATTGCGGAAGTTAGAGCAGCAGTGATCCAGTGTTTTACCAGCTTAAGTGCTACAGTCAATATGCTGATAGAATTTAAGTAGCCTTGTATCAATTTTGCTTTGTTAAAATCCCCAGCTACAATAAATGCAGCCTTGGGATATATGGTTTCCAGTTTGCATAAAGTCCAGTGAAGTTCCTTGAGGACCGTTGTGGTATCGGTTTGAGGAGGAATATACACAGCTGTGACAATAACCGAGGAGAATTCCCTTGGGAGATAATACGGTCGGCATTTGATTGTGAGAAATTCTTGGTCAGGTGAACAAAAGGACTTGAGTTCCTGCATTTTGTTACAATTACACCATGAGACGTTAATCATGAAACATACACCCCCCCACCCTTCTTCCCTTTCCTGTTTATTCCTGTCGGCACGACGCACAAATAATCCAGGTGGCTGTACTGACTCCAACAGCATATCCCGAGAGACCCAGGTTTCCGTGAAACAGAGTATGTTACAACCCCTAATGTCTCTCTGGAAAGCAACCCTTTCCCTAATTTCATCTACCTTGTTATCTAGAGACTGGACATTAGCGACTAATATACTCGGAACCGGTGGCATTGTATCTGGTCAATCATATAGCATTGTTTCTGGTCAAACACAATTTTTTCCAAACTTTTACTACTAGTCTCACCATTGGAAGACATAGCTTGCACTAGAAGACAAAGACTACTGCTATTTTCCTGCGATCCATCAAATGCAGTTGTTGTGTCATCATAGTGTACAGCAAAATAAAACGTGGAATCAGTTGCATGTTTCAGATGCTTATCACTGACAGTTGCATCTCAACAATCAGCTATTTCATATTTGCCGTGCACTGGCTGCCCAAATTGTGGGCTTCCCGACTCACTGTGGACTACGTACTTGCGATTTACGTTAGGAATGCGAAATGACCAATTAGAACCTCCTACAGCATTTTCAACAGTTCTGATTACTCAAGAGACAATAGAACCACCCTGATTGGGTGAGCCAGTGTTCAATCTGGCAGACCCTCTGCCCAGCCATGTCCTGCCTGGGCTTTGCCTCTGAGTTCCACATAGACCCCTTTAATTATCTAGATGTAATGTGTTGTGAGCAAAAATGTAAATCTCCTCATCCTAATGATTTTTTCTTTCTCAGGGCGCGCACAGAGAACACGATGTACAGTTGAAGTCGAAAGTTTACATTTAAACTCAGTTTTTCACAATTCCTGATATTTAATCATAGTAAAAAGTCCCTGTCTTAGGTCAGATAGGATCACCACTTTATTTTAAGAATGTGAAATGTCAGAATAATAGCAGAGAGAATTATTTATTTAAGCTTTTATTTCTTTCATCACATTCCCAGTTTGTCAGAAGTTTAAATACACTCAATTAGTATTTGGTAGCATTGCCTTTAAATTGTTTAACTTGGTTTAAACGTTTCGGGTAGCCTTCCACAAGCTTCCCACAATAAGTTGGGTGAATATTGGCCAATTCCTCCTGACAGAGCTGGTGTAACTGAGACAGGTTTGTAGGCCTCCTTGCTCGCTCACACTTTTTCAGTTCTGCACACAAATTTTCTATAGGTATGAGGTTTAAGGGCTTTGTGATTGACTTTATTGTCCTTACGCCATTTTGCACACAACTAGGCTTGGGGTCATGGTCCATTTGGAAGACCCATTTGCGACCAAGCTTTAACTTCCTGACTGATGTCTTGAGATGTTGCTTCAATATATCCACATACTTTTCCTTCCTCGGGATGCCATCTATTTTGTGAAGTGCACCAGTCCCTCCTACAGCAAAGCACCCCCACAACATGATGCTGCCACCCCCGTGCTTCATGGTTGGGATGGTGTTCTTCGGCTTGCAAGCCTCCCCCTTTTTCCTCCAAACATAACAATGGTCGTTATGGCCAAACAGTTCTATTTTTGTTTCATCAGACCAGAAGACATTTTTCCAAAAAGTATGATCTTTGTCCCCATGTGCAGTTGCAAAATGTAGTCTGGCTTTTTTTATGGCGGTTTTGGAGCAGTGGACTTGTTTTACTGTGGATATAGGGCTTGTTTTACTGTGGATATATAGATATTTTTATACCTGTTTCCTCCAGCATCTTCATAAGGTCCTTTGCTGTTGTTCTGGGATTGATTTGCACTTTTCACACCAAAGTACGTTCATCTCTAGAAGACAGAATGCGTCTCCTTCCTGAGTGGTATGAAGACTGCGTGGTCCCATGGTGTTTATACTTGCGTACTATTGTTTGTACAGATGAATGTGGTACCTTCAGGCGTTTGGAAATTGCTCCCAAGGATGAACCAGACCTGGGGAGGTCTACAATTTTTTCCTGAGGACTTGGCTGATTTCTTTTGATTTTCCCATGATGTCAAGCAAAGAGACACTGAGTTTGAAGGTAGGCCTTGAAATGCATCCACAGGTACACCTCCAATTGACTCAAATGATGTCAATTAGCCTATCAGAAGCTTCTAAAGCCATGACAACATTTTCTGGAATTTTCCAAGCTGTTTAAAGGGACAGTCAACTTAGTGTATGTAAACTTCTGACCCAGTGGAATTGTGACACAGTGAATTATAAGTGAAATAATATGTCTGTAAAGAATTGTTGGAAAAAATACTTGTGTCATGCACAAAGACTTGCCAAACTATAGTTTGTTAACAAGAAATGTGTGGAGTGGTTGAAAAATGAATTTTAATGACTCCATCCTAAGTGTATGTAAACTTCCGACTTCAACTGTACCCCCCCCCCCCCCCCCCCCCACACACACACACACACACACATCCTAGCTACTGTTGTATCAATATGTTTTGTCCATAACAGTTTACAATCCAGGGTTACTCCAAACAGTACAGAAGTCTCCTTAACTTGCTCAATTTCCACAGTATTCATTACAAGATTTAGTTGCGGTTTAGGGTTTGGTGAATGATTTGTCCCAAATACAATGCTTTTACAAATATTTACGACTAACTTATTCCTTGCCACCCACTCTGAAACTAGCTGCAGCTCTTTTTTAAGTGTTGCTGTCATTTCAGTTACTGTGGTAGCTGACGTGTATAGTGTTGAGACATCCGCATACATAGACACTCTGGCTTTACTCAAAGTCAGTGGCATGTTGTTAGTAAAGATTTAAGATTTAAAAGTAAGGGGCCTAGACAGCTGCCCTGAGGAAATCCTGATTCTAACTGGATTTTGTTGGAGAGCCTTCCATTAAAGAACACCCTCTGTGTTCTGTTAGACAGGTAACTCTTCATCCACAATATAGCAGGGGGTGTAAAGCCATAACACATATGTTTTTCCAGCAACAGACTATGATCAATTATGTCAAAAGCCGCACTGAAGTCTAACAAAATAGCCCCAACAATCTTTTTATCATCAATTTCTCTCAGACAATCACCTTTCACCTGTGTAAGTGCTGTGCTTGTTGAATGTCCTTCCCTATAACTGTGCTGAAAGTCTGTTGTAAATGTGTTTACTGTAAATTAGCATTGTATCAGGTCAAACACTACATTTTCCAAAAGTTTACTAGTCTCACCATTGGATGACTTAGCTTGAACTTGAAGACAAAGCCTTCTGTTCTTTTCCTTCGATCCATCAAATGCAAGTGGTGTGTAATCATAGTTTACAGTAAAATAAAACGTGTAGTCAGTTTAATATTTTACATGCTTTTCACGGACAGTTGCAACTCGACAATCAGCTATTTCATATTTGCCGTATGCGGGCTTCCCAAATTGCAGGCTTCCCGACTCACTATATACTATTTTAAATGTTTTATCTAACCTTTATTTAACCAGGAAAAGCTCATTGAGACCCAGAGTCTATTCACTTGTGATTTACCATATGATTGCGATATAACCAATTAGATCCCAGGAACCTCCTTCTGAATTTTTAACAGTTCTTATTCCTCAAGAGACAATACAACCAGCCTGATTGGGTGAGCCAGTGTTCACTCTGGCAGGGCCTCTGCCCAGCCATGTCCTACCTGGGCTTTGCCTCAGAGCTCCACATAGACCCCTTTAATTATTTAGGTGTAATGTATTGTGAGCACAGATGTGAATCTCCTCATCCTAATGGATTTTTTCTCTCTCAGGGCTCGCACAGAGTACAAGATGTATTATTTTATAAGTGACTTACCCAGTTCATTTTAAGAAAGTTAAAGCTCATTTACTGCATTTCTATACCATTTAAAAATTCTAAAATGATATTTAGAGAACAGCAAAAACAAGCAAAAATGACCCTAGCCATTATCACCTTGGTTGCTGTAGCTTCATCATTCACATTAACTCATCACTGGGTTTAAAAACTATAATTTAGGGATACATGGTTTCCAAGTGTTTGATGCCATTGCATTTGTTCCGTTCCAGCCATTATTATGAGCCGTTCTCCCCTCAGCAGCCTCCTGTGATTGAGACAAAGGGAGGCCGATCAGGAGCCATGTACTGTAACCACTTTTGAGTCTTGTCTTTTGTCAAATGCATGTGAAAGAGAAACTAGAGAGGTAGGAATACAGTAGGGGCTGCGCACACAGGCATGACGCGAGACCGAAAGAGAGCTCATAAGACATTCTACTTTTCTGCTACTAGAGGGAAAATTTGCCAATATAACTCGAAGGTCAACATAGGTCAAATCCATCAAGTGTTATAAGATCGGAGCAACAATACCCAGGTTTCTCAGTTTGCTGCCTGTCTTATCCCATGCTGTAAGGGAGTGTGGGGTAAGTTTAGCCAAAGGGATAGTTGACCCACCCCTTGTTTCTCAGAAACCATACACAAAATGTATCCTGTGACCAAATATTTAGGAAGAGGTCATCATTTCATGGAGTCTGAGAAGGAAGAAACAACATGGAAAAAGTGGTAAGCAAGTAAGATACAACAAACTGATTTTCACAAAGTCAAATTAATATATTATGTTAGAGGTTTCATGATGCTTGTATCCAAGTAGATAGTTTAAATATAGTTGTATACATCAGTTGGAGTCTCTATAATCTACAATATGAGGTCCTAAACCTAACATGAAAGTTCATCCTTGTAGCTGTGTGGGTTAATATAGTAAAAATGTTTGCCTTGGATTAAGTTGAGACAATGGCCATGGGGTAAGTACGGCCACTATAACCTATACAAATGATGATTATATTTTGTCGGTATGCATAATATGCATAGTATTTTAGCAAGGTGTCATGAAAGATTATTATTGTTTCACAGCAGACATCATCATGCCCTGTGTATACTAAACAAGAAGTGGTCTAGCCCCCCTTGAGGTTCTAGAGAGAGCAGCAAAGGAAGTGAGACAAGGGAAGAAGTCCATTCAAACAGCAGCAAGGAATGAAAATATGGACTGAATGGAAAGGTGGCACCCTATGACGGTGCCACGCTGAAAGTCACTGAGCTCTTCAGTAAGGCCATTCTACCGCCAGTGTTTGTCTATGGAGATTGCATGGCGGTGTGCTCTATTATATACACCTGTCAGCAACGGGTGTGGCTTAAATAGCCGAATCCACTCATTTGAAGGGGTGTCCACATACTTTTGTGTACAAGGCTGCATGTGTTACCAGTGAGTAACAGCTTAGACATCAAGACATTATTCCCAGAAGACAGACATCAAGGTTTTGAGCAGGTATAGGATTGACAGGTGCACGGTGGTAAAACCATTTGTAACAGAAAAAGATGTAATCTCAGATAGCGAGCATCTGCAACCTTTAAACATGACGGCTCGATTTAGCTCTCCCTCCCTCCTCTGTTGCTTATGTTAAACTTCAAACACAGGAACAGGCAGTACCACTAACTATTGATTCCTCTGAGACCCATGTAAAAGACCAAATACAAGGAAATACTATATCTTACCCATAGATATAGAACTCTGATATATTTTCTATTGTCTTATCTTACCTTACACACAGTCAGAATATTCAAGTTGTCGTGTCTTTGGCTATGCCGGATTAAGTCATATGACATGCTATTCTATAAAATATTTTCTCCATAATTAATATTACCTGATTGAGCTAATCATATAAATGTAATTAACTAGAGCACCACAAAATAATATTTATAGAGCTGTTATCTTCCAAATAAACTTTTAAAGACCTAGTAATATTTTACATCCATAGCAGTCAATATTAATCATCATCTTCGTCTCATCTGAAAGTTGTAAATTCTTGGTTATCTGCACAAACCCTGGCTAACAATTTGAATCAGCAATACAAAATTGGGTTTAATCATTTATTTACTAAACACCTAACTAATCACACAGAATTACACATACAAATAATTAAATCATAACTTGATTACAAATTACGTCATAAAGGAAGACGTCCCTAGCGGGCGGAACAGATATGACAGCTTGTTACACAAAAGAAAAGGGGCTGGGTTTGAGTGTAGGAGCGGGAAGACTGAGGAACAAAGGCCGAAGCTGTGCTATCGTAAATACAGTATCTTATGCATTCTAAATTACCGCCCATTTGGAAAAGGAAAATGCAATACATATTTACTCTGAGCTGCGCTTCGGTAGGTTGGTCGTAGATGGAAGGCCGTGTTGCCCAACCAAGTCCTTTGAAGAATGTCTCTGGTTGTCAATTGGATACGTTGTAGTAACGTCGTTGGGTGATAGACGAGATACTCTGTCTGTTCCTTCCTAACCCTCGTTGCATCTGCTGTTGCTAACTCAACGGCTAGGAGGTATCACTTCTGTAGTGAATAAGAGTTCAAAGTTCATACCATTCGCATCCAAAGCTCACGCTGATGTTGGCTTCATTCTGTAGTTATTATCTGAACCATTCTGACATAGGACCGTCGTCTTCACGTCCTCGGAACAGGAGGTTACAATGTCGTCAAGGGCTTATATAGGAAGGGAGAGGAGGGCGTGTTTGAAAAGTTTTATAGCCCATGTCCCTTCACAGGGGCGGGCCACTGTCTTATGAAAACCCAAATGTCACATTTTAGAAGCTAAAATCACATTTCATCCAATCACGAATAATTTCATATTCAAACATTTAAATTGAACAACAATTCCATGTGAATCTGATAACTCTGATGTGTAGACTTTCCACTGTAGAGTTTGTGTCATCTTATCATTGATGAGAATGTCTCAGATTTTATTTTTATTTTACCTTTATTTAACTAGGCAAGTCAGTTAAGAACAAATTCTTATTTTCAATGACGGCCTAGGAACAGTGGGTTAACTGCCTGTTCAGGGGCAGAACGACAGATTTGTACCTTGTCAGCTCTGGGGTTTGAGCTTGCAACATTCCGGTTGCTAGTCCAACGCTCTAACCACTAGGCTACCTGCCGCCCCGGCAGATGACAACCGAACTGACATATTCCATTGGTTCCATTGGTCGGATTACCAGAATAGTTCATTTTCCCCCACCTACTGATGTTCCCAGAATCTCTATGTTAACCAAGGGGTTTTCTAATGTCACCTCAGTAGGGTAGAGAGAGGAAAAAGGGGGGAAGAGGGAACAGGGCTCTGGTCAAAAGTAATGCACTATATATAGGGAATAGGGTGACATTTGGGACACAGAAGCCTATGGATGAGGCATGATGTTCACCTTATACTGCAGAGAGAGGAAGGTTTAAGATGGGCCAGGAGGATCTTTTCATTTCATGTCTCTGCTGCCATTGACTAGACCATGAGATATAGCACACAACAATCTTTAATAAAAAACAGAGCCTATTCCAATGACAAGCCTCAAACAATTCTTCCTTCCTTCTGGTTGATAATGCAGTGATAGAATAGTAGACTGACTTTTTCTCTAGCTCACACTGACAGGCTCCCAATTAATGTTTTCTCAAGCTCCCTTGGCAGTGCAGTGCCTTCTATAATAGGAGAGGAGAGCCCTGTGAAATAACACAATACCTGCCTGGTGTTGCAAGGGCACTGTAGCTCCATATGTAGGGAATAGGGTGCCATTTGGGATGCAACCCAGCGGAAGACGATAATGACATTTCAAACCATTGTGCTCATACATGGAAACCCATCAAATACTGACTGTTAATTGTTGGGTTCGTACCAAATTGGACAAATAATAATATCAGGAATGGTAATGTTGGCATACTTTATCTACAGAACCTTTCATTCAATAGAGGCATAAATACATTTTTGCCTGAACCATGATGCTGATTGTCTGTGAAACCCTTTGGTAACAAAGTGTACAGAGCTAGAAGACACAAAAAACAAAGCAATGACATCAGTACTGATACTAGATAAAACAGGGAAAAACAGATGGATAATACACACACCCATTTCAGACAGATTTCCTCATTATGTAATAAACAATGTTCTCCACAGAACAACCTGGAAAGGGCAGCAGTGTTGATTAGGATGTGAAAAATAAGTCATCGCCCTGGCACTAACAACAAGAACAGTATTACATCCAGTAAGACCTTGATGAAAGCATTTTAATAATTTTTGATGGAAGCTTCCATTGTCCTACCAGTGACTGAATATATTTTTATCAAGACATTCTGTAATATCATCCTACACTTTCAACATACTATAATAATGCACATGATGTCACCTCCCTTCTTAACTACAAAGACATCCTTTGATGCTATTGTCATCAACAAGAGGTTTTTAAAATTCCAAAAACAACACCACCACACAGGACTCAGGATTCCAAAATGAGACACTATGATCTCCAGAAGACTTATAGCAACACCATCCTGAACAAACTGTTCACTGTTCTCTGTCAGAGAATATTGTTACAACCACAAGTATTCTTCCTGGCTTCCTCTCTAGGCTGGCTGGCTAGTGGTCTGATGATTATAATATTGATTTCTCAGAACCTGGTTTGGATTCTGTTATTGCAATTGTAGTAGTTGTACTGTATCACTATACAGCTGCTCTGGGAATGGAGCCAGCGGGGCCCAGGAACTGCAATTAGAATTTATGGACCCTTTGATCTGGCCTAATTAAAAATGACACGTCAAGGTGGCCTCCCCTCCTCGCCGGTTCTCACCCTCCCCGCTAGCTACAGTTACTAGACTACATCATGTTTTGTCAAGAACGGTTCATTGATGCCCACCCTGAGGAAGGTCCCACGTGTAAGTACAGCCTTATTAGAATGATTACATAGTTTCACCTTTCACTGTATCATTGTCATAATATAGCAAAATGATGACATACATAAAATAACGGAACATGACACATGGTTTTATAGGTTTTCCAAAAGCATGCTGGTGCGGTTTATTAGCTAGCGAGAGACTAGAGTTTGGGTGTCTGCTGTCTGAGGAGGTCCCAGTAAGTTTCACTGCATATCAGCTTTTCGTAGCTGGTTGTTCCATTTGTACACTTTTTTTCGGAACTTTCTTACTGTTTTTCTTTTCTTGCTTTTATAAGTGCCTGACAATCTTACGTGAACTTACATGAAACCTGTTTACAGTATCGATGGGATTTCTAATTGTTATAAACAAATCAGTATTGACCAGAGTTCGTATAAATCAAATCAAATGTTATTTGTCACATGCTTTGTAAACTACAGATGTAGACTAACAATGAAATGCTTACTTACGGGCCCTTCCCAATGATACAGAGAGAAAGAAAACAGTGAAATAATAGAAAAATAATAACACGTAAAAGTAATAATAAAAACACAATGAGTAACGAACGATAACTTGGCTTTATACACTGGGTACCAGTACAGAGTCGATGTGCAGGGGTACGAGGTCATTGAGGTAGATATGTACATATAACTAGGAATAAAGCGACTAAGCAGCAGGATAGATCAAAAACAGTAGCAGCAGAATATGTGATGAGTCTCCCCCCCAAAAAATGTGTACAAAAGTGGTCAATGCAGATAGTCTGGGTAGCTCTTTGGTTAACTATTTAGCAGTCTTATGGCTTTAGAGGAGAAGCTTTTCGGGGTCCTGTTGGTTACAGACTATGTGCATCGGTACCTGTTGCAGTGCGGCAGCAGAGAGAACAGTCTATGACTTGGGTGGCTGGAGTCTTTGAAAATGTTTTGGGCCTTCATCTTACACCGCCTGGTATAGAGGTCCTAGAAGTCAGGGAGTTCGGCCCCAGTGATGTACGCACTACCCTTTGTAGCGCCTGGCGGTCGGATGCCAAGCAGTGGCCATATCAAGTGGTGATGCAGCCAGTCAAGATGCTCTCAATGGTGCAGCTGTGAACTTTGAGGATCTGAGAGCCCATGTCAAATCTTTTTAGCTTCCTGAGGGGGAAGAGACGTTATCGTGCCCTTTTCACGACTGTGTTGGTGTGTGTGTGGACCATTATAGAGCATAAGTGATGTGGACACAGAGGATCTTGACGCTCTTGACACACTCCACTGCAGCCCTGTTGATGTGAATGGGGCGTAATTGGCACTCCGTTTCCTGTAGTCCACGATCAGCTCCTTTGTCTTGCTGACATTGAGGGAGAGGTTGTTGTCCTGGCACCACACTGCCAGATCTCTGACCTCCTCGCTATAGACTGTCTCATCGTTGTCGGTGACCAGGCCTACCACCATTGTGTCATCAGCAAAATGAATGATGGTGTTGGAGTCGTGCACGGCCACCGAGTCGTGGGTGAACAGAGAGTACAGAAGGTAATTAAGCACGCACCCCTTAGGGGCCCCCGTGTTGAGGGTCAGCGTAATGGATGTGTTGTTGCCTAGCCTCATCACCTGGGGCTGGTCCGTCAAGAAGTCCAGGATCCAGTTGCAGAAGGAGGTGTTCAGTCCCAGGGTCCTTAGCTTATGGTGTTGAATGCTGAGCTGTAGTCAATGATCAACATTCTCACATAGGTGTTCCTCTTGTCCAGGTGGGCGAGGGCAGTGTTGAGTGCAATAAATATTGCGTCGAATAAGGATTTGTTGGGGAGGTATGGAATTGGAGTAGATACAGGGTGTCTGGGATGATGTTGTTGTGAGCCATGACCAGCCTTTCAAAGCATTTTGAAAGCTAGATGTGAGTGCTACGGACAACCTTTAACTTAGTAATCAATGGCCAAATTGGCCAGCACCATCGATTAATCACACTACAGTTATACCATGCCAAAGGGTCTGCAGCACCAGCCAATCATTCTGTAGATTCACGCAGAACGTAATCAGGTTGGAGATAGCCTCGAGTATAGCGCATTTGTTACAAGTTTGGTCCCCAGAAAATCTCAAGTACAGTTGAAGTCAGAAGTTTACATACACTTAGGTTGGAGTCATTAAAACTTGCTTTTCAACCACTCCACAAATGTCTTGTTAACAAACTATAGTTTTGGCAAGTCGGTTAGGATATCTACTTTGTGCATGACACAAATAATTTTTCCAACAATTGTTTACAGACAGATTATTTCACTGTTTCACAATTCCAGTGGGTTAGAAGTTTACATACACTACAGTAAGTTGACTGTGCCTTGGAAAATTCCAGAAAATGATGTCATGGCTTTAGAAGCTTCTGATAGGCTAATTTACATAATTTGAGTCAATTGGAGGTGTACCTGTGGATGTATTTCAAGGCCTACCTTCAAACTTAGTGTCTCTTTGCTTGACATGTGAAAATCCAAAGAAATCAGCCAAGATCTCAGAAAATAAATTGTAGACCTCCACACGTCTGGTTCATCCTTCGGAGCAATTTCCAAACGCCTGAAGGTACCACGTTCATCTGTACAAACAATAGTATGCAGGTATAAACACCATTGGGCCACGCAGCTGTCATACCGCTCAGGAAGGAGACACGTTCTGTCTCCTAGAGATGAACGTACTTTGGTGCGAAAAGTGCAAATCCATCCCAGAACAACAGCAAAGGGCCTTCTGAAGATGCTGGAGGAAACAGGTACAAATTAATAGACATCCACAGTAAAATAAGTCCTATATCAATATAACCTTAAAGGCTACTCAGCAAGGAAGCCACTGCTCCAAAACCGCCATAAAAAAAGCCAGACTACGTTTTGCAACTGCACATGGGGACAAAGATGGAACTTTTTGGAGAAATGTTCTCTGGTCTGATGAAACAAAAATACAACTGTTTGGTCATAATGACCATTGTTATGCTTGGAGAAAAAAGGGGGATGCTTGCAAGCTGAAGAACACCATCCCAACCGTGAAGCACGGTGGTGGCAGCATCATGTTGTGGGGGTGCTTTTCTGCAGGAGGGACTGGTGCACATCACAAAATAGATTAGAAAATGATGTGGATATATTGAAGCAAAATCTCGAGACATCAGTCAGGAAGTTAAAGCTTGGTCACAAATGGGTCTTCCAAATGGACAATGACTCCAAGCATACTTCCAAAGTTGTAGCAAAATTGCTTAATTAAGGACAACAAAGTCAAGGTGTTGGAGTGGCCATCACAAAGCCCTGACCTCAATCCAATAGAACATTTGTGGGCAGAACTGAAAAAGCATGTGCTAGCATGGAGGCCTACAAACCTCTCAGTTACACCCACTCTGTCAGGAGGAATGGGCCAAAATTCCCCCAACTTATTGTGGGAAGCTTGTGGAAGGGTACCTGAAACGTTTGACCCAAGTTAATCAATTTAAAGGCAATGCTACCAAATAATAATTGAGTGTATGTAAACTTCTGACCGAATGGGAATGTGATGAAATAAATAAAAGCTGAAATAAATCATTCTCTCTACTATTATTCTGACATTTCACAGTCTTAAAATAAAGTGGTGATCCTAACTGTGATCCTAAGGGAATTTTTACTAGGATAAAATGATATTTTTACTAAATATCAGGAATTGTGAAAAACTGAGTTTAAATGTATTTGGCTAAGGTGTATGTAAACTTCCGACTTCAACTGCACGTGTCTTGTTAGATTAGGTTACTGATACACAATGAGGTGTTTCGCTATGGTGTCATTGTGTTGGTGGTAACTGTGTGTATGTATAGTTGTAGATTCGTATCACCTTCAGTAAAAGAAAGGATCTGTTCTTCTAGTGTTTGGGAGTGTTTCCCTCTGTTAGCTATCCTCTGTCTGTGTGCACATATGCTGTGATTCAGATAGAAATGGGATCAGCTACAAGGTGACAGCTTGTTTTGCACTTCAATAGATAATGGTTACCAAGAGAGTAATGTTGCCTCTTGAAACCAGAATCACACTGGAAATCTTCTCTGACGGTCTGCTTTATGTTGCTGAAAATGCTGAACAAATTACTCTTCACTTTGGACAAGAGAGATCTGGGCAGCCATGATGTGTGTGTTTGTATGTGTTGGCCGGCCAGATGTGCACTGATTTTCTTAAGTGGCTAATGAGAAAACAGCAGCTGCTTCCTTTCAACACCATACCCATTGATCTGAGGTTTGCAACACACACACACGCATGCACGCACGTAGCCTACACACACATCTGAAGGATCAAGTCAAATTCAAAGCAACCCATGAAAACCTCACTCTGTTCTTTGCAGAGACAGAACACACTATTTTTTCCTTTCACCCACCTCTGAACCGCAAAAAGTAATACTGCCATTTAGAAGCAAATAGTTTGGCTGTCAAATAAGAGACCTTCAAGACATTATTTTGACTGCTCAGGACAAATATACTTGGCATTATACAGAAGTATAGTGAGGTTAGAATGGTTACTACTGTAACAGGCTTTTCTGTCCTCCCTAGATATAGGCTGACAACACAACAATCATTTTAGCAGCACAGCAGCAACAAAAAACAGCCCAGCACTGATCAGTACTCGCAAACAGACAACAAAGATATTCTACGATGAACCACAGCCCAGATAGTAACACTGTACTTTACACTCAACATTATCATGAGACTTTTATGATGGGGACAAAAAACAGAATGGGGATTGGAACAGAGAAACATCAGAGAAGAAGAGGACTGTTTCTCAGATCATCACTAGGCCTAATTCATTAAAGTCACGCTGTCACCACTGTTTCCCTGCAGAGGGACCCTAGCAGGGAGGGAGGCCCCAATGCTTGCTGCGAGAATCACATGTCATTTCTATCCCTTGTAAAAGCCAGTGGGTGAAAGAGAGATGTAAGGGTTGTTTGGGTGGTACAACGACAACTTGGTGTGTCGCCAGAATACTAATTCCCCAGCCTGAATCTGGGTAGGATGCTTCCTCTCTGATCCTGTGTGTGTGTGTGTGTGTGTGTGTGTGTGTGTGTGTGTGTGTGTGTGTGTGTGTGTGTGTGTGTGTGTGTGTGTGTGTGTGTGTGTGTGTGTGTGTGTGTGTGTGTATTTTGGGTGGGATGGTTCCTCCGATCATAGGGTGGGTAGCTCTTCCCTTGTGATTTTTCAGTTGAAAAAAAAATAGCCCATCAAAGAGGTTAAAGGAGGTTAAAGGGTCTATATGCTATTGGAGTCAGACTGATCCATTCATTCCCCATACTCTTCAAGCACCATGAGAATTAGTGGGAATATGCTAAACTTATTTCATTCTGTTAATGCATATAAGCCTTTATTTTATACCATCATTCTTGGAGCACACAACGGCACAAGGGTACTAAGAATAACACATTTAAATATTTAACGCATATTATACAGTGCATTTGAAAAGTATTCAGACCCCTTGAATTTTTCTACATTTTGTTACATTACAGCCTTATTCTAAAATGGATTATTTATTTTTTTCACCCTCATCAATCTACACAGAATACCCCATAATGACAAAGCAAAAACAGTTTTTTCGAAATGTTAGCAAATTTATAAAAATGATAAACTGAAATATCACATTTACATGAGTATTCAGACCCTTTACTTTACTTTGTTGAAGCACGTTTGGCAGCGATGAAAGCCTTGAGTCTTCTTGAGTATGACACTACAAGCTTGGCACACCTGTATTTGGGGAGTTTCTCCCATTCTTTTCTGCAGATCCTCTCAAGCTGTCAGGTTGAATGGGGAGCGTCGCTGCACAGCTATTTACAGGTCCCTCCAGAGATGTTTGATCAGGTTCAAGTCTGGTTTCTGGCTGGGCCACTCAAGGAAATTCAGAAACTTGTCCCAAAACCAATCCTGCGTTGGTTTGGCTGTGTGCTTAGGGTTGTTGTCCTGTTTGCAGGTGAACCTTCGCCCCAGTCTGAGATCCTGAGCGCTCTGGAGCAGGTTTTTATCAAGGATCTCTCTGTTCTTTGCTCAGTTGTAATTCTGGAAGGTTCTCCCATCTCCACATAGGAACTCTGGAGCTCTGTCAGCGTGACCATCGGGTTTGTCACCTCCTTGGCCAAGGCCCTTCTCCCCCAATTGCTGTTTGACCAGGCGGCCAGCTCTAAGAAGAATCTTGGGGGTTACAAACGTCTTCCATTTAAGAATGATGGAGGCCATTGTGTTCTTGGGGAGCTTCAATGCTGCATAAATGTTTTCGTACCCTTCCCCAGATCTGTGCCTCGACACAATCCTGTCTCTGAGATCTACGGACAATTCCTTCGACCTCATGGCTTGGTTTTTGCTCTGAAATGCACTGTCAACTGTGGGACCTTATATAGACAGGTGTGTGCCTTTCCAAATCATGTCCAATCAATTGTATTTACCACAGGTGGACTCCAATCAAGTTGTAGAAACAAACATCTCAAGGATGATTCATGGAAACAGGATGCAACTGAGCTCAATTTTGAGACTCATAGCAAAGGGTCTGAATACTTATGTAAATGTGATATTTTCGTTTTTTTTTTTAAATAAATAAATATGCAAACATTTCTACAAATCTGTTTTCGCTTTGTCATTATGGGCTATTGTGTACAGTTTGATGAGGGGAAAAAAGTATTCAATACATTTTAGAATAAGGCTGTAACGTAACAAACTGTGGAAAAAGTTAAGGGGTCTGAATACGTCCGAATGCACTGTATTTATGTCTGCAGAGAGAACCATACCTAAAGTAGTTCAGAGGTTTTCTACCTCAGCTGCAGGTTCAGGTTGCTATGTAAGTGCCACAGCCCAGTGACACTGCTATTATCATCTGATGTCAGAGGGGCAGACATGTTAGTATTAGCATTTATTTACCTCAGCACAGCTGTCTGTCTCCTCAGAGATAATGAAGGCAGAAGGACCATGAGATCAGCCTAACCAAGCACAGAGAGAGAGAGAGAGAGAGAGAGAGAGAGAGAGAGAGAGAGAGATAGAGAGAGAGAGAGAGAGAGAGAGAGAGAGTGCGTGTGTAAAGCTGGGAGAGGAATTCTAAGAAACTTGAAACGAGTCACCTTGCTGACATCAGACTGACTAACCTTTTGAATTTCCATCAAACAACTTATTCAACAGCGGTTCAGCCTGAAGCAATCATTTGCCCTACCTGACAGTAGTTGGAAACAACATGTCACCTGGAAAGACCCTAGCCACAGCAGACAGACATACTATTGTCAACTCACATTTGTTGGTGACTCTGTCAACATTGGGAAATCATAAAATTACTTTACAAAATGCTCTGGCAGCAATGAAGAAGGATGTTTTCACTTTGTTTTATGCTTGTTTAATGAATATTAGGTTATTACATTGTAATTACTACTGTAGGCTACCATTCACTACCTGGTAAATTATGTACCAGGATGTTATTGAACACTCCGTTCGTGGATAATGTGAAATCATCCATTCATTCTCTGCAGGGATCTCTATGTGAGTCTCACTAAACACACTATGCTAAGACAGCCTAACCCTATCAGGGTGTTCAGAGAAACCAGCAAGCCCAGGAGGATGAAGGTGGTCCCACCACAGCTGTACTCATTCTAAATCAAGTCATTGTTAGTGATGAATCACAGATGAGACTTCTTTCCAAATGGCATGCTATTCCCTATATAGTGCACTAATTTTGACCAGACCCCTATGGGCCTAAAGTAGTGCACTATATAGGGAATAGAATGCCATTTGGGATTTAACCTGTGCTGAGAGCCAAAATGGCTGATGAAATGAGACACTCATTGATACATGCAATTTTGTCTAGTGTCTCACCTGCTATTACCTCCTTCTGTGACCTCATCACTATATAATTTACATCTGAGGATTTTACAGTGTGGAGCATCAATAATAGGCTTCATACAGTAAGTGGTGTAGAGAACATGCTTGGATAATTGGTAGAGTGCATGGCAAAGAGAAGAAAAAAAAATGAACACAAAAATACATCGGCATAGCACATTAACAGTTGATTTATAAAACATAATAGTACTTATAAGTGCTACCAAAAAGGCTATTATCTGCTTTTGTTATTCAAAATAAATCGATTTGGATCTGTAATCATACACACTTTGCATAACTAGTGACCTAGGATAGAATAGAACATTTGCAAAGCAACAAGCTGAACATTGAATGACCTTTGGCATTAATAATCATCATTAGTAACCAAAATGAATATGAACACCTCATCTTTAGACACAGTGTACTACAGAACTGGCAAGGGGCAGATTGTTCCCCTATCAAATGCAATGAGGGACAATTCTATTTCTGCTCTTGTTGTCTCGCTCCTGGTGACATTTGCCATGTATCAAATGTGGCCCAGGATTAGCTCCCCCCCCTACAGGGCAAATCCATTTCCTACCATGATTAATTTTAATGTTGCTTGGGATATTATTATTCACCTATTTGGTTCCGTTGGTGGCGGAGTTCCATAGCCCTGTTTATAATTCAGGTTAGGTTGCAGCAGGAAGGGCTGTTATGTCTGCGTCCCTATTGCCACCCTATTCCCTATATAGTGCACTACTATTGACCAGAGCCTTTTCTGCACTATGTAGAAAAAAGGGTGCTTTTTGGGATTCAGCCTAGGAAGATAGCTCATATACTCTCTCTCTCTCTGCAGACCCTGAATGTAATAAGATGGGAGAGGATTTTCTCTTCCAACAGCTCCACTGACGGAAATATCATTTGAAGGCTGCCTTATTATGAATGATCAGGTGCTCACTGGGAGCCCAATGCATTGTTGTATTACAAACCACAGAAGGTGTTCATGGAACAACAATGAATGTGAAATATGGGATGCTATTACTAACAGCAGAGCACAGGTGTAATAGCAGTGTTATTTTGAATGAAAAAGTCATCCAATTCCCTGAAAATGTAACAAAGGTTTTCCATCAATAAAACCACACATCCATGAAAGGATGCATTAATTGAATAAATCTGGATTGTATTGTAGGATAGTATGATTAGCAGAAGTCAGCTGCATACTCCCTAAGCATGTGATGTGGAAACAAAAGATCCACAAATCTTCGGAATAAGCCTTGTAAGTACCCCAAACCCAGATTGTCATGAACATTCCAAATGATAATGCATGTGCATTTTGTCTTACTTGGAACATGTGAACAATAGCCTATGCTTAACATAGGCCACCTAACAAAAGCAAGGGACAAGAGAAGATCTCGTAGGCCACAACATAATACAGCTGTACATTCCTCTCTCTACCTGAACCCTAAATCCTCCCCCTCTCTCCACTGCAGCAGTAATGTTGTAAACATCTATCACTGTTAGAAACATCAGCCTGAAGAATGAAATCAATAAAGGCCCTAGGTTTCTTTTTGTCACCCCAAAGTAGGCTTCTTAGTGCTAGGACGTATGAGGTCTGTGTGTGGTCCGCTTGTCAGTTTCCTGTACCAGTGCCCCCTCCCGGGCCCAGGGCTCAGGGCAGCGCTACACCTCTTTTCTGCGGTAGCATCCCAAATGGCATCCTTTCCCTATATACTGCACTACTTTTTACCAGGGCCCTTAATGCAATATGTAGAGAATATGGTGCCATTTGGGATGCAGATGGAGGTGTTTTTTTTAAAGCCATCTTGGGAGGAGGTCTGTTTTTTTAGGCTACCTACAGCCATAGGTGGCAGTGGCCATAGAATGACTCCGTCACTGGGGCGTATGGGTTTAACCAAAAAACACTGTGCTTCAGCTGGTCTGTAAGAAATTAACAGAATCCTTTAGGGCTATGGTATCTGCAAGTCAACAAAGTCAATGGGTGAGATGGCCTCAAATGTATGAAGTCGTCATCGCTGTACATGCAAGGTATGTTCTCAAGGAGAATGTTCCAGATTTTCTATCTACCAGATTTTACTTGTCATTCAAATGATAACCCAGCAACATGAACCAGCCAGGACAATAGGAAATTAGTCTGCCCTATGAGCTGAGTACGCCCATTTCTTTTTTTTTTACCTTTTCCTAATAGTATTGACTTTGCTGATACTACTTTATTGAGGGACTAAATAAATAAGACTGTGATATGCGGTTGTCTGACCTAGCTATATGAACGCACTAATTGTAAGTCACTCTGGATAAGAGCATCTGCTAAATGGCTAAAATATCAATGTAAGTTACCTTCTTTGAGCAATCAGGCTGTAGAATACTGCCCAGGGTGTCTGGCAGAGTGAAGAAGGGTGTTTCTAATTTAAATGCAGCTTTTCTATGTCAGAAGGAGTCAGCACCTCTGCCAATTCCACTAGTCAAGCCTTTAGAGAGGGGAAACAAACAAAGGCACAGTTGTGGAGCATAACAATGTTTGCAATTAGGAAGCAGATTCTATTGCTTAGCAACAAACCCTGCTGCCACTATAGTGCTAAATGGATGACAGAGAGAAAACAGAGGCTGGAGATCAGAGAGGGACTGACTGACGAAGCCACATAGGGGACTGAGAGTATCAGGAATCAAGGTAATACCCTGATGCAGACTGTCGAAGTAACACTGTTTATTGTAGCAACAGGAGCAGGCAAAGACAGGTCAAGGCAGGCAAGGGTCGAAAATCCAGGGTAAGGCAGGCGGACTCAGGGTCAGGGACAGGCAGGGTTCAGTAATCCAGAGGTGGGGCAAAGGTACAGGATGGCAGGCAGGCTCAGGGTCAGGCAGAAAGGTCAGACGGGCGGGTACAGGGTCAGGATAGGCAAAGGTCAAACCGGGAGGACTAGCAAAGAGAGGCTGGGAAACAATAGGAGCTGACAGGAAAAACACTGGTAAGCTTGAACGAACAATACGAACAAACAGACAGAGAACACAGGTATAAATACACAAGGGATAATTGGGAAGATGGGTGACACCTGGAGGGGGGTGGAGACAAGCATAAGGCCCGGTGAAACAGATCAGGGCGTGACAGAGAGGACAATTTGTCACCTGACTGGGAACAATGAATCAAGTTTATGTATAACAGTACTAAGGAATTAATATGTTTTATGGAAAAAGGGTTGGAAATAGGTATCACCATAATGACAGTCTAAATAGCGACATAGTTTTCAAAGTAGCACAATTCACTGGAAAACTGCGAACATGGCAACCATAGCTGTCAATCAAATTCACTGATTTGATAATTGGCCACTGAAGTGCACGCGCGTCGTGTTGTCAAACTATTTGTTTCGTTGTGCGCATGTGCAACATATGAGTCGCAGTACAGAGAAGAATGAACTCTACTAGCTAGCTAGCACTCCTGTCTGGCAGCTCGGTTATATCAATATTTGACATCACATGAGAAACAAACAACATCAGGTGACAGCTGAGACAATGGACCTTGAGTTTTAATCCTGCTATTCTAGCTAGCTACTTAGAGCGGTTGTCCCATTGAACATTAGCAAGCGGACTAACGTTAGCTTGCCAGCCCACCCCACAAGAAACATGCCCCCATTAAAATTCTGCGCGAATCTTTCGTGGTTGTTTACGGATCTGCCAGAGTTTACCCAGAGAATCTATGCTGCTGCATCGGCTGGGTTTCAGGCTGTGGAGGCGGCATGGCTGTATGACTCTGACTTACAGGAGCTCCAGAGAGTCAAGAATGCTACTGGGGTTGATGTGGTGCTGATTAACACCCCCCTTGGTAAGACAGAGAAGGGTTACTGGTGTAGCCAGCTAGCTATTATCATGTGTTGACAGCAGCCCAGGCTACTGTACTAGCTATATACATGACACAAAATAAATTTAAAAAAATTGACATTTGGAAGGAAACTCAACCTAACGTTACCTATATGTAAAAAATATGCCTCCTACTGATCCACAAGAATGTGCCACTATTTATTCTGAACATTGACTTGACAACTGTGTTTTGTAGGAGATGCTAAGGCAGGTGATCTTGGTCTGGGTGCTGTTCCTGGCAGAGAGGAGGACTTCAGAAAGGGTCTGGATCTGGCCATGCAGTACGCCAAGGCTCTGGACTGCAGGAGGTGAGAGCGACACACACATTGCTTGAGAGCACAGCTCATCTGAAGCCCACTACACTATGCATCAGGTGACTGAAACAGCTTCACTGTACACCAGGGCTATTCAACGGGTGCCCCGTGGGCCAGATCTCGCCAGTTTATCAACTGTAGAATGGCCCTTTGATCAATTCTGAAAAAGAAAAAAAATAATAATCTGCAAAAAAATCCAGAAATGTGATGTTGTTTAATGCCAAAGGGAGCACTCGTTCAATATTCTCCAACGGGATAATCTGTTTTCCTGTAGTCCTGCCCATTAAGTGCTGTTAATCAATGTCATCCAACATACCAGTTATAGCCAATCAGAGCTGCTAACAGGGCTACAGGGTCTGCTTGCCCGCCTATCTGTGCGTTCACTGCAGATGAGATCACTACACTACCTGATACAGAGTGTGCTTTGCTCTTAACTCAGCGATAAGTTAAAACACCATGGACTCAGTTATGGCTATGAAACTTTATCTGATCAACATCTAGCCTGCAACATCACTTGCTTCGTAGTCTGCAATCTACTTTTGCATAATGATGTTCAGTGGCTAAGCAAGGGTAATAATGCTCTCAAGAGGGCAGCCAGTATGTGAGCTTAGGGTGGAAATGGTTGCTTTTCTCTGCGATTTCCGCTACAAGAAAGACAACCGGTACAGTGCCTACAGAAAGTAATCACACCCCTTTTTCCACATTTTGTTGTTACTCTTAAAATGGATTAAATTAGCATTTTTGTCACTGGCCTACACATAATACCCCATAATGTCAGTGGAATTATTTTTTTAGACATGTTTACATTCTGGGGGACAATAAAAGTACACTCTAAAATATGCAATTTTGTCCAACCGGCTCACAACCATAGAACACGTGTAACCACGCCAGCCTTGGACCTCCACATCTTCACCTGCGGGATCGTCTGAAACCAGCTACCAGGACAGCTAATCTAAGGAGTATTTTTGTCTGTAATAAAGCCCTTTTGTGGGGAAAATCATATTTTGATTGACTGGGCCTGGCTCCCCAGTGAGTCAAACTGTCTCCCAAGTGGGTTGGCCTAGTTAGTTCATATAAAGTCAGACATTATTGCATGTTGCGATTTATCTTTTTGTTAAGTGGGCTGACTATTAGGGGATCCTGCCATAAAGTAAAATGTGTTGGTATTTATAACCTTTTCATAAATTAAATGTTTCCTCAGGATCCACTTGATGGCTGGGAGGGTACCTGTGGGGGCAGACCGAGCTACCATTGCCGTGGAAATGGAGGACACCTTTGTACAAAACCTAAAACATGCTGCCGATGTCCTCTCAAATGTGAATCTCCATTAAAGGGGCTTTTTAGTCCAGGACTAAGTTTAATATGTGTCTGGCCCATAGTGTTTGTAATAAGGAGTCCCGTTTTGTGTTGTGCTTTTTTCTCTCAGGAGGGCATCACTGGCCTGATTGAGCCCATCAACACACGGATAACAGATCCCAGATATTTCCTGGACAGTCCACATCAGGGTAACGGCTACTGATGCTTTTCCATGGCAAGTTAGCCTGGGAATGAAAACGTATTGAAACGTAGCATCATTGCCAGGCTTTAGGCATTGCCCTATAAAGACAAGCAATCAAAATGAAGACACAGTATTTAAATGTATATTTGTGAACCAATGTCAACATTCACTGCACAAGTGGAATTGTATTACTTATACTGTTTAACCTATTTGAATAATCTTTCACCCTAGCGGCTGCAATCCTGCAGAAGGTTGGCCACCCAAATATTAAACTACAGATGGTAAGTAGTACATTCGTCAGTTTGTCTTGATGAAGAACAATGCCATTAATAGGGCTAGGTAATATTTTATTACCTAGTCTACTGCCATCAGATCCTAGCTTGGCCAGTGGTCCAAGATCTCTTTGTGTTAACATCATTGCTCATTGTTTGGTGTAACAAGGAGTTGGCATGATGGTTAAACAGATCTTTCTCTCTGTTTGGAACTAATGGTTTAGATACACACCGAGCATTTATTGAGTCAAACTTTTAGGCAGTGGCTGAGCCAGACAAACATACAGCCAGAAGACAGAACAACAAAACATCTTGTTTGTTTGTGTCCCACTAGACATAGTATTTTGTTCTAGGAAGCGACTTGCCTGTTGCAAAAAGTGTCTCTCTCTTGGGAGAACCTATCCTAGTTTGTATTCAGTAACCTGAGAATTCCCTCAGCTTTAAGGCAGTTTGTAATAGGGAGAGGTTCTTCAAATCCCTGTAAATTCTACTGCTTAAATCTTACTGACAGAAGCCATCTTGTGTCCCTCTGTGCTGCAGGATGTCTTCCACTGGCAGATAATGGACAACAACTTGACACAGAACATACACAAATATTTCCCTCTCATCGGTAAGTGGTGTTGTTTGTGATACTAGTGCAGATAGCAAGTTACACAGGAAACAAACATATTAGTCCATACCATCAGCAGCAAATTGGGCACATCAGAAGGTGTCCAAGCATCCATGTCCACATGATTGACCTATGATAGTTGTAGAAAATGTTATTACTTTAAAGGTGATGAAATATCAATTTTCATTCTCTTTTACAGGTCACATCCAGATAGCCCAGGTGCCCGGCAGGAACGAGCCAGACAGTGCAGGAGAACTTAACTTCCCATATCTCTTCAGTCTACTGGAGGAGATGGGTTACCAGGGATACATCGGCTGTGAATACAAACCACTAGGTGGGATCCATCCCAAATGGCACACTATTCTTGACCAGGGCCCTAGTCAAAAGTAGTGCACAATGTAGGAAATATACCATTTGGGACTCTGAACTACCTTTAGGTTACGTTTACACAGGCAGCCCAATTCTGATACTTTATCCAATCAGATCCTTTCCAGAGCTGAATTGATTTGTCAAAATACCAATTAGTGGAAAAAAAGGTCTGGCTGTTTAAATACAGCCTAAGTTGCCCTGGGACTACAGTTCAATTCACTGTTACAACATTATAGATTGAAGTGAGGCAAGAACCAGTTTAATCTTCATGATAATGGCATTGTGTGTTAACAGTTGATACTTATTTCAGGCTCTACAAATGAAGGTCTTGGTTGGGTGAAAGATTACTTGAAGCGCAACAGGTGATGGCTGAGAGGACCACGCATGCAAACGTTTGCCAGTACCAGCCTTTCCATAGAGGCAACAGTCATCGCTGATGAGTCTTATTTCAACTCCGATAAACAGTTCATTATTGTGAAATGAGCTTATTAAACAACAGGCTAAACACTTGACTGACATAGCTCTTATTGATGTTTCAACTAAGAATGTGGTGAGAAGCAGTATGATTAGATAATGTATTTGCAATTGTCTTTTTGTACAATTAAGTCCTGTGTTGTACCCACACTCTCCACTCTACTCCCAGTCCCAATGTTGCACAACACCCACATACACTAGTACCATACATCTGTCAAGTTCGTTAACACACTTGAATACACCATAAGGTTTATTGTAGCATGTCATATGTACAAGTTTCAGAATGCCAATACTGTTGACATGCATTATTCAATATCCAGTGTTCTTACCTTCAAAACAAAGACACATTGCCTTGCTCAGAAATCCATTATAAATATCCAAATCCTTCATTACTTTTTAATAAGGAACTTCATACAATATTTGGTTTCCTTCATTTTAAATGTGTGCAAACTTAAGTCTTATGGTATTGTAATGACATTGCTAAACTGGTGTGTTATTACAATGTTGTACACAAGCTGGATCCTATGCGTAAAAAGACCAGCTATACACTCAACCCTGTCAAAATGTAGCTAGTAGGTAGTCCACTTGCAATAATAATAACACTGCCCTGATCGCATCATTAAGAAATAAAACAAACTAAGGCACTTCAGGATGAAGATATGGCAGTTTGGCAGCAGGTTTGACACTTATAGGACACAATGGGAAGAAGAAAAAAAATCAATTACCCAATATTGCTGAAACGGCAGCAATCTTTCCCCTCTGCAGAATACTTGAGACAATTGCTGTGGTGATCTTGAGAATCTATTCCTAGACTTTGGCAAGGCACAGTATCCAAGAGGGAAACACCTTATTTCCTTCATTCATATGTTTTGAACACCTACAATTATAAATGGTTTACAAGTTGGAGAATTAGGTCTAATTTACCAACACTTGGTTGCACAATATAGACTTGTTTACAGTCCAATTCACAGGTTGGGGAATGAGATCCACTTCAGGTAAGATTTCTAATGTACATGTATGGCCGATCTCTGATCTGAAGTAGAGAGGCATCAGCCGAACGACAAGCTGAATGGGAATGTAGCCTAGCGGTTAAGAGCATTGGGCCAGTAACTGAACGGTCACTAGTTCCAATCCCCGAGCCGACTAGGTGACAAAATCTGCTGATGTGCCCTTGAGCAAGGCATTTAACCCTAAATGCTCCTGTAAGTCGTTCTGGATAAAAGCCTGGTAAATTACAAAAATGTTGTGCCATAGTACATACAGTACTATGGCATTAGATCATACTAGCCTGAAAGTCTCACCCCCTTTCCATTCTACCATACCACCACTAACCTCTAAGTCAATGAGTAATAGGCTCATGTTGCCATTGAACATTGGGGCAAATTGCATAATCTCTGGTGCACTGTTCAGCGCAAAAAGCATGTCTTCAGTTCAATTCTGTCATTATGAAGTAGTGACAGCTTAAATAGCATTGTTAAAGTAAGTGCCCTCTGTCTGCGAGGATCAATGTCCACTGCAGGAGGCAACCCTATCTGCATGTACATAATTATCTCAAATACCTCGACACCGGTACCCCCTGTATATAGCCCCTCTAATTATTTGTTTTTCATATCTCTTACTTTTTAAAATTTTAATTAATTTAACCGCCGATAGCTGACACCCGCATAGCTGATGTTTTAGTGGCGTCAGAAGTGTAACTGCGTACGTTGGAGCTGTCAAAATCGGTGAGCAGCTGTTCTTGATCATTGTCACGAATCCACACCCGTCGCATTCATGTTAGAAGTTCAGAACGAGAAAGTGTAGGCTACATACTAATTCACCTAAATAATGAGTATTCTTATCAGCCTTATTAAGGTGTACTTTACGTCTCACATTCTTATGTTCAAACTTGTAAACAAGGCTCCATGGAATTTCTCAATGCAATGTCATGCAGCCAATGGCAAAGTCCACTTTAGGTACAGTGTCTTTGGAAAGTATTCGACCCTTTTACTTTTTCAACATTTTGTTACATTACAGCCTTATTCTAAAATGGATTACATTTTTACAATCCTTCTAAATCTACACAAAATACCCAAATGAAAAAACGAAATCAAGTTTCTAGAAAAGTTTGCAAATGTATTAAAAATAGAAAACCTTACTTACATAAGTATTCAGACCCTATGCTATCGCCCTATGATCATCCTTGATGTTTCTACAACTTGATTGGAGTCCACTTGTGGTAAATTCAATTGATTGGACATGATTTGGAAAGCCACACACCTGTCTATATAAGGTCCCACAGTTGACAGTGCACGTCAGAGCAAAAACCAAGCCATGAGGTCCAAGGAATTGTCCGTAGAGCTCTGAGACAAGATTGTGTCGAGGCACAGATCTGGGGTAGGGTACCAAAACATTTATGCAGCTTTGAAGGTCCCCAAGAACACAGTGACCTCAATCAATCTTAAAATGGAATTAGTTTGAACCACCAAGACTCTTCCAAGAGCTGCCCCCCCCGGCCAAACTGAGCAACCTGGGGAGAAGGCCCTAGGTCAGGGAGGTGACCGAGAACCCGATGGTCACTGACAGAGCTCTAGAGTTCCTCTGTGGAGATGGGAGAACCTTCCAAAAGGACAACCATATCTGCAGCACTCCACCAATCAAGCCTTTATGGTAGAGTGGCCAGACGGAAGCCACTCCTCAGTAAAAGGCACTTGGAGCTTGCCAAAAGGATTCTCTGAAAAAGATTATCTGATCTGATGAAACCAAGATTGAACTCTTTGGCCTGAATGCCAAGAGTCACATCTGGAGGAAACCTGCCACCATCCCTACGGTGAAGCATGGTGGTGGCAGCATCATGCTGTGGGGATGTTTTTCAGCGGCAAGGACTGGGAGACTAGTCAGAATCGAGGCAAAGATGAAACGCTCAAAGTACAGATTCTTGATCAAAAGCGCTCTGGAGCAGGTTAGGACCTCAGACTGGGGCGAAGGTTCACCTTCCAACAGGAAAACGACCCTAAGCACACAGCCAAGACAGTGGCTAGAGCCCGATCGAACATATCTGGAGAGATCTGAAAATAGCTGTGCAGCAACGCTCCCCATCCAACCTGACAGACCTTGAGAGGATCTGCAGAGAATGGGAGGAACTCCCCAAATACAGGTGTGCCAAGCTTATAGCGTCATACCCAAGAAGACTCGGTGCTGTAATCGCGGCCAGTACTCACTCCTCAAAGTAATGAGTAAAGGGTCTGAATACTTACGTAAATGTGATATTTCAGTTTGACATTTTTTTATAAATTAGCAAAAATTTCTACAAACTTGTTTTTGCTTTGTCATTATGGGGTATTGTGTGTAGATTGAATAGGGAAAAAAACAATTTAAAACATTTTAGAATAAGGTTGTAACATATGAAAATGGGGAAAAAGTCAAGGGGTCTGAATACTTTCCGAAGGCACTGTATAATGCCAGGAGCCACTTGTGGATTTGACAGCTCTAACGCCGTTTCACCTCCGACACCACCAAAACAACAGCTATGTGGATGTCAGCTAAAGGGGATCTGATTTAATAGAGCCCTTCATGTGCTTTAAAGCTAGTTCGTTGCTACATCAATTTTTGGACATCTAAATTAATTATGTATTCCCATTGATTCTTAAAGAATATAATTTAGTTCAACTGCGGTACCTTATCAGAACAAATATAATCTTAATCTTATTTTACTCCAATGCTTGTAAACAATGTAATTGTAAACAAACACTGTACACCCTCAAAACAAGTTAAACTATAATTTTGATACCAATTTTTCCAGGCACATCCCTCAGCTTTTTCCCAAAACATAGGCCGGGTGACACAGGCCGGTAAGGTCGTATCTTTAAAGGGATGGTGCAAGATTTTTGCAATGTCAGATGCAATTTCTATGTCTCTGCGTGCGGTTTGAAGAAAGTTGAAGGTAGTTTTGGCGAGCCTAACTAGCGTTAACGCAACTGGAAGTCTACAGGTACAGCTTCATTGCCAAAATCTTGCACTATCCCTTTAACAATAGTGTGTATCTTTCCTCCCAGTGGTAAATTGCACAGGAAGCCTTGACATGTGAACTCTTTGATTCGCTGATTTAGCACTTTTCAACAATAACATCCTTTTTTTGTGTCCCACATGCCAAGACGGCTTATAAATGAAGCCATCTGTCTGGAACTACACCTCCCAGCAGCCTGTTTCTCTGTGGCCCACCTGGCCCTGATTGGCCCTCCAGGCCTACAGCAGGCCTGTCCACAAGTTGTAGCAGGCTGTGTTGATCAGACTCCAGGTGATGGTGCGTGGACACCAGCTGGGGCGAGAGGCTGTTCCTAGGCTGCAGTTGGGATGGCAATGGCTCCCTAAATACAACCTTGAGGCTCTGAAGGGAGGGGGAGGAGGGGGCAAAATAAAGTTCAATTGAAAACAATGTCATCTCACCTTATAGCTTATAAGGAATTCATATAGTGTAGCTATAGAATGCTATAAAGAGCATAACAAGGGGAAGACATCACAATGACTCACTGTTTTTCCTGCCTGATTTTCAAGGAAGACCAGAACAAAGCAGTCAGTGAATTTCTGGTTCAGGACAGCCTGAAAGAAGGGAACGGCAGAACTGTTCATTTCAAGCTATAATGACTTACAATTCCACCCCCCCCCTATTCCCCACAGTATATTTCCATCCCCCCCATTCCCCACAGTATAACTTTGAACAAAAATAGGTGACTGACTACAGTTAATGGGATCTTGTGTTTGAACTATTTATAGTCTTTTGCTCTCTGGGACAAAAAAAGGAATAGTGTGTGACTGATGTTTTCTAGGGAGGGAAGGGCAGGTTGAGTTTACGTCACCATGTACAGTACTAGGGTAGAACATCTTCAGAAGAGAAGTAGTGAGGGGATGTTATTTTGATCTCAAGTCTCCCAATTACCAAACTAAGTAGTGACTAACCTCTTGACACCGACAATTATTCCCCATAAGACTCCCATAATCTCCCTTGAGAGCCGCATTTCACATTTTTACACAACGCTTAAACCCTTCTTCCAAACTGCAGAGGTCTCTCAATTTTAGATTTTTTAATATACACATTTTTTCCTTCTTCACATTCAAATTGTTCTTGCTTTCCCCTGTCACAAATAAAAGTTAGAAGCCTGAGAGAAACTTTAGAAAAGTTCAAGGGTACTTGCGGCATTTCCTGATGGCGGATTAGTCCATAAGAACTTAACAAGATCACCTCCAAAATTCATTGAAATCAAATAGGGGATGTAGGGATGGAATTCATTATAGGATATTACACAGAAGGCTACAGTATATTTCTTGAATAGATATCGTATATAAACAGTGGAGTCCAATGACAGAGCTATAGGAACTTTGATACAGGCACCCATGCTAATAACAACGTCTGCAGCTCAAGGAGCTGGATTTGATGTTGTTGCATGCAGTTTCAAGATACAGTTTGACTTGAAGCTGATGCAATCACAATGAATGTGAAGGAGAAAACGGGATAATTAATTTGCTTAGCGGGGTGCTTTCCCCTGTTTCTCTACATTATATTCTGCTGGAGGTACAGCAGCGGGTGGTGCTCTGCTGTATTCCTATGTATGCAAGTGTGTACATACTCCATATGGAGAGGACAGCTCTAGTTTAGTGAACAAAGCACCTCTTAATTTACTGGAATGGTAGTGTTCAGTAGGGAGAAAGGTTTTGCTACCTTTTCCATTGCAGATTTGGTTACGTGTGCTCTACTGAACATGACCTTGATTTAGTGGTGGTTGAGCTCTGATAGCCGCACTCTGGAACCCATTTTGACGAGCAATTTTAATTGTAGTGTAATTGTGGACAAAGTGCTGTAGGGAGTTGTAGTTTTTACACTGAACAAAAATATAAATGCAACATGTAACGTGTTGGCCCCATGTTTCATGAACTGAAAGAAAATATACCAGAAGTTTTCCATATGCACAAAAAGCTTATTTCTCTCAAATTTTGTGTACAAATTTGTTTACATCCCTGTTAGTGAGCATTTCTCTTTTGCCAAGTTAATCTATCCACCTGACAGAAGAAGCTGATTAAACAGCATGATCATTACACAGGTACACCTTGTGCTGGGGACAATAAAAGACCACTCTAAAATGTGCAGTTTTGTCACACAACACAATACCACAGATTTCTCAAGGTTTGAGGGAGCATGCAATTGGCATACTGACTGCAGGAATGTCCAATAGAACTGTTGCCAGATAATTAAATGTTAATTTCTTTACTATAAGCCGCCTCCAATGTTTTAGAGAAATTGGCACTACGTCCAACCGACATCACAACTGCAGACCATGTGTATGGTGTTGTGTGATTTGCTGATCAGCGGTTTTCTGATGTCAATGTTGTGAACAGAGTGCCTCATGGTGGCGGTGGGGTGATGGCATGGGTAGGTATAAGCTACGGACAACAAACAATTGCATTTTATTGATTGCGATTTGAATGCACAGAGATACTGTGACGAGATCCTGAGGCCCATTGTCGTGCCATTCATCCGCCGCCGTCACATCATGTTTCAGCATGATAATGCACGGCCCCATGATGAAAGGATCAGTACACAATTTATGGAAGCTGAACATTTCCCAGTTCTCCATGGCCTGCATACTCACCAGACATGTCCCCCATTGAGCATGTTTGGGATGCTCTGGATCAACGTGTATGACATCGTGTTCCAGTTCCCGCCAATATCCAGCAACTTCGCACAGCCATTGAAGAGGAGTGGGACAATATTCCACAGGCCACAATCAACAGCTTAATCAACTCTATGCGTTTTCTGATCCACGCCCCTAACTTTTGTTAAGGTATCTGTGACCAACATGACTGTATTCCCAGTTGTGAAATCCATAGATTAGGCCTAATGAATTTATTTAAATTGACTGATTTCCTTATGTGAACTCAGTAAAATATTTGAAATTGTAGCATGTTGCATTTATATTTTTGTTCAATATATATGTTTTTGTAGTGTTTATATCTGTATATATGTTATTTTAGTGGTTTTGTTCTTACCAGATACTGATTGCCACTCTGGTCAAAGTGTCGGCAGCTCTGAGGGAAGCGAGTCAGCAACACTTTGATCAGACTTTGGTACCAGCTGGGACTCATGGTCAAGAAACAATCCTGTGGGAACAGAGATAGAGGACACAAAGCCTTGAAAGAAAGATGGAGGCCTGGGTCACACAGTGCTAAATGCTCTCACAGTGTTGTCATGACGTTGCCCTCTTTGAGTACAGCGAGCACCCTCCCCCACTCTCTGCTTCTACAACCAGACTGCTGTGGGCAGAGTGAGGTCGTAAATTCCTAAGGAAGACCCTGCCTCATGGACACAGTTATAGAGAGTAGTTTTTCATGGAGACAAAGGAAATCCTTCCACCTCACAGAACGTGAGGTACGAACAAATGTCATGTTCCAGAGAAAGTGTAAAATATCGGTGAAGAATCCAGCTACGAACTGGTGCGTTTGTCACAACTTGGGAAGCTCAAGAGAGACGGTGTGGCCACATTACCATAACACTGTTTATATAATAGCCTCAGATATGAGGTTTACATCTAATTGTTGTATAAGATGAATGAGTGAGTATGATACTGTTTGTAGAATGGTGTAATATGATTGTGGACTGTTTAATGAAGAAAAACACCTGAAAGGTTATATTGGGAAATTATAACTTTGTAATCTGAATACTTTCCTTGTTGCCCCAACTTCCTAGTTAATTATAGTTACATGATTTTTCAGTTTAATCGAGTAACTAATTACAGATAATTATTTACAGAGAGTCTTCAGTTTAATGATAGTAAAGACACAACAGTGTTATTGTGCAACGTTTTGACCCTATAGGAACAGAGGAGAGGAAGCCTTGACACTTGCTGAAACACGCACATTGCTGAAAACACCCAAAGTTTGATTGTGCAAAGTTTCGAACCAAAGATCTTAACTTAGAGACAAACAAATGCTTTTACCCTGACCAGTTACCACCCAAATTCAAACCAGCACCAGCTACATAAATCCTACTATTGGAGGAACAATGAGCCTACACACTGAGAAAAGGATACATCAGGAATTAAGTTAAAGATCTTTCAAAGACTTCTTCTAGATATTCCCTTGCAAATTAAAAAATGGCCAAATAGTACACGCCAATTACTCAATTGGCTTTGAATCTAACATTGCTTGGCTGACAATCAGTGATTCCCTGGCATACATCTATGAATAGCAGAAAATGAGTAGAGAAGAGGAACGAAAGGGAAGACAAGGCAGCGGGTGAGCTGTAGGGAAATTTCCAACTGCGACCTCTGCAATGCTGCAGAGCCTACTCAGTTCTCACAGTCCATACTTCACTACATATTTCATCTGTGTTCAGATCACTGACTGTGAAGTTTCCATTCCACTTCTTCTTTAACATGGACATATAAATAGGATGTTTGGGTTTTTAATTAGGACTTTTCTGTTGATAAATGCCGAGATCCCTGTGGGAAAGACAGAGCTAGTTTGAAGAGCACAGCGTTGATTAAGATACATAACTATCTCTTTGAAGAGGGCAGCTCTCTACTGTAGCTATACCACCACACTAAAATAAAGAGCACATCTTTGATTAAAGAATAATAAGGCATATAACTATCTTAGAAAAAGGGTAGCTCTCTACTATAAACCATTGTCTTGTCCCAAATGGCACCCTTTTTCCTATATATGTAGCCTAATGTTTCTGATCTTTGCTTCTAAGCACTCTTGCTTTGAAATTCATCTCAATAGTCATTCTCAATAGTAACTGCCGTCCTTTACTTGTTCTTGAAATTCAAAACATTGGAAGCCACTGAGAAATGTTGTGAACCAAAGCAGCGTTTAGCTACAGCTGTATCCCATATGGTACCCTATTCTCTATATAGTGTACTACTTTTGACCACAGCCCTATGGGCACTGTTAAAAAGTAGTGCACTATATAGGAAATAGGGCGTAATTTTAGGAAGTATCCATGCTAACATCCTCCTCAGAATAAAGACCTTCTGCACTTTGAGAAGCTTCAACCTCATGGTAGATTAGATAATTTTTTATTTAATAATGAAAGAGACATCATTTAAATGAATAGTCACTAGCCAAGGGTATCATCAGACACATTGCACATTCCATTTGTAGTTCAATTTGGTTTGAAATTGATTTGATTCTGTGGATTTTCTAGATTTGCTTATCACATGTAGGCAGAGTAGACCTCTGGGAGCGGAGAGTTATCCCCTTGGTGTGAACAGCATGTAGAGACTTCTGACGTGCCCAGAGGGGTTAGGGGTATGGAACTAACTCACAGGCCGCATCCCAAATGGTACCCTATTCCCTACATAGGCTCTGGTAAAAAGTAGTGCACTATGGGCCATGGTCAAAAGTAGAGCACTGTATAGGGAATACAGCGTGGCAGAGTAGGTTGCACCGCAGAATAGGTCGCACCACAGAATAGGTAGCACCGCAGAATAGGTAGCACAGCAGAGTAGGTAGCACAGCGCGGCAGAGTAGGTAGCACAGCAGAGTAGGTAGCACAGCGCGGCAGAGTAGGTAGCACAGCAGAATAGGTAGCACAGCAGAGTAGGTAGCACAGCGCGGCAGAGTAGGTAGCACAGCAGAGTAGGTAGCACAGCAGAGTAGGTAGCACAGCAGAGTAGGTAGCACCGCAGAATAGGTAGCACAGCAGAGTAGGTAGCACAGCGCTGCAGAGTAGGTAGCACAGCAGAATAGGTAGCACAGCAGAGTAGGTAGCACAGCACGGCAGAGTAGGTAGCACAGCAGAGTAGGTAGCACAGCAGAGTAGGTAGCACAGCAGAGTAGGTAGCACAGCAGAATAGGTAGCACAGCAGAATAGGTAGCACAGCAGAATAGGTAGCACAGCAGAGTAGGTAGCACAGCAGAGTAGGTAGCACAGCAGAATAGGTAGCGCAGCAGAATAGGTAGCACAGCGTGGCAGAGTAGGTAGCACAGCAGAGTAGGTAGCACAGCAGAGTAGGTAGCACAGCAAAATAGGTAGCACAGCAGAGTAGGTAGCACAGCAGAATAGGTAGCACAGCAGAATAGGTAGCGCAGCAGAATAGGTAGCACAGCAGAATAGGTAGCACAGCGCGGCAGAGTAGGTAGCACAGTGCGGCAGAGTAGGTAGCAGGTAGCTAGCTAGTAGGTAGCACAGTGCGGCAGAGTAGGTAGCAGGTAGCTAGCTAGTAGGTAGCACAGTGCGGCAGAGTAGGTAGCACAGCAGAATAGGTAGCACAGCAGAATAGGTAGCACAGCGCGGCAGAGTAGGTAGCACAGTGCGGCAGAGTAGGTAGCAGGTAGCTAGCTAGTAGGTAGCTATCGCCTTTCAGAAGATGATTTCAAGCTAGAAATGGAGTGGATGACGCAACAGTTTGTTATAGATGAAACCTTTGGGAATCATCAAAATAAAGCATCTACATTCAGTCTTCAGCAGGACTGATGCAAATCCTGCAGCTCTGTGGGGACTCGCAACACAACAGATATATGACAGAGGATCAAGAAAAACCCAATGGAACCACACGCAACACATATCTATGTAACACATACTGCACATAGCCAAATCCTAATACACATCATCACAATTCAGATATACTGTATGCATAGACATGTTTCCCAGCTGTGCTGGGGGATACGACGGCACCACTATCCTTATGTTGATGTCAGGATAACGCCTGTGTGGTTATTATAGGGAGGATACGGCTCTATTCTCTACCTGAGCTGAGTGCACAGTGGGAAGGCTGCTAGACCTGGAGGAGCTGTCAGTCACAGAGTGAGCAGCCCAGGAGCCCACAACCACTGGCTCAGGGGAAGGTATGAGGGCTTTTAGAGAGAGCTTGTGATTATCATGATTCCTTTCTCCATGGATGACGAGCCGCGTTTCTCTCCTCTCCAACGCCAACAACTTGCAAGCACACCTCTGATTATCACCGTCGTCCAAGGATGCTTTGTTTCTCTCCTCTCCAACACACACAGATGCAAGCCTCTGTGATTATGAGGCTCTCGGTCTCCTCGAGTAGGCAGGAGTGAGCAGGCCTGGCCCACCCTCCTCCTCTACTGACTAGAGGGCATTAACCTTGAATACCATCTCCACGAGAAGCCACCCGCCCACCAGACATTTGGAAAATCACAGATGCATAGTTGCTCCAACCATCGTGTACTTGGAGCAGGGTACTTTAAACTGAGTATAATGAAGAATAATTGAAATGATTGGAGCTCTCAAGAAGGGCCATAGGGATCTTTATTTTACAAAACCAACAAGTGGAGGCTATATGGGTAGCATCAGTAACTAACTATTGAATTGAAGTGGCCAGAGTTCAGGTGGGCCTCCACTCTTCAGGAAACAAAGAAAAGGATGGGGGCTCAACAACGACAACAATCATGAGAATGGCTTACCAAGAAAAACTCCCAAAAGACTAATTCCAGGTAAAAGGGAGTTGGAGATTGATCTATTTTACTTTGTTGAGTGCTCCAACTCCTTTCTACCTGGAATTAGTCCTTTTGAACTTTTTCTTGATAAACCCTTCTCATGATTCTCTGTATTGAAGCGTTGTTTAATTATTGTAGAAGGGATTATCTGTTCTCAGTGACTTACTGCTGTTACCGAAATAAAATGTATCCATCTAACAAGCACAACTTTAATGGGTAGTCATTCAAAAGGATACAAGACTAACAGGAAACTCTAGTCAAGGCTACAGCACTGACAAAATACATGCTTATCTACCTGCAGAGGTACTTATCCGAATCCAATCACGACTGGAACACAATAACCTAATATGGACATGGCATGATACTGGAAATGAGGCTATTGCATCTAATACGTGTACACCTGACTGGAACCATCCAATCTCTCTGAATGGAGGCACAATCCAATCAACGACCGGATGTATTTTAATAATAGGTGTAGTAGGCTCAATAATTATGCTGTATGTGTACAGTAGAGTGTGCTGATTGGCTTTTGAGATTCTTCCTCAACAGAGAGATGAGCGAACAGAGCAGCAGGCTATAGAGGTGCATGCTGCCAAATCAACACAGCAGCAGGATAATAGGGGCCATACAAACAGGACCTGAGAAAGGCATGTTTCGTCATAATAGTCCAACTCTAATGAACTTCTATGGGAAGTGCATTTGAAAAATAGAGAGTCTGCTGCAGGGTAAAGGACTGGAACGATAGAGGGAAGAGAAAGAGAGAACAAGAGAGATCTTAGCTGTGGTCTTCAGGCGTGCAGGTGTACTGTCTGACCTTCCGATGGTTTGTTGGTTTTTTATGTTAAAGCTTCGCAACAAGGTTGCTACTAATCCATGTGATCCATAACGGGCGCGGTCCCAAACTAAAACAACCACGACCTAGAGCGATCACACCGAGGATTGAGTTAAATACTTTATAAACTACACACGCTGAAAACAAACAAAACTTCTGCAGCACAGCACACACAATCAAACTGTCGCGCCACCAAAGAGCCCCTCCCCAAAGAGCTGAACGAGCTCTCTTTATTTCCTCCTTCCTTACTGCTCATGCGCTCTTAAAGTGGCAGCGCACGGTGAAGGCTCCGTGCAGATGTGGTTTGAAGTGGTGAGGTGAGATGTTCTGTGGTGGTGAGGTGGTCTGAAGTAGTGAGGTGGTCTGTAGTAGTGAGGTGATGTGGTCTGTGGTGGTGAGGTGGTCTGAAGTAGTGAGGTGGTCTGTAGTAGTGAGGTGATGTGGTCTGTGGTGGTGAGGTGGTCTGTAGTAGTGAGGTGAGATGGTGTGGTCTGAAGTAGTGAGGTGAAGTGGTCTGTAGTAGTTAGGTGATGTGGTCTGAAGTAGTGAGGTGGTCTGTAGTAGTGAGGTGAGATGGACTGTAGTAGTGAGGTGGGGTGTAGTAGTGAGGTGAGATGGTGTGGTCTGAAGTAGTGAGGTGGTCTGTAGTAGTGAGGTGAGATGGACTGTAGTAGTGAGGTGGGGTGTAGTAGTGAGGTGAGATGGTGTGGTCTGAAGTAGTGAGGTGAGTTGGTGTGGTCTGAAGTAGTGAGGTGGTCTGTAGTAGTGAGGTGAGGTGGTGTGGTCTGAAGTAGTGAGATGAGGTGGTGTGGTCTGTAGTAGTGTGGTGAGGTGGTGTGGTCTGTAGTAGTGAGGTGAGATGGTGTGGTCTGTAGTAGTTAGGTGAGGTGGTGTTGTCTGTAGTAGTGAGGTGGTCTGTAGTAGTGAGGTGAGGTGGTGTGGTCTGAAGTAGTGAGGTGAGGTGGTCTGTAGTAGTGAGGTGAGGTGGTGTGGTCTGTAGTAGTGAGGTGGTGTGGTCTCTGGTAGTGAGGTGAGATGGTGTGGTCTGTAGTAGTGAGGTGGTCTGTAGTAGTGAGATGATGTGGTGTGGTCTGAAGTAGTGAGGTGAGTTGGTGTGGTATGTAGTGGTGAGGTGAGTTGGTGTGGTATGTAGTGGTGAATTGAGTTGGTGTGGTATGTAGTGGTGAGGTGAGGTGGTGTGGTCTGAAGTAGTGCGGTGAGTTGGTGTGGTAGGTAGTGGTGAGGTGAGGTAGTCTGAAGTAGTGAGGTGAGGTGGTGTGGTATATAGTGGTGAGGTGAGGTGGTGTGGTCTGAAGTAGTGAGGTGAGTTGGTGTGGTATGTAGTGGTGAGGTGAGGTGGTGTGGTATGCAGTGGTGAGGTGAGGTGGTCTGAAGTAGTGAGGTGAGTTGGTGTGGTCTGAAGTAGTGAGGTGAGTTGAATTCTCAGAAGGCAGCCCAACCTCTGTCCTCTTTTCACGCAAATGACGGGGATTTGGGCCTGTTCCCGGGAAAGCAGTATGCTCTTCACGTTGGGCTCGTCGGACTCATTAAAGAAAAAAAAAGCTAATAATCGCTGTTCTGACATCCAGAAGTTATTTTCGGTCATAAGAGACGGTAGCAGCAACATTATGCACAGAATAAGTAAAAAAAATAAGTTACAAACAACGCAAAAAAACAAACAAAAAAAACACGTTTGGTTAGGAGCACATAAAACGTCAGCCATCTTCTCTGGCGCCATGATACAATTTCCTAGTTGTCAATAGAGATCATGCTAACTGTTAGGCTCAAGCAGAAATCACATTTAAAAGTCAACCGCAAAGCACAGGTTGAAGTCCTCCAGGAAGCCGGTCAGCCGGTATCCCTGCTGCAGGGTCATGTGACAGCCCACCAGGGACTGGTGAACCACCCGTAGGTGGAAGTCATAGCTGAATGAGTGCACATGCATCAGGCCAATCACCTTATCACACTCCTCGGTGAAGAGCATGGAGAGCTGGAGGAGAGAGGGCGACACAGTGTAGACACTCACTACAGATTTCTGTAAGGGCTGTGGGAATGGGATCGGACACACACACGGACACACACGGACACACACACGGACACACCTCATCCAGAGGAAGAGGATCCCATGACCTACCGTTCACACAATCATCTGAATTAATATCAAGCCAGTATTGGCAGTATCATATGCACAATTCAATGTTTGTGAAGTTAGGCCTAGCTCCTCTCCCTCTCTCTGCATTTCTATCCATCTAGTGTCTAATAGTAATAGCAGACCCATTAAATTTGTCTACATCGGTAGGAAAACCTCCCTGCTGTTTCAGCCGTTCTCAGAACCCATTGTCTGTCTGTTTGTATCCACCCAATCTGTGGCAGCATCCACTTAAAGTGCTTCTACTCCTCTACTACCACCCCTCCTTTGTGAGAGGCTTTTGTAAGCAACTGTGATATCAATCAACTTCATAATTGTATCTTATTTAATTAAATCCAACATCAAAGCAGAGGCTTACAAAAGCATGAATGGCAAAATGCTAATGATTGAGGTGAAAGACTGGAGCATGCTGTGATTACAACACAATACGAGGAACTGCGGTTCGGAGAGGGGTGTTTGGAGGGGAATGGAGGGTAAATGCTATTACTGCTGCTGCTTTCATCTTGACCATTTGCCTGGAACAAATGCAAATAGGTCTTATCAAATCAAAGAGTCAGCGAAAAAAATCATATAACAGTGTTCATCTAATGCCAGTACTAGTCAAGAGGCATTCATTACACATCAAGAAAAAGTTATTTTCCTTTCCTTTTAAAGTCAACGTAACGAGTTGAACCTTTCACCACCTCCCTGAAGAAGTGAACGTTTTGTACCAGACTTAGCCATTTTAGTTTGTGCTAGGGCAGACACCTTCAATAAAATAAAAGCACAGAACACAGAGTACATTTCTCCAGTGGTATAGACTGTAGAAGAGATTGAAGGCTAGAACATTGCAGTAGTGTAATGTCAGAAGTCGGAACAGGTGTGGTTTAAGTGGTTTAATGGTTCTGTTGGTCAGTGTTCCCCAGTGGAGATTGAGAGATCTGGAGCCTAATTAACTGAAACCT